>NW_024884586.1:27117229-27224298 GCF_019232065.1 Centrocercus urophasianus
GAGAGGAGAGGAGAGGAGAGGAGAGGAGAGGAGAGGAGAGGAGATCTCTAAAGGAGACTGACAATTTAGCAACACATTCTAGGCAGTGATTAAAATCAATATTCTAATTTGGTGTGAGCTCTCACAGAGTAAGTGGCTAGCTTATTGCCTGTACTTTGTCCTGTAATAAACTGACTCAAAGTTTTGTCATTTATTTCCTCATAAAATTTTCCATTTCTTCAGTGGCACCAAGGACAGCCCAAATTTGATGAACTATTTTGCCAGATTTTGTACACAAAATTCCATCTTGACTGACATAGGTTTATATTGACTTATTTTCACCTCTTGTACAGCTATGCAGATTCTGCTATAAATGTAAATGTATCTTGTGACAGTTTTTACACTTTGGCAGATTGCAAATGCTGTCAGATTAAAGTTGGTGCTTTCAATAAATTAAATAAACTGTATGGAATAACTCCACTACAGGAAACACATTAGTTCCTAATGAAGTTTGCAGCAGTTGGACATTCATACTTAAAGGCTAGGTTTTGCTGCTAGTCATATTATAGCTCTGTTTTTCACAAAGCAGCAACGTATCTGACTTTCACCTTTATCCCATTATTTAGTCCTTGCACAAAGGCTTCATTAGTTCCTTGTCAGATATGTGAAACAAACAAACAAATTAAAAAAAAACAAAATAGTATGAAAACTTCCGTGCATACAAGGGTAGGAATTGGTTCTACAGTCATAAACAAGCTATATACTAGGGCTCATTCTTCTTTCTTTTAATACTGAAAACAATGTCAGCCCTCAGGGGAAACTGAGATTACTCATGTAAACAGGCCAATTTTGTATCAATTCAGAGTCTAGTTAAAATTAATAAGATTATAATGAATATGTATACCAACAGACAGGAGGAAATGCAAGCTCATGACAGGCCTTGATGTAGCAGCTCTTCAATTGAAACTTATTGTAACACAAAATTAATAGCAAATTGTGTAGGTTTTAAATTATTACCAAATAACAATATACACCCCTGAAACACAAAACAGTTATCCTAATAGGGTCAGCTAACCTTAATATACATCTCCCTGTGAACAGGAGCTCTTTTCCACATCACAAATAGCTACTGCCACTCTGAAATAAGGATCTATAACCAAAATCTAATTTACTTTAAAAATATATGGTTTGACATTCTGAGAAATCACAAGATTATATCAAATTAGGGATAAATCTATATTTGGTCCACACAGTAGTTTTGACCTACGGAAAACCAGATGTGATCTGTATGCAAACAAGAACTTTCTAAGAACACATTCAAATCAATGTCAGTGTTCTGACAGAGCTACAATGATCATTAACATTAATTCAATCCAAGAGAAAAACTATGCAGGAGAGAAGAACTGGATGAAAGCACTTAACAGAGACTTTGTTACTGCTATAACAGAATCAGCTCTCCAGCAGTACCAGGTATCAGATTTGATTCCATTACTATTTCTCAGACTTTCTCTCATTCTGTGAAAGAAAGGATGAAACTAGAATCCTGCAGGATTTCAAAATATGAAAAATACATTTAACATCAAACAGCTAACTTTCAGCACACTTTCCTAGAGTAGAAGAACTTATGTTTTGGTCCCAGTATCCCTCAACTCAAATCACAAGTTTCAATTTATCACTGTATTCACATGGATATTCTGCACTGTCATTCCTTTCTTCTGTCATTCCAATTCCTGGCTTTCTGTTTTCTCCTGGAAATAAACAAACAAACAAACAAAAACACTACACACACAAAACCAACAACCCACAACTCTGTCTACATCAGTGTAAAAATATCCTTAAAAACAGATATTAGAGTGAAAAACCATCTGTCAATTATGGCACAATAACAGTTTGTATTGATAACTGTAAATAACAGTTCTGCTTTTGGGTCAGTTTTCACACATTTTGATGGCTTCTATCACACACACTGGCAAGCTTGAAAGTTGAAAGGTATGAAAGCAAATCTTCAGTGAAAGCAGAGCCGTCTTTCATTCTACAAGTCTAGGCCCACTTGGAACAACAGTAAATCTCCTCCACTATGTTCATCTTCTAAGTACAAAACTGCAAACTCTATTGCCAGCCATTTCCTAGCAAAAGGACTGGCACAACAGTTCTAGAATGTAACGTTAGGTTGGATACGAGGAAAAAATCTTTTACAGTGAGAGTGGTGAGACACTGGACCAGGTTGCCAAGAGATGTGGTGGAAGCCTTGACCCTGGAGTCACTCAAGGTCAGGTTGGACCAGGCTCTGAGCAGCTAGATCTAGCTGTAGATGTTCCTATTTATTACTGAGCTAGATGACTTTTAAAGGTTGCATCCAACACAAATGATTCTATGATTCAATTCTATGACTCTAACACTATTTGATAGAGCCAATTCTCAGCTACAAAGCTTTTTCAACAGTCATCGCTATTTTTGCATTTTCACCATTGATGAACAAGAGGCTTCATGTCACTCTTGTAAAAATGTGTGGCCCACTGTCACTACTGCACCACTCACAGCCTCACCGTGCTCACGTCAACTGTTTGGTCTTCATCAACATTCAGCTTGTGTCGATCAATGTCAACAAGTGCCATTCTTTCCACATGCCTTTGCTTCAGATGCACTTCCATGTCAGATGACATTTTGTTAGACTGCTCCTCTGCTGCCAACTGTCACAGGGCAACAACATGCAAAGGAATACTGACAGAAAGGTTCAGCCTCTATTGCCATACCACCAAAAACTGCCATTGTTGTTGTCCTCTAACATCATAAAATTTAAGACATTACTTTCAGAGCAGTCCTTCTACAAGGGAAAATGGTCATAGAATAGTTAGCAAATTTTAGACTAAGTTATTCATGCTGCAAAAACACTGAAAATCTTAATGAGAAATGGTAAAAAAAATCTTTCACACTTCATAACATTGATGCTAGCCAATAATTATATTTTCCACAAGAAAAAAAAGAAAAATCTATTTGGCTTGCACAGAATCTCTCTTTGCAGTCTACAATCTGAAATGTGCATGTACTATGAAAATACAAGACAACAGAAAATCCTGAACACAAATTGCACAGAATAAATGAAAAAATCTTCATTCTCTCCTCCCACGGCATACATGAATTTAGTGTCATAATCACTGTTTATCCCTATTTATACAAAATGGTGGAACTAGTAATCAGTAATTGTAAACCAGTGCTCAAAGCCAACTCTATGAACCCAATTCTTTCTATATTTAAGAACAAATACTTCTCTGACTCTAAACCTACAAGTTTCTACCTCCTGAAATACGCTGACAGCCTCTTTTCTCCAATTACTACAGAAAGTGATCTCGTTTTCCGGATGAAAGATTTGAATAAATAATGCAGAGTTGTTTTACGCAAAGTATTCATTACACTCAAGATGAAGAAGACAGTCAGCAGCAGATCAAATTTAGTAACTTCAACTACTAACACAATGGCTGTATTAGCAATGCCTTTTTACCCTTGTAAATTTAAGAGTGCAATCTGATACTATTTTCTGACAGACATATGTTCAACTTAAATACCAGTCACACAGTTTGCACTTCAATGGGAAAATATTATAATCTATAATGTGATTTCTTCTGAAATTTTCAGTCTCACTGCAATCATTAATTTTAAAAATAACTAATGCTTTTCCCTTAGAAACTGCTATAAGATTGACAACCCTTCAATAAACAAAGAATGTAAACAATCTCACTCCAATGAGAAAGGATACAGCAATGACTTATCTTGCAGATGTTTATCCTGAGTAGGCAAAACTGAGGAAAAAATTAGCAATGACAAGATTAGTACTGTCTAGATAGTTTTACATTTACATAGGTATTGCTACAGAAAAAGTACATAAAAATTTAACATCAGTTACCTGTGGCACTATTACTTACTTGTGGCATATTTTTTATTTTCCTTCAAAAACAATTGCAACCTGAAAATGCTAAGCCCGTTTTTCTCTGTTATCACTTATGTTAAAAGATTAAACTGAGCAGTGCAATACCAAATAGCTCACTGTTTGCCATGAGCAAACTTCCAAATACATCTCACAAGCAACAATCAGAACACAGAGTTGGGAGTCAGTGCACAAGGCACTTCAGCACTTTATCAATCCATGTGCATTTTAAGCAAGTTAGTTGCAACAGAAATGGTGGTATATTCCCAGCAGTGGTTACAGTGTTGTTCTAAGCAAACAACAGGAAGCAATAAATGTTCTTACATTAAGGGAATGCAAGGAATGGAAAAAAATAATACAATCAATTCTCTCATTAAAAATATATTACTTAGGTGGGTATCAAAGTTTCAGTGACTTTTAATTGCCTTCAGTTTACCCATGAATTTAACTTGTGTTGTAAGCTGAATGTTTAGCCATGAGAAGCCTGTAAATACCACCAGTTATGCTTCTTTTATAAGTTGACTGTCGCATTGGTTCCAATAATAGCAGCTATTACATTGCAATTACATTATACAATGAACTGCAAAATAAATGGAGAACCTTAGCATTTTAGTATTACATAATCTAAATTTGAAGCTGTGCAAGAAAATAATCACATTCACCATGGTTTTTGCTCTGGGATTATTATTATTATTATTTTTTAATATTTTGTAGCATCTCAAATAGCCATATGACAATACTCCTAAGAAACAGGTAAAAATGTTAACAGTACTAAGAGTTTTGTAATCATACAAAAATTTTGCTATCAAAAAATAGAAGAATATATACAAATCTTATCAGCAATGATAACAAAAAAGCAACAGTGATTTTAAAATCACATGCTCCATTAAATCAAATGAGCAAATAAAGTAATTCTGCATATATTTTTTTTGTTGCCAAAGTACGACAAAATTTTAATGTATTAGTATTATCCGATTACTCTTTCATACACTGATTCTTTTCTGCCTGCAAGTCTGCTCTGTGACAAGCAGCAAAAAAGGTCAGTAGGCAGAAAAGTGCTGGCAGAAAAACAGTGCCAGGCTAAGACTGACAAATCTCTTAAGAGAATTCACTTCTCCTCTGGCAATGAAACCGATAGATATAAAATATCAAATATATTCAAATATAATCAGGGGAATGCTACTTCCACTGGATATCCAATGCATCAGCTGCATAAGCATTAACTTGCGCTTATTATTTGACGTAACACAGAGAGTAAAATACAACATCCTCCATCAATCTGAAATCTACTAGAACCATCATGTTCTGTAGGAGCCCACTCAAAGTCTATTCTTACTCCTTCTACCATTTACGATGGAGATGTTCCCCAAGATACACTTTCTGTTAAACCGAACTAAATCAGAAAATTATTACTGAATAGTCTCTTATTCTTGATTTTTAAAAATATTTTGTATTATACTCAACAGCATTACAGATAGGTGCCACAATGACAGTGAAGTCTGTAGCACTTCAGACTGTTAGTAACATCTCAGACATGCCACGAAAAAGACTGGTTTGGGCTATCTTTAATCTATATAAATAACTATATAATATATAAAGTATATATAACTATATAATATAAAGTATATAAATAACTGTAACTCTTAACTTAATTTCTCATAGAAATATCTGTGCAGCTTGCTTATTTAGTTCGAAGCAAATACCTTTCATCCAAAAAGACAGTTAATAAACCAAAGTACTCTTTCAATCTAAGTATTAGAAGAAAAGCACATAGCTTAGAACTAGATTTGCTTAAGTTAGCTAAATCAGTACACATCCAGTAAGTGCTGTTTATAAAATAAAATAAAAAAAAAAATTAGTGAAAAATTTGAAATAAAAAAGATAAAGAACGTTCATTTTAAAGATTAATGATTACATGTTATAAATTATTCAATAAAATGATATTTTGTAAGAGTTACAATTACTAATAAAAGTAAATTAAAAACACTGTTCCAACTGACAGTGAAGTGATTTATCTGTCAAAGTGGTAAAATACTGAGTATCTAAACAAACAGAAAGAAGTTCTACTTAAAAAGTAACTACATGCGTTATCGTCCAAAATTTCCTAATCAGCTCTTGGTAATAACAACTTGTAATGCCCTTCTTGATAAACAAATAAGAAAAAAAGTTTTCTGATTTAACTGTTAAGCATTAACAGTTAAACTCCCAGTGCCCCATATGATGTTATGATGTGGAATACCGAAAACCAAAAAAATCACAAAACCATGACAAGATGCTTTCCATTGACAGAATTCACACCGAACTCTCATTTACAGATACACACATGTATATGTATGTAAAATGTCAACGAACCAACAGTGTTACGTGCAGACTGGCCTACTTTGTCTCTCTCACTTGTAAACGCATTTTAAATGAGCTAATTGAAATAAAACTTTTGCAACTGCTGTTGCTTTTTTCTACAGCATTTATTCACAATTCACATCTTAAAATAGCTGATCTACAGCATTCTGAAAATAATCTGTGTATACTGTACTGAAAGTGCATTGTTTGAGCATCTGGAAAACTAAAAATCTACTAACAGCCAATCCTCTAAACATATGATTAGAGAATAAAAATTCATTTTAAATCTGTTCATAGAGATGGCTTTAAACAACATGGAATATATCCCAGATTGTATCTAATTCTGCTGAATAAGTTTTTTAAAAACTGTTGCTTTTACTTAATCTTAATTGAAATCTGGTCAGGAAAGGGACACTTACCTCATCAAATAAACTTACTGAAATTTCAAATTACTCCTGATAAGAACCTATTTACAAAGCATGATTTTTAAATATTAATTTAGTTGCTGGAGATTGCATGATATGTCTGCCTTAATAAAGGTTTTGTGTGACATTTGAATTAGATGACATTTGAGTAGTACCAAAATAATAATTTCCAAGTATTATCCTATAGCCAAGACTAGTTTTAAACACTATTATTATAATAGCACCACATTAGAGATGGCTTGTTTTATGGTTGTGGTTCTGACAGTTTGTTTGTTTTGTTGTTGTTTTTAATAAAAAGTAAAAGTTAACGTTCTAACCATTTTTCTGTAATGTTATTGAAATTATTATGAAGAACTGGGTTATCAACAGAATACAGCTAGGCAGAAAAGACCTTCAGAGTTTATAATGACAAGCTGATGTACATTTTATTTAAATTTTGTTCGATGGGATAGCCTCACAAAACGCACGCCTCATTTAAATGAAGGCAACTGGATGACAATTGTAAAATTTGACTATGAAATGCAGTGACTAATTTCTAAAGTGCATGAAAGTCCACTGTGCAATTTGTATCATACAGTGTAGGAAAATGAAGTGAGAAAATACATTAACCAAGTATAAATAGAATGATAGTGTTGTACAAATGACATCCACTTACTGCTATAAATAACATTCTGTAAGCAGTACATACTAAACTGCTCTATAGTCTATCATTTACCCCAAATTTTCTCAAAATATTTAAAAGAGCTACTGTTTGATACGACTGAACACGACCACCACCATCCTTCCAGTAAGGTGACTACTTTAGAGATCTTTCAGGCCATTATGGCAAACTCTAACTTTAGGTACCCTAAACTAAACTGTTCTTGAGCTTATTTATCTCCAGTCACTATATAGAAGAGCCTAGATTAATTTAAGCACCTTTTCCGGGTGTTCCACCAAAACTATATCCCTCCTCCTCATCACCCCTCCCTCACCACCAGTTTTCAAACAATGTTAAGAAGCATATCTTTTTTCCCAAAGTATTGTTTTATATGTAAATTATACAGTCAATAGATGTATATTTATATTGAAGTCTAGACAAAGAAAAAGGAAATACATTGAATACAGGAAACAAATAAATACTCTTGTCTAGACTAGAGTGATATTAATGGATTATAAAGTTGCAACATAATCCATTTTCAAAAATAAAAGTTTGAAACTTCACAGACAAAAATTATGTGTTCTACTTGCACATGAAGAATTATTCATTTGTTCACATAAAACTGCTCACTTTTACACTGTCAATTCTAGCTACTCTGAAATCCTGAGGAAAGCCCTTCTCAAGAGATGTCGCTAACTGCAAAAAACATGAAGTAGCTTACTTGTTCATACCTAAAATGGAATGGAAAGGACTTTCTTTTACCAAATACAGTGCTAAATTACATTTCCAAATGGATATTTACCATTATTTGTCCCTCTGTTGACAAAGACTATAAAGCATAAAGAACATAGTCTCTCATAAATATTACAAGAAAGGTATTTAATACTCTATTCAATGACTAAGTTCAGAAATACACTCCATGTTGACTATATTTACTCACAGATCAATTTAAAAGGTTCCTTCCTACTCAGCTCTTCTTGTAATGAATCACTGGAAGAATCCTCAAAGTTCTACTCTGTAACTAATGCTTTCATCCACACCACCGAATCATCATACTAGTCAAATTTATAAATTCTACATTTGTATCCATGTGCATGTTTGTCTTTGCCTTACAAAGAAGTTTAAAAAAAGAAAAAAAGGAGACTTCTCCACCAGTATTTTGGAAAACTTTCAGTAGATAACTCTTCACGCTTATGAAGAAAGAAAAAAGACGAGTACAGCAGAGAGCAGTCTTATTACCATGGCTTATGTTCTTCTCCTTCCTCAGTTACCATACATAGAACCACGAATCACAAAATTTATTAAGAATTTCATAATAGAAATGCAACTGAATTAACTGGAAAAGAAATGACAACTTGGACACAGACACACTGTTAATGTATGGATTGACCAAAAAAAAAAGTGTGTATATATATGTACGTTTCAGAAAAACAGGCAGTAACACCAGACAGCATCTGGTTATAAAAAACTCATGAGGCATAGTAGCCCCAAAACTAATCGCAAAGTCTATGATGGGATTTACTAATCAAAAATATTAATTTTACTCCTTCCAGAACTACTGAGACAGATCTCCTTGTAGGAAAGATATTCCATCCCTTGGATCATTTCTGTGGCTGTTAAGACTAAGCTTTCTTTCAAATTCAGTGGCAGCAGCTTGTATTTCTGTGGAGATGAAGCATCTGAATCAGGAATGATTTTCTGGTTGACCCGTAGTATAATTGTGTGATGCTGCAGTTCAACTTATTTCTTTTTAAACATACAAATATCCTCATGATTAAGGTTATCTGTTAAGAAGCTGTGAAATTAGCATATTTAGTTCCCATTGAAAACATTAATATGCAAATTGTTGAATATTAAATGAGAAAAATAATAAGAGTTCACCTTTGTGTAATCAAACATTCTGGAAAGGCATTCTTTTTCTATTCAAAAGTGGAAAAAAGGAAAGACAACATGAAAAAGGCTACAATCATCCTGTCAATGTAAGTTTAAAAGGGTAATAAAAATGATTTAATATTGATAATGTTTAGTTAAATGTTAATCATAAATGATTATTTTAAGAATGTTCAAAATTTTAATTCTGTAAAATTTTCATTGTAAAATCCCAAAGAAGCTGAGAAAGCAGTTCAGATTTTGAGTGCAAGGAAAGGAAATCTGATAGTAAATGGCACACTCGTTTCCTCCATATCCAAATGTAGCAGGACAAGTACTGATGGCTCATATCCTGAAATTCCCAAATAGTTCATACCAGAAAAGTACAAAAGGAAAAAAAAAAACAAGGTATCCACAACATAACCACATATAAAAAAGCAGTAGAAGACAA
This sequence comes from Centrocercus urophasianus, assembly GCF_019232065.1. Classification (NCBI taxonomy): domain Eukaryota; kingdom Metazoa; phylum Chordata; class Aves; order Galliformes; family Phasianidae; genus Centrocercus; species Centrocercus urophasianus. Next base: position 27,126,856 of record NW_024884586.1, read on the forward strand.
CAAACTTCTTGGAAAAAAAAATTATAGAAATAATAACATACACTGCAAATGTAAAATTAGTATTCAAAATCAAAGTCAATTTTCTGAAAAATCATCTTGGAAAAATGTCTTCGAACAGATACATACCTCCCTTATTAGCTCTGGCATTTTACATTCATTTTGCCATACAAAATTCAATTGAATTCAGAGGTTCTCTCCAAGTTAAGGTGTGACAATTATTGTCACTCCTCAAAAAAGACCTGCTGTTGCTCTACCTTTGTTGAACTAAGCACCACCATGTAGATCAGACAGTAAAATCAACCTGCACATTTACTCCATGTATTTGAGCTTAAGAAACTCAATAGACAGGTTCCTGCACTGATACAATAATTCCTTTTCTTAAGAGACCAAGAGATCAGGACTCCGAGTGACTCAATCCCTGTCCTATTCCCCTCCCTCAAGCAAATTTACAGAGTTTAACTCGTTGCATTCAAATGTAAAAAAAAAAAAAAAAAAAAAAGTCAGATATTCTATAAATTTCAGTTACAGGCAATATCCCAAATGTATGTATGTATGTGTGTACGGTGTGTATCATGTATACACTTTTGTATAATGCTCTACTATCATACTTTTCCACTTCAACTATCTAGACAGCAATGACTTAAAAGCAATCTCTTAAATACATAATCTAAAATTCACCACTGCTTTACTGAATAAGCAAGATAGTAGTTTTGTAAATCAGAAAAGTAGTGTTCCCGAACTATCTAACCAAGCAAATATAGTCCAGGAGAAATAAAAAAATACTAAAGAATCACTGTTTCAAACACACAAACAAACAAACAAAAAACCACCAGTATTTTCCAAAATATAATAGTGATAAAAAAATCATTTGGGAATGTCATAAATGTTTAAGCAATTAAACTAAAGAACATACAAAATCCTCCCTACCTCCTGCATCTTTTATCGTTCATAGGGTATGAACTAAAAATACTGTTTTGCCTGACAAGCTAATACTCACCTTTCAAACTTGTGTCACTTGTTAGGGAAGAGGAAAACTGGAGGAGGACAGAACAGGAAAATGAAATGAAAGCAAACACTGTCATTCACACACATGTTGCTTAGCAATACACCATATGAATCAAGCAGAAATTGTGACATTAGCCCCCAGCTGAATTTTCATAAACACTGAACGTGCGTCACTGAAAGAGGTGTGAATAGAAAGTGGAAGGTATACAACCTTTAGCAACAACAGAGACAGTAGCACTGAGATACAAGTTAACATTCTAAAATTTAAACAGAATTGTTTTTTATTTCACAGAATCATAGAATGGCCTGGGTTGTAAAGGACCTCAAAGATTATCTAGTTTCAACTTCCTGCCACAGTCTGGGTTGCCAAGCACAAACCAGGATGCCCAGAGCCACATCCAGCCTGGCCTTGAATGCAACTAGGCACAGGACATCCACATTTCTTACAGAATAGGAATGTTTAAAGCAGTCTTTCCCTTTTATTCTTATTTTGGGACTTATATGAACTAGAATTCAAAATAATATTATTTCCTTGATTAGCACTATAATAAAAGAAATTCATTTTATTCCTGTAACAATGATTAAATATACATCTTTAAAACATGCATTTCCCACAAACAAGCTTTGTTCTTTGGCACTGCTTTCTGTATGCATCTTATTAGTCACCTATTCATAGTCTGAACAGAAATAAAGCTAATAAAACTAATTACTTTACAACCAAATTACAAGTAGTACCACTAATATTTATATAACTAGTTTTGCTAACTGACTTTAAAGCACAGAATCTTAGAAAGAGCTAAATGTACTTGTCATGCTTTTTAAAGGTGAAAAAAATAAAGGCACAGAGTGAGGTAATGACTCAATCACTTCTTTGAAAGTGTCAAAGAGTAAGACTTTCACAACAGAGACAAAACATAGTAAGTAGTAGTAAATTAATGTCATCACTTTCACACCACATTTCACACCATGGTCCATATATAAGAGGTTAGTTCTATCTACACCAATATGCCAAAACACAGATCAAATACTTAGGGAAGAATTGTTTGAGTTTTAAAATTCTTACAAGTTTCATACACAACTTAAACACATTATCCACACACACATTTGCAGAAAATATTTTGAGAAGTTCTGTAAGCAGTTTCCTGTAACACAGCATATTCTCCCCTTGTAGTTTCCTAAAACATAGTGCACAGCATATGGCATTGGTATATTGGTGAAATAACTACTTATTTACAATGAATAAATAAATATTTTATCAAAGCATAGACAAATATTAAGAACCTAAATTTTCTTTAAAGAGTCAATATGAATAGTACACACTAATTCCAACAACATGCAAGTCAAGAAGGATAGCAAAGGATACAGTAACCTTATGTAAAAATCTCTTATTTTTGTGCCAAACCTGTTCTTAAGAACAACTACTTTTCAAGAAAATCATTATTCAAAAGTTCAAAGGTCATCATACAACACTAATTCTATGTTAAATATGCTACATGAGAATGTAATCTACACAATGCCACTCTTCATCTGTAGACAGACATCAACTTTCTTTTACCTGTTTTTAGGCAGGGTTTGTATTTCATTAAAATGAAAATTCATATTATCTATGACCACTTACTGGTATTCACAAACATAGGAATTAGATAAAAAGCTAAAAATTACACAACCTTTCAGTTCATCCTTTTATTAGTTGCATGATTGCCACTAAGTATTCAGTCTGATAAAACAGATATAACAATTAATGGAAGTCCTTTTTTGGGTGTAAGAACAAAGAGAAATATAAAAATCTTTCTGATATTTTACCCAGTGCCATTTTGATTGAAGTACCTAACAGTGACAGCAATCCCACCATGCTGAGTGCATACAGTAGCCTCACTGGCCTCCAGAAGGCAACTACCAACGTTAATGCAGAGTAAACCTACATTTATTCCTCATCTAAACAGCTGCAATTGTCTTACTGCCCTTTTCAATACCTAATCAACTGAGTTGGCAATATGCTGTAAACTTGAATACAGTAAGATATTAAAACATTCTGAAAATTCTTGTTGCATTCTAAAATTTTTCAACTTGAAGCAATTCAGTTTCCAAATTTGAAAGGTTCCTGAAAATTTCTTTCCCCTGGTTAGAGATTAGCTTTTAAGTTTCAAAGAACAAATAGATATAAAATGCGAACAAGACCAGCCTGATATTTCTAACACAGAACATTAACAGGTAAACAGATCTTCAGGTATTTAATCCCAATATTTATAGGGAATTAAAGTATTGTAGCCACATAAATGAAAGAATGCAGGTCAATTTTCACACAGCCTGTATGCTCGGGCTGAAGGAATCTAAGGCATTTCACAGAATCACAGAATTATAGGGGCTGGAAGGAACCTTTTGAGATCAAGTCCAGCCTCCCTACAAAAAAGGCCCCCTACAGCAGACTGCACAGGTAGGCATCTGGTTGAGTCTTGAATATCTCCAGAGAAGGAGGATCCACAACATCCTTGACAGCCTGTTTCAGTGCTCTGTCACCCTCACTGCGAAGAAGTTCCTTCGCATATCAGTGCGTCCAGTTCATGGCCTTTTCCTCTTGTCCTGTCTCCACAGACCGCAGAAAAGATGTTGGCCGTGTCTCTTTGACTCCCACATTTAAGACACTTATAAATATTAATCAGATCCCCTCTGAGTCTTCTTTCGTCAAGACTGAACAGACACGGGTCACTCAGCCTTTCCTCACAGGAGAGATGCTCCAGGCCCTTTCTCATTTTTGTGGCCCTCCACTGGACTCTCTACATGAGATCCCTGTCTTTTTTGCACCAGGGAGCTCAGAATTGGACACAGTACTCCAGGTGAGGCCTGACCAGGGCAGAGTAGAGGAGGAGGATCACCTCACTCTCTGCTCTCCTTTTAATGCGTCCATTTCTTGGTAGAGTGCTACTTTCAGTTGCATGAAAAAATTTGTCTCTACTCACTGGTTGCAATGTGGTAAGAGTAGCATGTGCATATCTTGTTCTGACATCAAGGATACTTTGTGTGCATCCTCTGGTCATCTTGAGTCTTTTAAGAGTGCACTGAGAGAACACACCAAGAGGTTTTGGATCTACAAGCAGTGAACACAACCAAACCAACAATTCTGGCAGACTGCAACTCTGCACATTCTTCCACAAGAGCTTTGCAATTCTTCAACAGTCATTGTACAGTTTTCCCAAAGGGAAAAACACAGACAACCCTCCTCTTCAGGCTGGACTCCACTTGCCTTATGTATCTGCTTATTAAATATCACCTACTTTACATCCTCCTATTCATATCAAAAAGGCATTAGATGAATAAATGGACACATTTCAAAAAAAGATCCTAATATATGAATAGATATTTTTTCTCTAAAATCCCTTTTCAGTAATTTGGAGATGGGGAGTGTGGAGTGGGAAATAAGTTCATAAGAGGTAGTAGGCCTGATTTGCCTTTGTGAAGAGCCTCTAACTACTACTGCTGGAGATTTGAGTACAAGGAGACACAAAGAATTGGTCTGGATTGTGAAAGTATTTTTCATGCCCTGAAGTCCTTAGGTCCAACAAACACATTGATGCAGACTAGAAGTGAAAAAAAATATATCATCTTATAAAATTAAAAAAAAAAAATTTCATTGTTCACCACCAGAACTACAACTGTTGTTGCCAATTCAATCCATTTCCTACTTCCCTCCCTTAAGATAGCAGCTGAGAAGAAAGAAAATAGAATTTGCACTGCAGGTGTTTTGTTTTAAGTAGAAGAATGTTAGTAATGGCATGCACATTGTGTCCTTTGTGAGGAAGGTGATTTTTCAAGCTTCCCACTTTATACAAAAAATAGTTGCCTCAGGGGATCCAAATAAAAGAAACTTCAAGTCCTGCACATATTCGAAAAATGGACAACACAGTTGCCTAGAAGTTAATTGTACCAGTAAATTCCAGCTCACTAGATTGGAAGAGTGGAGAATGGACTTGATGTGAGATTATGGGGTTGAATTCAATTTACCAGGCAGCTCATTTGCATTAGTTACCATATATCATTTATTCCCATATAAAAGATGCATTTAAGACATTAGTGCTCTTAAATCTAACATATGCAATATAGTTTTTAAATTAGAAAATCTGACCGCAAATTAGAACAATTTCTTAAAATGACTGATTTATGTAAAAATGCAAAAGACTCAAAAAAACATAAGACAGCAAGGTCCTCATTCTGGCAGTGATTTTCTTCTTCTGTACTTTGCAACATGTGATCCAGGAAAATTGATACACAAACTTTGATCGCCTGAATTAATTATCCAAAGCAAATTTGGTAAAACTATTTAATCTCTCTTTGTCCAAAATATAAGGGGGGCTGTGGTTGGAGCCAGTGCGAATAATGTGAGAAAAGACCTTCACAGCACTGCAAATTACAGGGATGAAGAGTGATATAGGGCAATTGAGAATAGTAATTCCTTCTGTTTTGCTCTTTTTCTACAATCAAGATTAATCTGCAGTTGTTAGATGGTGTTCAATTCCTTAAAAATAAAGCACTTAGTGCAGCATTAGCAGTGAGCTCTTACGTTTGTGAAACCAGTCATCAACGGTTTGAAACTGATACACACTGATGGTGCAGTAGTAGTGAGAAGTTGAGTCGTTTACCAGAAGGTGTAAGGTTGAATACAACCCCCCAGGATTGCATCCAGCTATATAAACTTCACCATTATTCCTTCCCCTCACCCCTCTTCTTTTTTGCTTGTCTCATTCACCACATAATGCATCAAAATTTGCAGATCAAGATTTCCTGTTGACAACAGCCTGCTTCACTACTCACTCTCAGTTCAGCCCTGAAGCTACCGCCCAAAAGTTCAAAAGCATATGTATTGTTCTGAATACATCCTGAGTTTTGGTTTAATTTAATACTGAGTTTGCAACACTCTTATATTTTACCCATTGAAATAATTAGAAAACAAAACTGGGAAATGCTTTGTTTACTCACAGAATAGTTGGCATTGAAAGATCTGAACCAACTGCTTCAGATCTTTGAGGTGCACTGCTTCAGGGTATTTGTGCGGTGAGAACTAAGGGTGATTTCCCACTCAACTTTTGCAAGCAAATTAGAGCATTGTATTTACATGCTTCCAGACAGAGGTTGCACAGAAAACCAGATATTGACAGTTTTAAGCTCCATCCTAGTTGCGGTTTCTATTTTCATCAAAACCAATCACAGTTTGGACATTTTATAGAATCTCTCATACTTAGATTAAAAAACAAAAACAAAAACAACAACAACAAGAAACATTTCCTAAATGTATTCCTTCTTGATTTCAGTCAAGAAATTCCACTATAATCTTATACTATATATACATATACATATACTTATACACTATAATCACAGGGTTCCTTCAATAAATACTGGCTACTCTTCAGATTCTGTGGAATTATGAGGATTCATTAGCAACAGAGCGAAACTCTGAAAATAGATTTCTTCCAATAGCAAGTGTACTATTACATGCATTAACTAGTTAAAACTTATTCCCAAGTTGCTTATGTCTCCTCAAACTGTCCATGTATGTTTTACAGCTCTGACAGAACTACTCTGGACTTCCAGACAGAAATCTAAAGGTGGAAGAAGTAAAAACATCAGGTCCCCCAGGAAACAGATTTCTTTTGTGGGCATGAAAGCTGAAGTGTCTTCAAGTGCTGGCTGACATTCAGAGCACTGAACAAGAAAGCATGCATGTGCAAACACCAGTGGAAAAACAAACAATAGTCTAACATTGGAAGCGTGGAGCAAATTAAAAAGTTCATGGACTTGGACATGGATTTGATGGGTGGACGACCCAATGGATAAGCAATTGGTTGAAAGGCCGCAGACAGAGGGTGGTGGTCAATGGCTCTATGTCCAGGTGGAGGCCGGTAACAAGTGGTGTCCCCCAAGGGTCTGTCTTGGGACCGGTGCTCTTTAACATCTTTATTAATGACATTGATGATGAGGGAATTGAGTGCACCCTCAGCAAGTTTGCTGACAACACCAAGCTGAGTGGTGCGGTTGATACGGTGGAAGGAAGGGATGCCATTCAGAGGGACCTCGACAGGCTGGAAAGCTGGGCTCGGGTGAACCTAATGAGGTTCAACATGGCAAAGTGCAAGGTTTTGCATTTGGGCCGGAAGAACCCCAGGCACCCGTACAGGCTGGGAGGAGTGGGCCTTGAGAGCAGCTCGGCAGAGAAGGACCTGGGGGTCCTGATGGACGAGAGACTTAACATGAGCCAGCAGTGTGCTCTGGCAGCTCGAAAGGCAAATGGGATCCTGGGCTCCATCAGGAGAGGGGTGGTCAGCAGGGACAGGGAGGTGATTGTCCCTCTCTACTCGGCTCTTGTGAGGCCCCATCTGGAGTACTGTGTCCAGGTGTGGAGCCCTCAGTACAAGAAAGACATAGAGATTTTGGAAAGGGTCCAGAGGAGGGCGACTAAGATGATCAGGGGGCTGGAGCACCTCCCCTATGAGGACAGGCTGAGGGAGTTGGGCTTGTTCAGCCTGGAGAAGAGAAGGCTGCGGGGTGACCTCATTGCAGCCTATCAATACCTGAAGGGAACCTACACCCAGGAGGGGAGTAAACTCTTCAAAAGGGCTGACAATAGCAGGACTAGGGGAAATGGATCGAAGTTGAAGGAGGGAAGATTTAGGTTGGATGTTAGGGGGAAGTTCTATACAAGGAGAGTGGTTAGGCCCTGGAACAGGCTGCCCAGGGAGGTTGTGGATGCCCCGTCCTTGGACGCGTTCAAGGCCAGGTTGGATGGGGTCCTGGGCAACCTGATCTGAATGTGTATGTTTAGTGGCCCTGCTAGGCAGGGGGGTTGGAACTACATGATCCTTGAGGTCCCTTCCAACCCGGGTGATTCTGTGATTCTGTGATTCTTCTGTAGCCTCTTCTTTGTAAGTCTACAATGTAAACAAACCATATGTTCCAAAACTCTATATCTAAACGGGACCTTCTTAACTACAGAAATAAAATTACCTTTGATCTCTATTTTAAAATTAAGAATTTTACAAGCAATTCTTTATTCCTATTTTTTATCCTATTCATCTCCCTATATTTTCCTTTAAGTTACCTATTTCAGCTATATCAGTCACTACATATTCAACTTCAGCATAGCTTCTACTTCACTATTGCCACAACGGTCACAGCAAACTGTATTTTTTATTTATTTTTTAACTGGAGAGGGGAAAAAAGGGTGCAGTCAAATTATTAGAATCCTAGCTCAGATTCACTCCACATTTCATGAGACAAAAACCAAATTAGGTTTAGTACATGATGAGCAAAACCACACCCCTTCAGCTGCAGCTCCTCTCCATGGGCATTCATGCATGCTAATATCACAAAAAGAAAATGCTAGAGTTGTAGACAACTTCAGGGTAACAAAGATTTACCTTTATGATAGCAGCAGCATGACAAAGATTTAAATCTACATTTCACGGTTGTAACTTAATGTGTCCCATATATTGGAACCTCAACAAATTTGTCCTGGTAAAGCATGGCGATATTCTGCACATTTTTAGACATGTCAATCAATTTAGATCAGAAGACACAAAGACACTGGAAAACTATTCCAACTTATTGCTTTAAACTAGAAATATTTTTGAAGCTGTTTAACAAGAAACCTCATAAAAACTGAAACTTAATCCTTAATTTTTAACTGAAATGCAGTATCTCATCTAATTTGCAGTATCACTGCTCCTGCTGCTTTAATGCTACATTCAAACCAACAAGCCTTGTTCTCCAGCAATTAAGGAAAATCACAGCTATACTTTTCTGACTTTTCTCTGATAGCAAAAGTAAGATCACTTAGGATCACACATTTGACAATTTTAGGATGCAGATGTCTAGTTACTGAGTAGGAATTGTTCCACAACTATTCCCATGTTTACTTAACAGTTCCTACAGAGATCATCATTGATGGGTTAGAAGTTGTCACTCAAACTTCTTCATGTGGTTTAGAAATGCACGGGTTACTAAAAATGATTTACACTTTTTGATCTGGGTGAGAAAAGATCACCTTTTAATTTATATGTAGAAATTACACATATATACATGTTGCTCTGTAACTTATAAAAACATTTAAAGTCTTCATTTGTTTGTAAGGACATATTTGAATGTTCTAACATAGCTACGTCCAAGACGCTTTCAGATCTGTTATTCATCTGTGATTCACTTATAGCAAACCATTTTAAGAATGTTTTTAAGAATGATTTGAGCTGCTATAGAAACTTCTACCAGTGTAAACATTTCTAAATCTTATGCTTTTTTACTACTGTTCATTTACATTCTTGATTGTTTTTCTCATCTCTGGATAAAATCGTTACAAGCAAATCACACACTCATTCCCCAAGAAAAAGTCTGATTAATTTTTAAAGCACAAGTTTGTCATTAGTTATGGATTTGACAGAAGCAAAGACAAACGACATATTAATGTAGTTTCAGAAAGCATTGGGTGGAAAACAGCCACATACAGTCAGTCTGTACACAAGGAAACAGAAGTAAAAATAAATACAGGTAAAGTTTTGAAAGAGACCTTCATATTTTATCAGCTATTTTCCCTGCCAGAAGAGAAGACAGTCAAATAACCCCTTCCAAATCATGCTCCTGTTTCTATAACCTCTAGTTGAAATTAGTTTTTGCTGCTTGCTTACTTGGCTGTACTACAAAACAGCGCATACTTGAAGATGTGGAGTAGATACATATGCCATGAAGTGGCAGAGTACAAAGTACAAAATACACCTTACTTTTTTTGTAAATTTTTTTAACCAATAAATCAAAAAATCCCTTTTCCTGAATATTTATTTCCACAAATACGTTCATGCCTTTTCTCCTTCTTATATTTAACAAACATTGGATGATTATTATCTAAGAATGTGGACAACAGTTGCCAACACGCTGTTCACTTTCAGTAACATAGTTTGCTAGGACTTCTTCAAAAACCATTGCACTTTATTATGCAATTGCTGCCCATGTCATTCCTGATCTGACTGCACTGACTTGCTCTTGGAAGCCCTTAACCTGGATAGTACTTGGAAACCACGCAGGAATCCTTGACATCGCAGATAAACCAAATAATCAAAATTTTGAGAGCGTCAGATTATAGATACCAGATACTCTAATAGGGGGAAAACATTCAAAAAGAGAAATACAACAACTGAAAATGTTGCCCAGGATATGTACATAAAGACAAAAGACCACAGAAGGAATGTCAACTGAGACACAGAATATGAAGTTCCCATCCCCCCCACCCAGGAAAAGAACACCTATATTTCTTCAATCTTAATTTTCACTGAACTCAAAGAAATGACACAACTTTAACTATGGAATAAAATGCATTCCTTAATGTTGATGCAACTGGACACCACTGAAAAGAGTTTGGCTCCCTTTTCTTTTCACTTTGGTTTCAATTCACTGCTATCAAATTACATGCATTGCTAAGATTCACCTGCACCTACTCTTCTGCAGGCTTCAGTTCCTCTCCTGTAAGTGTTCAAAAGGAACTTGGACAAAGCCCTTAATAATATACTTCAACATTTGGTTAGCCCTGAAGAGGTCGGAGAGTAGGACTTTATATCTGTAGGTCTTTCCAACTGAGTATTCCATTCTAGACAGACCAAGCTCTCTCAGCCTTTCCTAATGGGAGAGACACACAGCAGCTCTTCTCTGGATTCTCTCCAGCAGCTCCATGTCTCCCTTGTACTGAGGAGCCCTGAACTTGCAAGGCCACATCAGTGCTAAGCAGAGGTTAAGGATTACTTCCCTCAGCCTGTTGGCATCACTCCTCCTAATGCAGACAAGTACGCCACAAGGTTTTTCTGCAGCAAGGACTGCACATGGCTTATTTCCCTTTAACACAGTAAGGAGGTGTAACAGAACTCCATAGTAAACACCGAAAATACAGCAACATGTACAAAGCTGTAAGAAATAGGAACATTACAGGAGGAAAAAAAAAAAAATAACTCAGAAAACATTTATTCTCCACAGTTTGTGTATTAACTTAAAAATGGGGATGTTACAATGGGCAATTAAGACTTAACTAACTTGTAAAATGGTTCACATGACTACATCAGGTACAAAAGTGCCTTGCATCCATTGCTAGTTATACAGTACATACTGAAACACACCACTGTTCCATTGAGCATAGTTTCCTCTCTGATGGAACCAAAGCTGAACCCATGTACAGGAGCACCCCATTTGTAAGGCAGATGAGAGTATCTACCCAGGAAGGAAGTGAATCTCCCCAAAGCTCTCCAAGCAGCATGTTCCCTGTGCATGTACATAGATCTGTACAGACATTTGCTCTGCATGACTCACAGACATATGCCACAACACACTAAGGCCCAGTACCTGGTGCACATTTCCCATAGTTGAAAAATATGCAATGTGAATATATATTCCCAAGACTGTATGTAGCAAGCTGCACAAATAAACTCTCTATCCTTTCCTCTTTGTACTATACTGGTCACTAAGGCATAAGATTGTCCCTCAAGTTCTTGGAATGCATTGGCAAATATTTTTGTAAGGTAAAAAAAAAAAAAAAAGGTTCCTCAAATTCTGAACACAATCAATACAAAGGGAAATTACTGAGACCAAGAACATGAAAGGCTTTTGGACTGGAAGCAACCACAGCATGATAGAGTTCACACTCTACAGAGAAGATAGGAAGAGTAAAATAAAAGCAGTTGCCTTTCAGTCTTCTATAATCTGATGGCTTGTGAAAAGTCTAAGAAATCAGCAGTAAGAACACTGAAACACTGAACTAGGTAAAATTGTATTTTTGATTGAACTCAAACATGAAAGCATTTAGAATGGAGTACAGAGAACGAGAATAAAACAACACTATAAACAAAAAAAGGCCACTATATTAGTAAAAAGTATGAACAATAGCAAGTATCAATTAGATTACAGTTGTGGTCTTAAAAACATATAACGAAAGAGTTTTCCTGATAACACTGTGCAGACATCAAAAATATTTAACTTTGAAATGTTTTCCTTTCATTAAGATTCAAACATAATTGGAAAAATATGACAGACCAGACTGGAAAAAAAAAGAGATCAGTGTACTTAACTCCAATGTTTTCAATAAAGGCTGATGCTGAATCTCATCTAGTATATTTTGAAGCAATTCAAAGCAATTCTAGTATTTTCAAGTTGCGTTTGAAAACTCATGAGCAAATGCAGTAGGGGAGGACTTGAACAAAAGCCTATTGGATGTAAAAATCAGGGGAAAAGAGAGGAATCTGAGAATGACAAGACTGGTCGGCAAATCTTTCCTCCTCAAAGCATCTTTCCTTAATTAATGGACATTCTTCAAAGCAAAATTGGTATTACTTTGCTGAAATTGTCTTAAAAGGAGATTGTATAACTAAACCAAGAGAACACTGAATACCTGGATAAAGAAAAAATAACAGAGAATATTCTTTTTAAAATTTCATTACTATATGAAACTGAGACAGACAGCACACGCATGACAAACAGGATTGGAATTCAAAAAGATCTCCAAAAATGAAGCAGTGACTTGAAGAAAAGAGGAAGAAGTTTTACAGAAATGTTTTACTGGAGACAGGAAAAAGTAGACATGACAAACAACCAGTTAACATTTCTTCAGAAAAAGGATTCAGGCATTACATACTGAATAAGAATGAACACGAAGTTTGAAAAGATCAGGAATAGCAGTAGGAAAACTGATACTGCTTTTCTAAAGAAATAATTTCGTGACATCTCATTCCAGCGCTAAAAGACTCATAGAGAAACAGGTGCAGGCTCATGTTTGGAGGGCAACTATCATGTTAGTTTATTTACATAGGCTTGTTAAGATCTTAATCCCGTAGTCAATGGCAGGCTGGTAAAACCAAATTATATAGATGAGAATTTTATATGGAAACAGGTACTGGAGAAATCTATTAAGGACCATTATAGAAGTCGGTTGATTTCTTTGACCTTTGCTTCATTTAGCTGCAGAGTATGAGAGATTATTTGGTTAGTTCATTGACTTGGGCTTGGGGGGCATCAAGAGTATCACTGACATTGTAACACAGCTAAGCCATTCCAAAAATGGATAAAGACTGGATGTTGTGTTGAGGGACATGGTTTAGTAGGAGCTATTGGGAATAGGTGAACGGTTGGACTGGATGATCTTTTAGGTCTTTTCCAACCTTGGTGATTCTATGATTCTATGATTCTATGAAAAGTAATACCTCCTATTTATTTCCATGGAAACTACAACAGGTAAAGGGAACAATCGCGCTATTCAATAGAGCAAATTCACAGCTACTAAATACTATTTTTCAGCACAGTAACCACCATTAGCAATGCATTTCTGCAAGTCCTGAACCACAGACTACATGCTATCACAGCAATTTTCGGATGTTAAAGATTCTACACCTGGAGAAAGTAACGTTTTCTGTTGCCACACACTTGTAAAAAGTTGGTTGGTTTGTTAAAAAAAGAAAAAAACTGTGCAAATTGATATCTATAGAACAGAATATCTGCAAAAAGTTAGCTTGATGACAAAAAATATTTGTTGATATGCATTAAAATCTAGGAAATTTTTACTTCAGTCGAGTCGTGTCATCGGTTTAAAAGCTGGTTTGGCCCACTTCCATGACTAGCGGGGAGAGAGGGACCCATGAACCCATGCCACAGGAAGGGGAAAAGGAAAAAGGAGAAAAGGGTAGAGAGATGGGCCTAAAAACAAAACAGCAGCAATGACCTGAAGAGAAGCAAACTAATTCACTAAATAAGATATTGGAATGCAAGATAACATGCACTACATGATGTTATGTTGTGGAATACTACCACTACCACCAAAATCATAAAATGATGACAGTCAGAACTTTTGATATTTAATTCAAAAATTGTTGTTTTCTTTTGTATTTCTTTTATGTTCAGCTAGATTTTTTTTTTGCATTTTCAAAGCCAACTTTCCATTGTATAAGAAAATTCAATTCCACACAGCACTCTAAGTCTCTCACACCCTAGGACTTGCCACAATGCATATCACTATCTATGTTAAGTAGAGAAAAGTGTATTCATGTGGAACAACATGTTTTTAAAATGATATTTTTGTGAGCTCATGACTAGCACATAATTAAATAAATACTTCTCCTCCAAGAGGTATAATTTCTTGTGAGTGCTCAAGTATATAGGAAAATACCAGTTCTAAAGGTAAAATATTACATTGTTTTTTTAACCTTTTAAAAAGTCAGTGTTCTTTTTAGAGTATAATTTTTATGCATAGTATAATTTTTTTTTAAGTCTACATATAGGATATTTTTCTTGGCATCTCTCTCAACTTTTACTTCATAAAAGAGCATCTAAATAGTAAGCAGAAAAAACCGTATTCCAAAAGATGAGACATCAGATAAAGTCATGTCCAACTCAACAATGCTGTGTAATTTTGTATAAACCCTTAAAAAAAATAAAGTGTAATGCTATAATAGGATGGATAGTACCACAATAATAGTGGGGTAGCAAAGTTTTTGGCTACAGCAAATGAAAATAAGGTCAAATGCAGCAGCCACAGACACAGAAATGAAAGAAAATAGCTGCTTACTTTCAGAAGGCCTCAGGTAGGCAGGAAACTCCAGCAAGAGATGCCCTCACCTCCACGGCCAACCCTTAGAGTCTGTGAAGGGGTAGATCCTGGCTCCAGCCCCTTCAGTCACTCAGTTTTATATTAATGACCATTCTAGTAAGAGATTACAGCAAGCCCATCACACGCTCTAGATTATCCTTTTGTTATTATAAGGATTCCAAGCAAAAGATTTGTTTATGCAGATAACTTTGATATCTGTTTTCATTAGCTGCCCCTCATTTACTATTGTCCAGCTTTTCCAGCCTAAGTCACTACATGACAACCTTCAGCATACTTTCTAGAAAAACATTTACTTGCAGTTTTCCTTCATCCACTCACTACTGTGCGATTAAAAACAAAACAGAAGAACACATACAAGTATTCATGGTATCTTGGCATTTTACTATGAATAATGCCTACAGAAGTATTGTACAAAATATTAGAATGGTCCTTTTCCAAAACCACAGTATCTGCCTATGTTCCCACTATCTAGACCATAGTTTCCAAGAAATATAAAAAAATTAATTCCAGAATGGAACCTGGAAAAAAAATCTCACTTAAACACTATTTCAAAAACATCTTGATTAATTTCTCAGAAGAAAAAGAGAATAATTCACCTGGTTACTGTTTATATGTCTTATATTTTTCCTATAATGATTTCAGTATACTGAAGAGGGTTTTTTGCACAACACCCATAATAGCCCAAGTGTATAATACAAGCATATAAATATTTGTAAACATTTCTCCTCATAATATGAATAATACCATACAAAATACAAAATTCAATTCCATAAAATGACTGACAAATAGGAGGTAGGAGTGCTCTATTGTCCTGCAACTATTATTTATGTACCTACACTAATTGAAATGTCTTTCTCCTATGAGAATTCTCTGAGGTTTAACAAAACATAAGCTCACAGGCAACCTACCTTCAGTCAGGTTACTTGGCTCCTTACTCTATCTAAATGTTGATCTCTGGAAAATGTAAGAATGTTGATGTTCTTTGGCATTTCTAGTCTTCCATCAAATGCAACACAAATATATTCAACAGAAGAATAATTATTTCAGGTGACAGAAGAACAAACATTTAAAGTCTTAGAGAGAAAAATCCAAGACTCAGTTTCTTCCAAGTGTTCACTCCGCCTGTCTGTCATTTGTTTCTATTCCCTCACTGACCTTTCAGAACAGCCCTACACTGGATCAGATAGCTGATACAAGAAAAGTTAAATGCATACTTAAGTGCTATAGAATTAATGCTCCACTCAAAAGAGAAACCAAGAGTTCTGAGCATCAACACACTGAGCAATTATTCTAATCATTTTTACATGAAATAATGAGAAACTCAATTGTTCTTCACACAGGTGAAAAGATCATCCAGATTTACCTTGTGTATAGCACATACAGTTAAAAAGAAGCTCTCACTGAACAGAGTAATTTTTGCTTTTGAATTTTTAAATACCAAGAAAAATTGTAAATAGTACTGAATACAATAGTAATCTAAGGGAATGGAATTATGTTACAAATACAAGAAGATTACACTTTCATTTAACTTTTTGTCCATTTTATGGATCTTGTATTAAAACACAACCAAGAAGATAGAAATAATTACGTAGTAATTTGATTTCTAAATTTTTCTTTAAGAATTAAAAGATAAATTTTAAAAGAATCTATGCATTTCAATGAAATAGTCAAAAATAAATGGAAAAATAACCTTTTCCTTCGAAAGGAGAAAGCATGATATAATAAAGCAGCACATAAGGCCGACTGCCACTATTTGCAGCTTAATGGAAGTTTAATTAAAAAAAAAAAAAATAATAGATAAAGCAGACTCTGATATAAATTTACAAGTTGTGGTCCTTTTTGTAATCCGCTATGAAATCACAAAAGATGAGTGAATTATCATTAAGCAGAAAATTCAAGTTTTCCTGAATAATAGAAGCAGCTGTTTTCAGTTTTTTACCTTGTGGAACTGTAGAATTGAGGTTGAAAAAAGACCTTGAGAGGTCACCTCATCCAAGCTGCTGCTCAGAGCAGGGTCAATACTGAATTCAAATCAATGAAAACGCTCCACATTAGAGAACTAAAGAGCTGGGTCAATCACAACATTAAGAGCTTAGAACATCTTTCCAATAACTATGATAACTGCATGTCCTCTTTTATTTACTGTATAGTTATTTTCAACTAGCAAGTATCTAAATAGTCACATATCATTTCAGAAACATTATAAGGATTTATTACATAAATATTCATCAACAATTCCAGCTGTATACACACATATTTGTAATGTAAATTCAAAGATTCATCACAAAACAGGAGTTAACAATTTCATTAAAATGAGTTGCAATCAAAATCTTGCTTTATTCATACAGTCTTCCTCACTATCAATATGCCATTCAGAAAGGGAAACTTATATATTAAGGAATAAAGTGACTTGCTCAACAATATGGCCAGCAGGAATCAGAGAAATGATCATACCATTACACAATTCATTACTTATTATAACCCTTAATACAAATGTCCTTAAAGTCAGCTCAGAAATGAATTTCAATATACTGAAGACGCAGATTTTAGAAAGTTAATCTAGTGCTTATGTTTTCAACTTGAATAAAGACAAGATGTTGTGTGTTCTCATAATGCCACATCTACACACATAAGCAATTCCTATGCTCCAAGAAAAATAATAAAAGCACACACAGACACTTTTAATTTAAGCTTTGTGTATTTTCAAGTTTTTTGTAGAACTTGTTGATCATTTAATTCATGAAGATCTGAATGCCAATTTTGCAATCAAATAACTTTTTTGGAAAAAAAAAAAAATTCTAACACTCAATAAATGTGTTTGTAGGTATCATGAGGTTGAGTCTTCCTTTTTTTTTTTTTCTGTTGAGTGTCTGTACTCATATAATCATGACATCAACACAGTTACATACAGTGTTCATTTTTAATTGGAACACATTTGGACTTTCACACTACTGACAGACCTTTAGGCTCTCCTATTCAAAAAAAATTGAAGCTGAGGTCTGACTTGCCCTTTGCAAAACCTCTCTAATTACAGAAAGTTTTTGGTATTTCCAGAATCTCACAGAACCACAGAATGGCCCAGCTTGTAAGGGACCTCAAGGATTATGAAGCTCCAAACCCCCACCACAGTCAGGGAGACCCACCTCCACATTTAACACTATCTTCTTGTACTACTAAATAGAAAAAAAACAATAACATTAATATTAAAAAAATAATAATAATTCTTAACAGCACAAAAGGCTTTTAAATTAAAGAAAAAAAAGTAGCTTCACAAAGGAGCTTTACTCACCAACAATGAATGAGACACACACAGTTTTTTTATAGAGATCCCTGATGGTCTATTCTCTTTCAGTTCTTTTCCAGAGGCATCTCCAGATACTTTCTAGCAAGTTTTCATATATACAATATTTACCTCTCAAATATGAAAACTGACACTTTTAAAGCTGAATCCATCAAGTTTGGTTTTTTTGTTCTCAGGCCACCTTTGGACAATCAGAAATGATTTTCAGTAGCTTTAGAAGTTTAGAAATTTTTGTTTCACGCTCAAGTCTTAAAGCAGTTTTCATCCTTATTCTCTTATCTAGGTTATAGAAAAAAAATTAAACTTGTCAAACTCAGCATGACAGATTTTAAGTTTTATTTATAACAACAAAAAATACTTAATTCTGAATAAAACAAGATATTAAATGAAATAGTGTAATTCACAAAAAAGTGTGAACTCCACAGTTCTCTGAATGTTACCCTAACATTAGTATTCTTACATTTGAACATATAACTGCACGTGTCTATGTGAAATCTGTGAACATGTAGCACTTTTTCAGATATGTTGTTAAGCAACCAACAAGTAAATTTTAGCTTAGATTGTATGCCCCTACTTTATTCAACAGCTATCTACCAGTCCATGGTATTAACTTCAGATGCCTAAATTACATAGTATGATTATTTTATAAGAGCCCATTAAGAAGCATAGGAATTACAGACAAAGGTGGAAAAGGGAAGAAAAACAGGAAATAACACAACAAGCAGTAACCTCAGCTTTGCTTTCCCTTCCAAGACCTAATAGGAAGGTGGTGTGTAAAACGAGCATTTTTTTCCTGTGCAACATCTCTAACACACGCATTATCCCTGTGAAGACAGATGAATCAAGTACATTCTCTGTCTGCTCACTTCTTAAGTAGTATATTCTTTTCCTTCCTTGACAAATCACACACTCTTCTACTTAAAACAATCTTTGAGGCAGGTGGGTACATTATTTCATCATATTATTCCTTCCTTTAATCTTCTCATGGACAAAGCCTATGCATCTCCACATAAGGATAGATAATCCAGTCAGGGTTCTTCCTTGTATAACAGTACCTTTGTTGTTTTTGTTTCCAAACCATAGGATTTAAGGTATTCATTTCATTATTAAGAGGCTGATATTTTACCAGCCATTTTTGCCCTGAAGAAATTCCATGGTTTTGCTTACAACCTAGGATAAATTTCTTATAGGGCCATCTTCAAAAGACACTGTTGATAAACTGCTGCTTTAAATGTTGAGGTATCCTTCCATGCAGCCTAAGTTGTGGTGTTTTAACCAGCTGTCCAGTACACCTTCACTGCACATCACTGGAGGCAGGGACTTCTTGCCTGCGTACAATATGGCATATAATAAGGTTCTATAATATCATAGGCTCCTTAGCAGATCTTAGGTATCTGCAACAAATGTATGCAAAAAAAGCATAAAGATTTTAAAGGACTGTTACAAATAACTTTTTTACAAATAACCTTTTCCAGCTGTTTTCTACCTCCTCTTTTGCAGGTATCTGTAATTATCAACCACAACTTCTCATTTTACTCTATGCTTTCTTTTCTAAATGCACTAGGTGATCTCATACAAAGCATTATAATGATTTCTTCAATGTATCTCCTTAATAGCTACGTTCTCAAAGATCTGTTTATCTGCTACTTTTACGAGCATACTACTATCAGGATTTAGGTTTTCAATTTTTGAATACTCTAATCACAGACAAGCAAGAGATTACAGATACAATGCAAAGCATGAAGGAAAAACATAGACTGATAAAAGCCATATACAACCATGTCAACTCCTGAATAAAATTAGCTGTATCTTAAGCTGTGGCAGGGGAATGCTACTGGTTTAATTTAAATGCAAGTTTAATTATTGATAATGGTGAATGACATTCTCCAAACCACAGAAACATCTAAAACCTCAGGAGTCACCAAGCCTGACTTCTCACAGCAGGACTACTTACAACACGTAGAAGAGTTTAGCTCTATTACCTTTGTAACTACCCCTATAGGGTTTATGCAGCTTCCATCAAGAACACACAGAGCCCACTAGATAGTGTGATAGCTTCCAAATAAAATTCAAATAGAAGAAAGAAGAGGAGGTGTACATGCAACGATCAATTAACCAGATTAAAAATTCAAAGTCACAACACTGGCATTAGTTTATAGGTCTGAATCTGCGCCATTCTCTGGATCAAGTAAAGATGGCATGAAAACAAAAAGCATGAAAATAAACACAGGTTAATGGCAGACTAGACATATGTTTCTAGATGTAGAGCACAAATATTTATTTTCCAGGTTGTTTGATTTTACCAGACTGGAAACAATGTCAACAACCCATGCTGTTCTCCTTACCAGTGGGATTGCCTTCATCCTCATAAACTGCCATCCCACCAATCAAAGCCACCATTTAAGAAGTTTAAGTCATAAATTACCCTTTATATACAATCATTGAAACTGCTGTATGTAAGACAGAGTATCTTTTAGAGAAATTGTCTTAGAGCCAAAACATTGCTCCCAGTAGCTGCTATCTTCTCTGCGCTTTTGCAGTTGACAAGATGCTAAAAACTATTTCTAACATAAAATAAATCTCAAGGTTACTTTTTTGTGTGTGTTTTTTGCTTTCAGACTACATGGAACATGTTCAGATATGATTCCCTTAAAATGTACAAAATAAAAGTTTATACTTAGACTTTGGTCATGGTTTGTACTTTCAATTCATGTCCCTCATGCTTAAAGATGCACTGGAAAAATATTTTTATGCCAATCACAAATAAAAGCCTCTAAACACCTTAGGAGCAGCCAGGAACTAGATTAGATGTCATATGTTCACATTTCTTACTTCAAAAATTAAAAATAGGAGAAAAAAAAAAAGATACTAATCAAAATTATCTGCCATTCTCTAGCTTTAATATCATTGCTGTTCCTGAGCTGATCCTGACTGCAGCATAGGCATAGGGAGCAAACAATGGCTATCTGGCTATCAAGCTCTATGAGACTTTATCACAGTACCACCTTATCATTGTGCAGTAAGTGGAAGCTTACATCTTGATCATCTTTTCCTCAGCCAAAAAAAAGAACACAGAATTACAGGGAACAAGCAATAAGAAGCCACAAATGCACGGAAGAAGGGAAAGTAAATATGTACATATGCACACACACACACACAGATGACTATCTTTGTGTATGTATATATCACTGTAAGATGTTTATTACTTCTGGATTATCATTATCATGTAATACACCACACTACCTTTCTAACCTTTGCATTTTGTTCCAGCAGATAAAAAGGAAGATTCAAAAGCAATAATGTGCTTCATGAAGTAGCTGATTTGAAGTACATACTTCAAGTTTTAAATTTAAGAAGTTTAAAGAATGACACAAGTTACTTCAATCTTACACACAGGATTTTTTTGAGCTGCACCAAGTCTGTCATAATTTTAGATTGCTGTGTGGATAGGAATATTTAAAAGGAAAGACCCAAAAAGGAAGAGAGCCCTCAGCAGTATTGAAAGTCTTGTACAAGGAAGTAGAGAGTTGAAAGCCTGTAAAACAAATTTATTTTAGTTTCCAAAATCCTGCACATTCAGAGGGACTACAGAAGCTAGAAGAATGTAAACGGAGGTGATGTCCAGGCAGAGCACTGACACACGGGGCATCTGTGCTGATCCTGCGGACCATCATCAAGCATGAGGAAGATCTGCATCCAAAGTTTTCTCACACAAAGCGGTAAAGTACAGTGAACTTACGGGAAAGCAAATCACACCCAAAGATGAGGTGAAAGGCATTCCACAGAAAAGGAAAGTTCTTTTTATTCTCATATAGCCCACATTCTTTTAGAGCAAATGAGGCATGATAACAAAATGATGTAGCTTTTATAGCAGAACATCTATTATATGCATGAGACATTCAAGCATGACATTGAAGTACAAAACCAATATTTCACTGGAATGTATCGTAAGGAAGATTTCAGGTCCATCCCCAAAAGGACAAGTTTATATTATCTGGGAAGCACATAACTGCACCCAAAGACAATTTGAAGGAGAAACCCAGCTGCTAGCAGCAAGAGCTGAACAAGACAAATGCTACCACTAAATCCTGTATACAGCCAGTATGATGAGGTTTAATTTATTACCTCTAGAGAATAGACCAAGCTACGACACACACTTCCATACAGAGGTAGAAACATAATAAACACTTGGGAGAGAGTTCTAATTTATATACTTAATTGCATCTATTTAACTCCAGTCACATTACATAATGTCAACAAACTTGCCAGATGTCAGGCAGAGAGCAAAGTTAAGTTAAGGATGGTCTAGAATATGGACAAAAGTAATTGTAGAAACCACAGATAACACATCTACTTATCACATATTTCTTGAGATAAACAACTCCTGGTCTCTCTGTGCTCAACTCTCTTGCTAACTGTGATTTTTGATTTCACATGGTCCTATCTCAAAAATTCCATGTCTTTAAATTAATCCTTACCATAGAGTCATTAAAACAAACAAACAAATCAGCTAATACACATTTAGCAGAAGTTTGTTTCGTTTTTATATGAAACTGTTTTGATTAAAAACAAAAAAAGTAACAAAAAGAAACAAAAAGTAACAGCATGCAGCCTTCAAGTCTGCTTGTTTCCTTGCAGGTAACCACAATATAGTACACATTGTAACTACACAGCCCGATTTCTCCAAAAAGGAAAAAAAAAAATCTAGACAAGAAGAACAATAGCTTTGGATGTTTGCGAGAAATTTTCAGAAATGATAGAAAAATACCCATGGACAAAGCATACAAATCCACACATGACCACGGCACATTCTAGATGTACCATACATAGACCCAGCACAGACCACTTTTACACAAGTAGTAAACCAACAGTGGCAACAGGAGGCACCAGAGGCTCTTGGCATTGAGAAATTATCCATATGGTTACTGTCCCACCAGCTCTGAATCAGATAGACAGGTGACCTCCAGCATTCTACACTCACTAAGAATGTCATACAGAGAGTATGAACCTCTGTTCAATATGTGCTGTAACGCCAGGGATAAGTTCTGTTTCTTTCTATAGCAATTGAGCTTCATCTCACCAACAGTAAGAGAAGCAGCTCATCTGCTTATTCATCTCATCGTTTTCAAAATCATTATGGAAATTACGTGTCTCACAACAGCAACACGAGGCTCCTTTTATAATTCTTTTAAAAATTAAAACATCAGCTGCTTTGATTACAAGCCAGTCCTACATCCAAAGCTCCATCTTACTTCTTACTCTATGAGAATTCATTTGATGGCCTTTAATCTTTAGCAAGGAATTTCTCAAATGCTCTAAATCAGTCAGCAGCATTGCACCAACTTTCCTCATCCATCACAGACATGACAAATAACAAAGTCAGCATTTCTTTAAAAAAAAATCCCAGTTTCTTTTAACAAATTCAGACTGATTCCCTTTCATCAGTTATATAATATGTGGCTTACTCTCACACATTCTCCAAAGGTAATTTAAACTGATCTACAAACCAACATTGTGCACACTGACTTAGAGTTTCCAGGGTGGAGAATAACAAACATAAAGTCTATAAAAGACTGAACAGCAAACATCAGAAGTCTCTTGAGTTTGTAAGAGTGAGAGTAGAAATGTACTTTCACTTTGAAATATATTTACATGCATAACGACCAGGGACCTCACATTCCTAAAATGAAATACAACAACTTTCTGCTTTCACAACACAGGCAGAAGGAAGCGTTCAGTACAGAGAATTCACAAGAAGTCAAACATTCTGTTACGGGGTACACCAGGTAAAGACTCCTAGGGAATGTAGCTTTAACAGATAGACACACATTTGTACTTTTCCAGAACAGAAGAAGGATGTGATTAAGGACAAATACATAGTAAGTATATGAAATGTCTACATCTGCATGTTGAATTGATCATTTAAGAGTTTTGGCTAGAGCACAAAAGAAAAAGAAAAAAAAGAAAAAAAAGAAAACAAACCTCCACTGTTTATCTGTCTATCTGAAGAAAATCTTCCTATACTATTTACTGAGTCCTCATCCCACTCCAAAAGAAATAATTTTCTTACAACCAGGCTCTTGTTTATTTTGCACAGGTTTGTAGATTTTATGGGGAAACAAGCAAACAATCAACTTCATCCACATGAACAAAATCTGTATGTTTTCCATGGTTGCTTAAAACCCTTGCAGAAAAAAAGTTAAGCATATTTTCAAATTTCAAATCAACCTTTAGAAAAACTCCTTTCTTCACTAAGCTCGCAGGTCTAGACATTCTGGCCTAAAAGGAGAAAAAAAACCCAACAACAACAACAACAAAAAACTAGGTTTATTTTTGTCTTCTTGTTTTATTTATTTAAGAATAAGTTGGATTTCCCTTATCAAGGATGACCAGGCGCACAAACAGCATACCTGTTCCTAAGTGTGCTTGGATCAACTCCAGAGGACAAATAAAGGACATAAATACTTCTAAAGAGCTCTCACTTTGATTTGTGGCAACTCTGCTACTTTACCACTGAACATCTTACACGGAGATAAACCTGGGTACGATACTTCGCTTGTTGTACACCACTTGAACTATAATTTTACTTTTGTCCTTCCTCATTCCTGAGATGGCCCATTTTCTGTTTTATTATTACTGGGATTGGGCTTGGGGCTTTTCTTTGTTTGTTTTATTTGTGAAATTTCAGAATTAACCATCTACACAACTACTTTTATACATCAGTCTGAAACACACAGAGACAATGCAGACCAAACTTTGTTTCTGTTTTGGATGAAATTTTGTTTGTTCTACTTTCCTTTAATGAGAAACTAAAAAATGCGCGCAAGCATAATGCTTATGCAGGGCATAAGCTCACATAAGTTCACATGCAAGCTGCCTCAAGCTTACAAAGGTTATCTCACTGCAGTGCACAGAACATAAGCCATGCAGATCTCAAGAAAAGATGGCACAGGGTCCACGTTTACTCCTCTTAGCAACTTCTCTGTCTTCATATGCCAAAGATATGGCCAAAGATCAGGTCCAAATCTCATCTTAGCAGTCGATCTAAGGGCTGTTCTATAAAACTATATTCTTAAGCCAAATAATTTTCTACCACATATTTACATCAAAGTTTTCAAAACTTGGCAATGCCAATAAGTAACTCAACACGTATATGTTGAGTTTTATATTATATGAGATACTTAGTTGTATATTATATGAGATAATAAAGGTGGCAAAGAACTTCAGCAAACAGAAAATAGAACTTCCTCCTTTGGACTAATACTTTTTCTAGCAAAAAGCAAATTAGTTTTTATAATAACTGTTAAAACAAAAAAGTCTTTGGTAACATGACCACTTCAAACAACTACAAATATGCTGTGTTCCTACTTAGAGTGCTCTACACTATACTTTTGCCTTGGATAAGTGATCCTATTGTAAACCACTAACTCAAAAAGGGTAATAATTCAAACTATTTATATTCAGAAAACAGAGACTATATTTTACAATACTCTCCTGCTGATCTCATGAGGGGATCAGCCTAAAAGCCAAACATGATACATATTTTTCAGTATATTCTCATTTCTTGTCAACCACATAATTTAAATGCTAAAATTCCCATTCAGTTGAAGATCCCATGGAAGCACACCTCAGCACCTTCGGTTCTAGGAAAGACAAGGAAACAGACTCAGAGGAACCAAATGTAATCATCTTAAGTATAGCTCTTAAACTCAAACACATTTAATTCTGTTATGTCCTAAACTAGCACAAACCATTTCATCTTCAGATTTGTTATGAACATTCATTTACAACTATATCAGCATGATATTCCTGAATGAATCCCTCTCATGGATGACGGGAAAAAGAAAAACGCTCTTTGCTCATGCCATTTTTTACATTATATATATTAGATCAATTATGTAAATATATACTCTAATAAAAGTAGAAAACCTAACCTTTGCACTTCAGGTGCCATTTAAAGTCCTCTAGTGTAAGTATATGCAAATTCATGTTTATATATAAAAGTTTTGCTACGTGTAAAAGTTTACATTTGTGCATACATATGTATATTAGTTATATCTTGGTTGTGGTTTTATGTACTAAATACTGTGGTTTCACATTTACAAAGATACATAAGTACACACAAAGACAGATACACGTGCACACATATACATACACAGACCCTCAATATTCATATCCTACTCAGGAATACATATGCTCCATGCTGCACACTCTGAGAACCCCAGTTCCACTTAATCTAAGTTCTGTGCACTGAGCACTAAGTTCAGCCAATAAATCTGTGCAGAGTAAAGGCCATAAATGTCTTCACTCAGGTATACCCACATCAGCATGGGAGAGACTCTCTGTAAACAGATCATCTGACTGACTGATACTGAGGAGAAGCTGCCACAATCCTACAAATAAAGTTGCACATTTAAATATTTAACAGTATCACCACAGAGACAGAGTTGATATCAATGACCTAACAGGAAAGCTGAAGAAAAAAATAATAATAACAATTTTCATCCTGATACACTGCTTAAACAGCCCAGACCAAACCATTGCCTTAGGACAACAGTCACATTGCAGACACTGCCCACCTCCTACGCAGACCCAAGGAACCTTGGAAATAGCATGCTATTTCATTAAAGTATTTGTTACAGCATCACCTCCTGCACAATGGCGGTGAACAATCGGATCTTTCACATTACATTGTGAGTAAGTAGCACTTTAGATCACTTCAGGGAGAGAAAACATCATCAATCTCTGGCACACAGGAGGTGTTACCTCAGAGCTATCTGATTCCAGGCCATTTTTTAAACAAGTTTCTGCCAGGATGCAGAGTAACTCTGCACATGCAAACAGTTCCCCTGTGACACTGAAACAGTGAGTGGCAGGACTCATGTCAACAGACATGCTTGCAGATTTAAAACAAAAATTCTCAGGACTAAATAACATACAAGTTAACCTGCAAAGAGCAGGAACTGCAGGACACCATCCAAGGAGTAAAACAACAATTAAAAAAAACCACCAAACAAACAAATGGAAAACATCTCTACCTCCTCATTATCACTTTCTTTTATCCACATTCTTCTTGCCAGCCTTGAGAAAGCAGGAACTAGGGCAATGAGAAATTGTACTGAGAAGAAAGTTCCTCACTTGGAATTGTTGTGAAGAAGATTGGTACACGCTTTTCTCTTTTGTACCGTCCAACACATTAAAGTGTTTGACATTGTTATGTCAGTTCTGACTTCAGCCTGACTCTGGGAGGAAAAGCCAAAGCATTTGGCTTTCTTTAAACAATACTGCATTGTTAAGAAGTTAGGAAATTGTTAGGAAGTATGAAAGATTACACTAGATCTAATTATAATGCCCTGAAATTAGTGCTTTCCTCAAGCACAAACACATTAACAATGCATGCAACGATCTTAACATGTTTTCATTCCTGCAAGCATAGTAACGTGAATGACAAAGCACTATGCACTGGTTAAGCTGTGTCTGACCTCCGTGACCAAGCAACAGATTTCAGCCTGATAGCCAATATGGCAACGTTAAAAAACAGCTGTGTCTTTCTTCAGTTTGGTTTAGCAGTGCAGGTCACCAGCCACTTCTTAAGACACAGAATTTAGAAGTGAAGCTGTATGTTTAACTCTTCTTTCAAAACGTTGCATTAGGTGCCCTTCAAAAAAAAAAAGGAAAATTTTTTTTTTAAAAAATTTTAGGGGGGGGGTTTTAAAAAAAAAAAAAAAACAAAAACGTTTTTTTAAAAAAAAAAAAAAAAAAAAAAAAAAAAAAGTGCTGCTGGAAAATACTTTACCTCAGTAAAAACAAAGGAAAAAAATCACAACTTTTTGCGTTATAACAATTCCGGATGTCTAAGTTTTGGTTGGCTGAGTTAGTTGTAATGTCTTGCAATCATCATGACACAGTTACTCTGGTCCTTCACTCAAGAAGCACTGCGATAGTGCAACATTTTATACAACTCAGAATAGGAAACGGCGTCTGGCAGCAGATGAGGCACGCAGACCCTGGCGGAGCGGAACTCCGAGCGCTCCGCAACTCCTACAGCCCTCTGCCCGTCGGCATTCTGCTCCGAGTTGCTACCTGCAGCTAGGCCGAGCCCGGCTGCTCCTCTAAGTCTCGGCCTCTTCCCGCTCCAGGGCCACCTGCCAGCTCTGGGCTCGCCCTCGGCCCCAGGCCGATCGGAGACCCCCACCCGGCTGCCGGAGGAGCAGCGCTGGGGCGCTGCCCGAGCCCCGCCGCGCGCCACCGGCCCGAGCGGCGCCCCCGGCCCCGCCTTAGGCGGCGGCGGGACGCGGGAGCTGGGCTGCCCTGCCCGGGTATCGAACGGGAGCTGCGCCGCCGCTAATATGGGGGTTTTTTTGTTTTGGTTTTTTCCCTTTTTTTTTTATTTTTTTTTTTTTTTTCCTCCAGTGGAAAGTTTCTACCTCTCCCGGCCGAGGCTGGGACAAGAGCTGCCCCGGGCGCCGCGATGACAGGTTTCGCCCCCCTCCCCCTCCCACAGCACCGGGAGCAGCCGCAGCGACCCGGGGGCCGGTTCCTACGCGGCACTTCACGCAGCGAGCGCTGGCCAACAAACGGAGCAGAGGCGGTGGGAGAGCATCCCGCCCTCAGCCGGGGAACCCGAGAAGCGGAGCCGAAGGGAAGGAGCCAGACGGGCGACGGAGGAGGGCCGGAAAGTTGCACTCCGTGCTCTAGCATCGGGAAAAGCCGCCAGCAGGCCGGGACAGAAAAGTTCGTCGCCACAGCGGCCGTGGGATGGCGGGGATGGGGGGGGGGGGGGAGGGAACCGCTTCTCACCTTCTGGTCGACGATGGAACAAGCCATCTCCCGAACGTGGGCCAGGCTGAAGTCCCCTGAAGAGTCCTGTAGCAACAGCACAGGCTCCCGGCTCAGCCCGATCTGGAGGTGGAAAGCGACGCCGCCGCCACCAGCAGCAGCAGCAGCAGCAGCCCCGGGCGGAGGCAGCGGGCTAGGCGGGCGGAGCAGCGGTGGAGCGCTCATCGGGACCAGCCTGCCGGGGCGCCGCGGGGCCGGGGAAGGAGGCAAAGACGCGGACGCCGCGGTGAAAAGTTCGCGGCCGCCACGGAGGCGCTGGGCGAATTTCTCTGCGAAGTTTCAGGGAAGTCCCGGTCGAGTTGCTCCCGGGTGAAAATGGCGAGGGGGGGTGGGGGGAAAGAGGGGCGGAGGACCGGAGAGGATGCAGACAGGAAAAGGCGGCGAGAGACGAGAGGCGCGAGGAGGGAGCAGGGCCCGGCGCCGCCGAGGTGGTGCCGCCGCTCCGGCTGTTGGCGCTGTGCGCGGCGCGGGGGCGGGACGGGCCGCGCCCTCAGCTGGGCCGTGCTGTGCCGCGCCGTTTCTCTACCACACGGCGGCCGCGGCCAGGACTGAGCTCGGCTTCACGACCACGGGGGTGTTCTCGTGACGTGTGCCGGGAACCCCCGGATACCTGGGCTGAGGAGGGAAAAGCATCCCCTTCCCTGCCCGCCTCCGCTGGATAAAACCGTCTAAGCAGCCTTCGTGCCTCCTACGGAAAGCCTTTCCTGGCCGCAGGAGTAGGTAGAGCCTGAGGAACCTCCGGTTTGGAGGCAGCACAGAGTTCTCAGTGCAGGGCAGGAGGAACGAGGGACAGCCTGCTCTGTAGCCGCGATAAGCAGCTGCGATTGGTGCTGAGGAGCTCCTGGCCGCCTCAGCCCAGGACAAGCTATTTCTCCTGAGTTTCAGGATCAGTGCAAGTCCCACACGTCTGTAGAAATAGCACCGATGGCAGGCAATATTTAAACTTAAAAAAAAACAAACAGTATAATCTCCACTTGGAAATCTGTTAAGTCAGCGGGAGCAAGAATTGTAAATATTCTAGGTAGCAGAGATACTTAAAGCAGCTTTACTGCACTCCTGAAGATGGCAACGCCGAGTGAATGTGAGGAGGTGATTGAAGTTGACGGAATTTACCACTTTTTTCTTTACAAACTGATTTTCTGATCAAACGTATAGCTGCAGTACTATTTCATTTTGAGGAGCTGGTTTTTAAGGACGAGTTTTTGCTGTGGTCAGATTATTTCCCAGCTGAGCTCTGCACACACATGCAGCACCTTGCTGTCACTATTTTTGAATCCATTTATTCTTAAGCAAGTTTTCTGACTAACGTTGTTGCATTTTTCACATCTGTATCTTCTACAGAGTACCAAACCTAATGAAATCAACAGCACTGTAGATTAAGATGATTCTTAGTTCCCCCTGCTGACTTTCTTATCACATTAGGAATAATAATCATCTTCAACCACATCTGCTGCTTTTACTGTTGTAAACCATACTCACTGCTGTCATTGCAAGCAGCATTTCTGTAGGAACATGTCAGTTATGGCACAGCATTGTACTCCAGCTGGTGCAAGTTACCGTTACGATGCACTGTTTCCTAATGGTTTCCAGTGTACTAGACATTTGTTTTGGAGTATGTACACTTACACTTCCATGTCAAAACCTGCTGAGGACAACTGCTACAAGCTTCTCACAGTCCTGTGATCCAGCCAGCTGTCCTGTACAGGAATCAGCATAGGAGAAGCATGAGATCTGTATGCACACCCACAAAAGGAAGAACATATGAGGTCAAAACGCCATCTCTGAAGGACTCTCAGAAGTTCAAATGCAAAGGTAAGGCCAGAGGCATATTAGGTAGCATGTGTAAGCTTTTTCAGAGCATATACACTTATCCACTGTTGAAAGCAGCATATTAGAATTTCCTGTAGCATTGGTTAATTGTACAGGTGGTCTTTGAATGTGGTAAAGTATCATGAGTGTCATCAGCTGCTATCAGAGTGCTTCTTCCTTGCAGTTCACTGTGGCAAAAACAGATGTGCTCTGATGGCAGTAGAGGTGTTGAGTAGTCCTCCTTTCTCCTGACCTTGCTATGTTTAATTATAGGATCACCTAACTGAGCCTTTCACAACATGAGTCACACGATGGCATTGGCTTTCAAGGGAAAGAGTGAAAAAAATGGAAGCTGCACATGTACTTAGCTACTGTGCAGTATTACAGCTCTTCTGCATCTCAAAATAACTGAGAAGTGCTTAACAGCAGCCATAGAGAGCAAGGCAACAGTATTGTAATTTGTATCAGAAAATTATTACACAGTAGCAGTGCAGAGAATTATCCATCCATGTCTTTGTTATCTCTGAAGATCTAGCAATGTCAGCTCATATACTCTGTGCAGACATGGTTGCAATGTTTTCTTCAAAAGGAAAGACAGTAGTGGTTTTTAAAAGTTCTAGGTTTCTGTCTTGTTTCACTGGCATATCTGCCCTGCAGAATACACCTTTGTAATCAGAGTAGGTGAAGACAGAACTTTTCCAGTTCTGGAGCTCATTTATACTGAGAAATTCAGAAAAAAACTCTGAGTGTTTAGATTTCACTATAAGTGTGCCAATTGACTAAGCAGGACATAAATTTCAGGGAAAAAAGTTTGCCTCACGTGGCTTCAGAGCCTATGCATCTAGCTATTTACAGGAAAAGAGCAGTCAACAGAGGATTGTCACTGTAAAATCAAATTATGAGAACCTTTCCCAGCTGTCCCCAAGGTACAGAGCCTCACCTGTTTGTAGCACATGTTGGACAAGATTCCAGCAGTTCTTGAGAAAGGACTGCTTTTCCTGCACATGTGCATTGTATTGCTAATAGGGTTAATTACAAGCTGTTGTAATATTACTTCCAATTATTCTGAATAATTATAGCAAGAAGGGAGGATAGTGATTTTCATGTACTCTCAGATTGTACACTTGACCCTCCACTTACATCCCATTCTGAAACTTTCTTCTTTCAGCTTCTGACATTGTATAGATAGAATTCTGTTCTATCCACTGGGAATAAGAATCATCCTCTCCTTTATTTTTCTCTGCTTTTGATGTGACTGTCCCTTTTTGACCAGTAATTATTCATGTATCTTTCTGCTCTTTAACATAATTATTCACTGCATGTGTTTGAATTGTTGTAATTTTTTAAAAATCTAAGCTCAAACAGCTAGGAAAAAAATAATGCAAAATATGCCTCAAAAAAATAGAGAATAGATATTGAGCACTGACAATGCTTATGTTTAGGTTAATATGTTTGACCTAAAATAAATTCTGATATGTTTACCCAGAGAGTAGAACACATGTGATTACTATCAGATGATTATTGCTGGCCTTCTTAGACTAATAGTAGAATATTAGTACCAGTTCTGGGACTGGTACTTTGAAAATATGTTGTTTGACAGTATAGCCAGTAGTATAGTACATCTTGGCAAGGAAGAAAAAAAAAAAAAAAAAAAAAAAAGAGTAGGGCTAAAGCAGAGAAAGGTGTATAAAAAAGCAGTGTATGGGAGCTAGAAGGAAAATGATACAGGAAATAACGTTCAAGTTTTTAAATGTGAGAATTATTAGAATGAGTAAGAAAAGGAAGTGGTAAATCTTTTTGAATGCTTTGATATTCAAACTCTTTTCTTAAAGACTTTGGGGCTCAGTACAGTTTTAACTTCTTTGTTTCACAAGATCAGAGTGGAAGACCTTTGGCCTTCTGTTATGCACTTAATAGTATCTAAAAATGGCAGGCAGGTTTTTTTTTTCCTGTGACAGCACACATGAATTCAAAGCTACAGAGACAGCCATCTTTCTTCTTCTTTTATTATAAGAGTCCATCTTCTACCTCAGAGGGAAGACACAATTTGTCCAAGCAGAAAGTGAGCCCATAAACCCTGTTTTCCTTATGCCACTTCCAATTACTCGCCCCATCAAGCAGAAGCCTGGGGAGCAGCTTGTTCTTCAGGGCATCATGAAAATAACAGCAGGTTTGTTTGTTTGTTTGTTTTTTAATCTTTGATAGTTTACCTCCTCAATCTGCAATAGCACATCAAATGTTGAAGTGTGCAAAGATACTTTTGTTACTGAATGAGGCTGATTCTCATTTTTGCATTCTGCTACTACAGTGCTTCTGTTTCCTGGCCTTTCCTTCTCTTACATGTTCCTGGACCACACCCCTGTAGGCCTTCTGCTTTCATTTATCATTTCAATGCAATTTTTTTTTTTTCCAACAGTTCATTTTCTTGACTGTTACAGTGGGTGTTATAGATGGAAAGATTATCGTGATGAAAATGGGAAAAAAAACAACCAGGGAAGAAATGCTCACCTGTATCCAGAGATCTAGGTTCATAGGAAAGACTCTACAGAACAGGGATGTCCAAAAAGAGATCTTTCCCTGTTGGCGGTCAGCCCTTAAATGGGATCTAGGAGGGGGTCACACATGTGAATCGCCTTCAGAGATGTTTCCACACCTGACTCAGTCTTTTCCTCAAGGTAATCAATCAGTGGTTCAGGCTGTGACTCAAAGTTCCCATACATTGACATACGGACTTGCATCCAGATGATGGTTCATTAAAAGCTGAAGGACAAAATAGGATCTGGAAGACTGCAGTATAAAGCTCTCATCTACACACTCTGATTCTTTTGCTTGAGAAAATATCATGCTGATATAGGAGGTTTGATATTTTTTTGTTGGTTTCTTTTTCTCTTTTTTTTTTTTTTTTTTATATGCTCCATACTGATCTAACTGTACTTGAAAAATGCTGGGACAGGAAGGCAGAGTTCATGTTTTATTCAGAAATTTCTTATTGCTACCTCCCAGATGACTTCTGAATGTAGCATTTTCTACAAAGACCACTTTTGTTGTTGCTTACATAGCACTGTTGCACTAAACAGGCTTCTCAGTGTCAGTGCAATACAATTCTACAGATTTCTGGATCTCAAACTTCTAGGTCTGATAGTCAGACTTTATGATTGCATATAGAATTGCTTCCTCTTTAGAAATGATTATATAATCTTCACTATGTAGCTGGGAACAGTTAATCAACATAGAGCTAGTCTGTTTTGTATACTTTGATAATTTGCTTTTAAATTACATCAATAATTCTTTCCGTTAGTAAAATATGTATGTTACTGAAAACCAGTTGTATCGTATTTCAGTTAAGTGTATTTTTTATTAAAGTTCTTGAGGTACTGTTCATTTATTAATACATACGAGCATAACCAATTTACCAAACCTTGTTTTGTTACGCATCAGGAACCTGTTACATGGTTTCTTAACACTGATTTTTTTTTTTTTTTTTTTTTGTGTGTGTGTGTGTGGCTGCTGTCCAGGCCTACGTGTCATTTTCATTGATGCTTTTTGGCAGTTCAATACGTAATCCAGATCACAGGAATGAGAGTACTGGCCATGCAGAGCCAGATATGTATGTTGTGATCTGTGCATAATTTTGACTTATAGGAATGGGTGTCACACTTTTTCTGTGAGCAGATAGAGCCCAAAAAAAGAGGTAAAAGCTGCTAGCTATCCATCAGCAGTTCTCACCAAATCTTATGGAACATGTCAAAGTAGTGGATATGCAGAGTGGCAGATAATAAGTAAGGATGTCAGAGTCTTATTTATGATCTAAGAAATGTCTGGTTGTATGGAAAGTATACAAGGTTACAGGCAATTTTTAAATTGAGCTAGTAATTTATCTAGAAGCTAGAAATTTCTGTAATGACTGCTGACTTTCTGCTCTGGTATTTAAAGTGATGCTAATTGAGCTTGTCAGATGGTTAGTTCCAGTACAGTTAGTATTACCATACTTTTATGTGGTTTTATTTTGATGCACAATATAATTTGAATACATTAAACTATGGTTAACCTAAATTATTAATGATTGCTGCATGAATGCAAGGACTACAGGCCCAGATAACACCTGCAAGGGATTACTAAGACTATAGCAATAAAGCAATTGATAGACACTGTTCCTTAATTCTGTGAAACTTTTCATACTTGTAATGATTTAATGAGATGAGAGAGACTGCACATTGAAACAGGAAATTCAATACATTTCTTGCCTGTATTGTCATTGATCTTTTACTGTTTACTGGACTTGGTTACTACTGCTGCTTTGGTTTTACTGCATGAAACTGTGACAGTAATGGGGGAACCTCTTATTTTACAGGGAAAGGGATAGGGGTAGAGAAAGGAAATGGTGCAAAGGGTACCAAGCAACCTGCCTGAGTGGGGTTAAAATAGAAAATGAAAGATTTGTAGGCAAGGAGAAGAAAGAGAAGAAAGGGCATTTATTGCAGGGAGTTATACAATTGCATATAACTTTTTCATTACCTGAAAATGTTCAGAATTTAAAATTTACCCTTACCTCACCATTTCAGCAGGTTGGGTTTTCAAATAATTAGAACTGTATTTTTCTTTCATTTGCGGTTACTTTCTGCACATAAAGATGACTTGATTGCTGAGAATTTCTTTAAGTAATAAAAGAAAATAATACCTTTCATTTAAACCACAATTTAGTCTTAATCCAGAAAATAGATGTATATCTTTTCCGCGCTTTAGAAGACAAGAATCTCAGCATGAAGCCCTATATGGTGCTGCAGCTTTGTCATCCTTGGTTATATAAACAACAAAACCATAAGACAGAGTAGGAAGACAGATTAGCTGCATTTGATTCTACTTAAATTTAGTGGATCTTGACACAATAAGCATGCTAAGAGTCTTTAAAGTAACTTCATTAGAATAATGTCCAACACTATAAGAGAATAAAAAAATGTGATATTAGGCAGAAACGGGTAGACAAGAGATTGTGAATATTACAGCTAATCTGCTCTTGAGCATGCTAAATATTATCAAGAATAAATGACATTGTTGGGGAAAAAAAAAAAAAAAAAAAGATAACTTGAAAATGCACCAGAAGGTTGAAATCAAATTTAAAGAAAAAACGAACATTTTTTAATCTTTCCCCTTTGAATATTTTAAAGTGGAGGACTTCATACGAGGCTGTCTTCCAACCACAAGTGTATGACTTTCTGAAAGAAGTACATTTTTACAACATTACTAGGTTCAGCATAAAAGTATCAGGTAACATTCCACGTCTATGTAGTAAAGATATGAAAATATATTTGTCTCTGAGCTATCCCTTTTAGGTCCAATTGTAGACTTTTTTCTCATTTGTTAATTAATGTCTGATCAACCATTTTCTACTAATTCCTGAACTAGGAAAGAAAAAGAGATGATTTTAAATTGTCCTTTTTGTGAGTATCAAGCTATTGGAAGCATCCATCCTTCTAGCCACTTATAGACTATTTTGTTTCTTAAATAATATATATATATATATATGCACATATATACGTATATATATTAATATTCCAAGTATTTAACCCAATCTCTAATTGTGTAGGTATCAAGAGTAGCAAATAGCTCCACTGGCCTCTTCATGAGCAAAAAGATCCAATAGAATAGAATAAGACTGCTAACATCCAAGACACCACGAGACAATGCTGTACTTTCAGAAAATTGATGCTATGGTGGATAGTTCTCCCTGGCACTGACACAATAATATATTGTTTATTTATAAAATATTATTTGTTTCAAAGGGTAATTGCAGTGAACATTGGGGCATAAAGCACAGAGGAGGACTTTACATTTTCCTGTTCTATTTATCCTAATAAGAGTTTTCAATAATCTTTGTGAAGTTATAGTTAGTTTTCATGCCTTACGAATACAAAACACAATGTGTAATTTGGCAACTGCTGAATTATTTGAATTGTATGGCTAAAAAAGGGATTTTGCTTTCAAAAGGACTGTGTCTCAACCACACGGTGAAGAATTTCTATCCTGTGTACAGCCCAACCTCACAAAAAAAGCATTGGTGTGCTCTGCAAAGGAGATTGAGCGTGTTTCTGTGAACGCATATATATGTTGGAGGAAAACTCCAAAAGCTTCTTTCAATTCAGGCTTGAGCATGTGTATCTGTGGAGAGTCTTTATAAATATCCAGATAAATGTATTCCAAGTCTTTCATAAATCTGATTTGTTGGTAGAAATTTGATGAAATAATAGTTTTACAGAGTTTGATACATTCTTCTTTTAAGACACAAAAATATGAAAATCCTGCAGAAAAGAGCGGGCATTTATGTAAATCTTGATTCATTAAAAACCTAGGTGGTCCTGTGAGGCTGGTCAATATTAATTACAGGAGTGACAGTTGGGGTCAGAAGATCATGGAACAGCTGGTCTATATTACTTTGACCTAATTTCAGGTGATGTAGTCTAGGAAATAGTTAATTATATTTATCAGCACTCCAGTGACTCACATCTTTAATATTAGGATGATTGATTTTTATTCTTTGTAGACCACTGCATCTGGTCCTCATCATGTTCTTTCTATTCAGTATTCACCAGAATAGTCAAATATGTTCAGTTAATTTTCACAACTCATACAATTCATCAACAAGAAAATGGCATCTCCGTGTGAACAGTTGAAAATCTTACTGCTAGAAAACTGTAATGGAACCACATCAGAGATTGTGGAGGGAAAAGAGGGGAGCGAATGATCAGAAAATGCTTTTTTCTCGTTTCAGCTCACCTTCTCTCCTCATGGGTTTCTGAGTAAAATTTTGAGCTTGCTACATTTTGAGATGTTTTGAAATAGGCAAAACATACAAATCATGAACTGAAAATATCAGACATCAGTATCTTTTAAGATTTGAAGTATTAAAAGCACTTCATTAAGCTGAGTCAGTAGTTACTAGATTACACGCATGCTTTCAAATGAAAAATCATCTGTTCTTCCAAAAGCCAAAACAGTTCAGCATGGAATGCCAAATATATTCATTGCAAATATTTATGTTAAATCAAGAGGATGTGGGCAATCTGCAGAAGTTAGGAAATCGAATTTTTTATTTTTCACAGCAGCTGTCACTTAACTACATCACAGCCAAAGCAACATATTCTCAAAGCATTACTCTAATACATTTTTACATCTCTAAAAGGGAACTCAATACCAGCAACTATGAGAATCTGCATTTTGCATTTCCCAACTCTGGCATATTTGAATATTCACCCATAATACTAGATTAGATTAAATCTATATGTTGAATACATGGTAAGAACCTGGATTAAGTTCTGAGTTTTATAGTTAACACTCACGAAGTGCTTCTTGAAATAAGATCTCCTGTACGCTTTTCATAAAGACAGACGTTCAACATTTCCTCAAGAACTCTGTCAAAAGTTTATTCTGCCTGGGATAAAGTTCAGTTGTTATAACTGCAGTTTCTCCTGGCAAAGCTCTGCTCTTGCTTTGTCTGAGACTGCTTCCCTTATTCCTCTCAGGAATACAATAACACTTACTTGTAGGGATAGGAATACCCTGATATTCACACTGTTATCCTACAAAATGCTATTTGCAGAAGACAGAGTTTTATAATATTTTAAAAATATATTTCCAGAGTAGCTGAATCTGCAGGATTATATTGATTTTTACAATATTTTTCACATGGATTCAGATATTTTTACAACAGATTCATGGTAACATATCTTTGAACATTCTGCATAAATATTTGAATGATATTCAAAAATACTCCTTACATATATTTGAAACTTTGAATAAATGAAATTTCACTCATAGGCATATATGTTCTGCTTTTTTCCACAGTGCTATGTATTTTACTGCAAAAATATTCACAAGAATTCATTAAACTTCAACAATCACAGTCATATAAATAAATGCTCATGTAGTATAAATTACAATAAATTAACATCATTATGTCTCAAATTATATCTTACACCTAAGCAATAAGTTTAGATGGCATATTTCAGCACCTGTTAATGATAAATAGTCATTGAAAACAAGTTAGAAGTAAAAAACAAAATGAAGAAAACAAACCAGCAAATCTTGAAAATAATTACTGGCCAAAGAATGGATTGGAGTTAACTGGAGTCACCTGCTTAAAGATATTCCCAAAATCGTTCTGTAAAAGAAAAAAACAAACAAAAAGAAAAACCAACAGAATTCATACATTTCAGCTTACCCTTCTGTGATCATAAGAAATAAGAACTTTGAGGCCTTGTAAATACATAGGTCACTCCAAAAGTGATGTCACCTATTTCCACAGAAACTATGTAGGTCACTCTGAAAGTAATGACTGCTACTTATTTCCGTGGAAAATACAACAGATCAACAGGTTCAAAGATTGCAATACCATTATCTGATAGAGCAAATTCTCACTCTCAGTCTCTCTCACATGAGATTCTAATAGAAGCAACAGAATTTGAAAGCATTCGTTATTGCAAGAAGGCAGGGAAACTGGAAACCTGGAAAAAAAAAAAAAAAAAAAAAAAAAAAGTGAATTTAATGTGTCATAATGAGCTCAGTAAAAAATAATGGAATAGTTTATGTGCAAAAACTGCAGAATCTTTATTTTTTGTTAGAGTACTATGATCCATATACAACTTACTACTCTCTAATACAAGAGGAGAAATACTCTTTTTTTTCCTTTATCTTGGAAGTAATTAATTTACAATTTAGAATCTTCTGTGTAGCAAAAACTGATTGACAGTGACTTCAGGAGCATTATTAAGATCCCAGGTATCTATATCAAATTAAGCTACTTTTAATTTTTTTTTCATTCAAAATCCTGTATCTTACCCACACTAATGCTGGAGGAGTTTATTTCCTGCTCCCTAAACTTTCTGTATTCATGGATCTAGGGTTTATCTTATCCATTAGGTCCAGATGGACCCATGTGTCTTAAAGCCTGAAGCACTCATAGGAGAAAAGACTCCTATAAACAAACTTCTTGAGGTTCCTTACACTCTCAGTTATGAGGAATATGCACCTGTGCAGGCTGTGAACTGAATCACCTTCTGGAGCTTCTTCTGTCTCTGTTGTCTGTGCAGGGACTCTGAAGTAACTGTGCTCTTCAGGCGTATGTTTATCTTCACCTATTGCAGGGACTTGTGTCAGTAGTCAAGCTTTTAAGAAGTTATGATAGTGTTTCACAATGATTGTGCTAATCCAGCCACACTCTCCACTTCAGTGAGAGAGCTGCTATATTCTGAATAATGATCCTGAAAATTCCAGTAAATATCTACTTCATTTTTTTTTTCTGTCACAATTCAGAGACTAAACTTCCTAAGACTAATGGCTCCCACTTCCATGCATGTATTGGTGGTTAGCTTTTTGGCTTAAGCCTCTAAAGAACAGGAAACTTGTTTTTGGTAAGTACAAGCAAACATGAAGGCCTGGGCCACTTGAGAGCCCCAGAGTTGGGGATGTTCTCCATCTATAATTGTCTCTGGACAAGGAGCAAATCTCACCATGTCAAGACATGCTGCCAACACACGTGAGCAGCAGCTTGAGATATTCCAGTTTGAGTATATCTTGTTTGGAGAAAAGAGGGAGAAGTTAGTATCCTCCTGCTGACAGAGAAGGTGATGAAACAAGAAGGAACTGAATGTACCATAGGAAAGAAGATAATACGATTGTTTGTACGTTAAGCTGAATGAAAACACTAACAGTCATGATTTGAAGGGATTTGGGATTTGGAGCTGTGATTTATTTTATGATTTTTTCCCCTATGCTGCTGGAAATACAATGCATTTCCTCAGTGCAGGTTGTAGAAGTAAACAAGCAGCATTTTTTCTGTTTCATTTTTTCTTGTTTTCAGGAACTTCATATTGCTATAATGATATCTAAATACTTTTGTTCTGTTTTTTTGTATATGTTTTTATTTGTTTGCTTGTTTGTTTTTATGATTCAACATAGCAGAATATTTAAATTGAACACGAAATACACAGTATATTCCATAACTTCAGTTGAATCCACATATTCCTGTTCATCTCTTTCTCATCTCATCTCATTCAAATCTCTGCTTTGTATGTTGGTGGCATGTTTTGTGGATTTGCTTTGCAGGAAATTTTCTCTGTAGTGGTCCCGCTGAGTGGAAATGTAAAAACGAATTAAAAACTACTGTGGAAGTTAATTCTTCAAGAATATTCCCTCGTAGCTTCTGAGAAATGAAGAAAGAGCATTCAGGATACAGTCACTGCTACTATGCTGCAAGAGAGGTGTAAAAAAAGTTATTGTTACGTAGTGTTGTCCCTAAATAAACATTTAGGGTTTTAGTTCTAGATTTGTTTGACATTTTTGGAGCATGTGACAAGAGCTTCAAAAATTTTCCACTTTCTCAACCAGCCTTCAACACTTGTGAAATAAACTGACTACAGAGTGCCATGTTACAACTCCATTCTCTCTTCCCTATCTTTTTTTTTTAACAGAAATATGTTCACAGGGAATAGTTTCAGGACTCTGGACTGAATCAGGAATCAGGCTGACAAAGTCTTGCAATAACGTTAAGTAGTGAACACTGTTTATTTTGGCCTACTTCCTGGATTCTTTTGGTTTTTCATTGCTTACCTTTTTCCTTTTTTTTTTTTTTTTTTCTTTTTTTTCTTTTTTTCCTGTATTCTCAGGGAAAGATTAGTTTTCTCACATGAAAAGAACTCACCAAAAATATGGAAGGTGATTGAGGTTAATAATTCTGCTCAGTGGTAATGAAAAATGATGATTTTTCATCAGCATTAACTGTGTTTATTATCCAGAATGATAATTGTCCTTTCCATATTTGTATGGAACTTGCCGTTGCCATTTTCTTATCTTGCACATCTGGGTGTGTAACTCATATGTAGCAAGCCAATTAAATAAGAATTGATTAGACTTCTTATTAACTGTGAAAACTCAATTTTTTAATCTAAAAATGTCCCACTTTTAAAAAGCTCTATCAATGACTCAATTCTTATTTCTACATTGAAGCTCGGTACAGACTAAAGAGATTAAACAGGTCATTTACAATTAGGGTCTCTGGCATTTTTATAGGATGTTTATAATCCTAGGAAATCTCTCAATGCTTTTAACAAAAATGTGTCTTAAGGTAGATGAGTGAATATCACTCATCTTAAGGAAGATGAGTGATATTGCAAGTGTCTGAGGAAAACAGCAAAAAATATCACAAGGAATGAAATGCTGCAAAATTCAAAACAAGAACAACAACCATAAAAAACCCACTGGGAACATGATCTGCAAGGAAAGAATGAAGCATGAGTGAAGCTTCTCCTTCTGGTTGCTAAATGAGGCATGGCAACATATACAAAGATAATATCTCTTATTCTTTTCCTTCTGCGTTTAGAAAGAGATGTATTTACTTCTTTTTTTTTTTTAATAAATAAACTAGATTACATTGGCATTACTTCCAAATTTTTGGAAATACCTCTTCCTACTCAAACTGATCCCCCACTCCTGTGACCCAAAATATTACTGGAAGTGCAGTAGACAAAGCAAGGTAATATCACATCTGCTCACAATGGAAATAGGCAGAGAGCAGATGAAACGCTGGAAAATGTACAAAGACCACTTTTTTTTTCTGAATGACTATTGTTACCACATGTGCTATGCATAAATATATATTAAATGCAGAAGTTTTATCACCACCTGTTTCCTGCTTTTTCAAATTATGTTGCTTACAAGATTAATCTACCAATTTGGCTGAAATTTTTTGTTATTATCACCTGTATGAGAATATGTTAAAATTTTATACTATGTTTTAATTTTGCCAAAATTTGTGGTTTCCAAGAATGAAATTAAGGACAGTGTATCAACATATAAAACTTTTTGCTCTTTTCCTCAAAAACAATCTACAATTCAATGTTTATGAATGAGATTTGGCAGCTTTTTTTTTTTTCCATAAGAAGTGCTTTCATTTTCTTAAAATACCAAATTTGTTCAAGTGACAAACCTTCAGAACACAACAGTCTTTGCTCAGTATAAGCTTCACAATGCTGAGAGTTGATTCCATCACTGCTTTCATCTCTCACACCTCTTATTTCACACAAAGTTGATCTGCCATTTTCACAGCGGATCTGAGCATGTAAACTTTAGAGTATGTGACAGAAGTCAGGCTTCCTTGCATGAGCTTCTCTGTTAACGCAGAGTAATATTAGGCACTGGACTGAAGAGCATAGTGGATATTGATGTATTCGTGATCATCTGTCAGTCTTTTTGTGATTTGATATAATACCTTATTTTCTGATTTCTGAACAACATAAACAAAGAAATTAACTCATTCAAGCTAGATCTTAGAACTTGGAGAGGGAAAGAATGATGGATCATAGCACTTGAGTTCAGGAGAAATAATGAAACTAGAAAAAGGGAGTCAGGTGTCTAAACTGTGAACCACTGGAGGAGTTGGTGAAACAAAGCGAAAACCAGAACAGAATGCATAGAAAGATTGGAAAAGGATAACAGTTTGCAGGGAAAATCAGTGTAATCATAGGCACTACAGAGGAAGATTCAATCTGACTTGTAATCTAGAGGGAGGAATGAAATATTCTGACAGGTAAATTGACATGAGAAGCCAAGGAGAAGGTTGGAAGGAAAGAAATCAAAAAGGAAAATTGATGAGAATTAATATTGCTAAGAGGACAGAAGGGTTGTCTCAGGATAAAGATAAGTCATTTAGAATT
Organism: Centrocercus urophasianus; assembly: GCF_019232065.1. NCBI lineage: Eukaryota > Metazoa > Chordata > Aves > Galliformes > Phasianidae > Centrocercus > Centrocercus urophasianus. The sequence continues at coordinate 27,170,126 of NW_024884586.1, forward strand.
TAATGAGAGGTGATTGCAAGAATCTATAAGCCAGGAAATTAGAAGACTAATTTGTATTCGTATAGTCAGTCATGCCTATGGGATGGCTTCACCTACTTCACTCAATACTGTGCAACTCTATAGTACATGTTTAGGGACACCAACAGAAATAAAAGCAAATTTATTTTGCGCAGAAGATGGCATAAGGCATGGAATAGAACACATGCTTGAATGATGAAGAAAGATGGGAAAATTGCCTGAATCATTGTTTTTATGTGGTAAATTTATACGGCAGTTTCTGTGTGACAAAAAAAACCATCTCAGATATTGTTAATAACTATTATAAAAAATTGTTATTTTTTGCATAAAACTTTCACTTATGGCTGAAATTAAAATTAATTTTAAAAATTTTTTTACACATCTATAGTGCTGTGACACTGGATATGCATCCTTTCCCCAGAACTTCTTGGACAATTCAATAAATTATCACAAATGCTTTTGACCTTAATATCAAATCATCTCATTTTTTCCCCTTTTCTAAAATAGAGCCAGAATCACAAACTCAACTCACAAAACGTTGATCGAGATAAAGTGACATTCATGCCATTATGAAACTCTGATGAGCGCACAGAAAAGCACTTACAGAAAGTAATGAAATTGTCTTCAGTAGTTTAGGGGTCTGGAAATGTTCAGCGAACATGGCATGGTGTCACACAGTAAACAATAGGAAGAATGTTAATGGTTTTATTCCAGATTTTGGTCTGAACATCATTTGTCCCATGTTCTGAGAGAGAAGGACTTGTCTGCTGCAAGTAGAATTTATCACATGATTCTGTAGTAAAATAAATGGTCCATAATTTCCTGTATACAAACAGGGGTTTGAGCTCAGTTTCACAAATAGCCTTACTGGTGCAATCTGGATTTGTCATTGCCTGTCATTTCATGGTTCTCAATTATTCAGTGATACACAATGAAACTGAATGTTTGTTTTTGAAAAAAAAAATTCCTTGCCTTTAGAAAAAAGGAGACATATGAGGAAAAAAATTACGGAGTATATTATTTAAAATTTCTGTTTTAAGCTTACTATTTATCATTTCTATTTTACTTTAAATAATATCTTCAGCAACATCCTGTTCTCTGTGAGTGTGGTTCAGTGTGCTCTATTTTTATTACTTTATACTTTGTTTTTATTATTACATATTTTTCTGTTAAGCATCCATTTTCTTCTTGGTGTGTTTTTTATAAGTATGTTAAATATAAAAATGCATACATATAGAAAGAAGGTATTACTAAAACAAAATCTCGGAGATAATAGCATCTTATAGTTAAAAAAAAATAAAAATAAAGTTTGAAAAAGTTGAAAGTACTCTACCTGCCATCTACTGGAAGTACAAGGACAGTGCACTTAAGCTGTATTCACTGTTCAGCCTAGTATACTGTCCTTCTACTTTACTACTTAAACCTTTCCAGAAAAAGACAGAAAAAAAGAAAAGAACACTAGCCAGTATTATTTCATTTATAGCTTTATTAAAGGTGGAAGTTTTGCACATTAAAAATTTTTTAACTCTTCAATTTTCATAGATTTTTTATTAACCCACAGTAAAACCAAAAGCAGTACTAAGAATCCAGCATTAGAAAAAAAAAATTGCTTGATCTTTTGCCCCATTCCTTATGACTATAGATCTTTTTGATCTGTACTACTTGCATTCAGAATAAGGTGAAATATATACGGACAAAGAGCCTTCCAGAAAATAGCTTATTTACTTCTTTGGGAAAGAATAGTTACAGTATTTTTAAAAATACACCATACATTAAATGCAACAGAATCCACTCTGGTGTGAGAAACAGAATTTTATCAGTATATTAACAGCAGAGGATAATGTAGGTTCTTTGATAAGCTAGGTTTCCACTACAGTAAAGTGTATATGTAAGTGCACATCTAGCTTTTAAAAGCTATTGTTATACAAAACAAGACAGGGCAAAAACAAAAACAAAGGAAGTCAGCAGTTGTCATCAGCAAAGCATTTCTTGATTCCTAGGAGACTATTGTGGAAATAAACCTTTTCAGACCTGGGAACACACAATTACAGGAACATAATATTGGATACCATTTACTATTGGATATTATTTGGCATCAGTTTTATTTTTCTTTATTTGATAATCTCACATTACATTCTGAATGAAGTATGACTATAATTGCTATTCTTTTCTAGAACTGTTGCTAAGCAAGAAATTATATATTCATTTTTTGTTTTCTCCTAGTTTGTTAACATGTAGTAGGACTTTTAACACTTCTCTAGAGAAGGAATGACATGCAGGCCCATACAGTGATTGTAAGTCTAAACTTTGATTTCTTGCTTTTTTGTCTGGGATAGGAATTATGTATGTCAAAATCAAACAACTTTGACTAGAGTTGCTTTCACTGGAAAATACAAATGCTTTAGGCAAAGATCTTGAACATTTGTCTTCTATTTGAACCATACATAAACTAGTTTAATTATGGAAGAGTACACAATGTCTGGATTCTATAATGTTAAATTTAAAATTGATTTACTATGGTAGGTATATTACATTGGCATTTAACCATTTTTTTCTAGCCGATCAAATGTCAAGTTGAAAATCTGAACATTTCTGGAAACTTTTGAAAGCTGAAAGAATTTCTTTTTTGTTAAATGAGATTCTATTGAAAATTTTAAATGTAGAAATAATTATTTGCTATTGTTATTGTTAGTTATTGAGATAGAAATGCATCTGTAGTGAAAGAGTGGAACTGAATTCCTCCATGCAGAAGAAATTGTACCCCTTGACATTCACTGACGCTTTCCGAATGTTTATGAAGACCAAACAGTGCATGTGAGCAGTGAGACAATGAGTGGTGTTTTAGCAGTGCAAACTGTGGATCACCTCCACTAGTGCAGATTTTCACAAATGTAGCTTGCAGGCTCTTGTTCATTGCTGGTGAAAATACATAGCTAATGCTGGTGACTACACTGAAAAATACTGTTTTTAGCTAATAATTTGCTCCATCAATAGCATAATTGTGCTCTTTGTATCTGTTGTAGTTTCCATGGAAACATATAGGCGGCATTGCTTTCTTAGTGACTTTTGGAGCATATAGGTAACTATATGCTTCCCTGACGAGATCTGTCATGCTGTGAGGTACTTCTGTTTTACAGACATCTTAAAACAGGTAACTCTAAGACTTTTCAGTATGAGCTACAAGGTTTTTATCTTCTCTCTCTGCACATTTTTGATAAATATCACATAAGTAATATTCTTATCTTCCAGAAAATCATGTTTTCCCCTCTCTCTTCAACTGTAGAGAAGAAAGAACTAAAGGGAGATGGAGGGGCTTTTGTTTATGTATTTTTTTCCTAGATTTACATTGCTTTAGGCCAGATATGGTTAACCATTAGCAGTTTAAATTAAACACTTCACATGCATAATCAAAACCAGGTCTCTTATGTTGCCGCTGAAGCAGAATGGCTCTTTTTTCAATATGTGCTTTGATAGTATTCCAGATTAATTTCTTTACATTTAGATAGGTTAAGTGGTGCCTGAAGGATGATTCGCAAATTATTACAAACAGGGTAGCAGATAGTCCACAGTAGAAGAGGAAATATTAAAAGATGTTTTTCTTTTCTAAAGAAAATGTCATCCAAAGTTTAATATCCATGTGGAGCAGACATATGCTCATTCTATATTTCCCCATCAGAATCGCTCTTTTACATTATGTCGGTAAACTTCTGTGTTTTGCTTGGTGCTATTGGCTTCTTCACAGATGTTCATCTGCAGCCACCTGATAGAAAAAAACCTCATCACTCTTTGCTTGGCTGATTTTACCCAAATGTTACTTTAAGATTCTGTAACCTCTTTGCCCTCTGAAGTTGCTTTTTGTTCATGGTTTTCTATGTGGGATTCTCCTAAGCATGCAAAAGTCTTAACAGTTAGATTTCATTAAAATCAGAAGAGATGCAAAAGAGATGCAAAAGAGAATCAAAAGAGATGCAAAATATCTATTGTATTCTATCTATAATAGTATTCTATTCTATATCTATACTCATTATATATAATGAGTATTGTATACAATACTCATTGTATACAATGAGTTGTATGCATCAACTCATTGACTTGATGTATACAGACTTATTTCACAGAAACTAAACTAGCCTAAAATGTGTAAGGTGGTTTTCATTTAGTGTTCATTAGTGTAGTTTCTTTACTTTTTGGTGTCTCAGCTTTTCTATAGTAACTTCAGGTATAGATGCTAGACAAAAATTGATTTAAAAGTGCATGGTAAGAAAGTGGAGTTTTGTGTATATGCTGCCCCCTTTAACACAGTGATTCTACAAATTAGGTTTGCTAAGTTACTGTACCTTTGAGTTTAAATAAAAGAAGGATTTCTTGAGGTTGCTTTTATCATGGAGGGGATTTTACTTTATTTTTTGTGTTTGTCAGTACTTAGCAAATCAATGTTGTAAATAAGTAACTATCCACTAGCACAAAGGTTTATAATACTAAACTTACTTTGTTGGAGAAGGAATTTGGGGTAGTGAAACAGGACTTTCCTGTATCCATTTCAATTAGTGGTGTGTTTGTGTAGATTTTGTGTGTTAAATCTTGGTGAGGACTCAGAGAAGCTGTTGAACTGTGATTTATTCCTCAAGCTTTCCTACCAGAAGAAACTATGTATTTGTTGTAATGTAAGATTTGTTTTTAAAAACTGAAAAGTTTGGAGGAGCCTTGAGAGCAAACTGCTAAGATCTCTATCTGCATTGCCTGACTAGTTTCCTTGGTTTTGACTGAAGACATTCCTAAAAATTAAGTTTTATGAAAATTATGAATCTGCTTTATTTGTGGGATTGAACTAGATGATCTCCAGAGGTCCCTTCCAACCCTGATGATTCTTTGATTCTGTGGAAATACAAAAGGGACTTTAAGCTAAGACTGCTTGATTTAAAAAAAAAATAAAAAAAAATTAATGGCAGTTTGTCTTTCATATGCTCCAACATTTTACCATCTGTGATTAGGATGTTTTTCCTATCTCCCAGGTGTTTCAAGAAGTTCTACCAAGGAAAGAAAACCAAAGTTAAAAAATTGCTTTGTGCTTTTAGTCAAATGAGAAGTAGTGCTCTTTTGTCATATAGATCTCATCAAAGTCTAAAGTACTTTGCAAAGAGTAGGGATGAAATACTCTCTGCATAATCTTGTCTTAAATGAGCAATTTATTTGTCTATTCTCTAATTAATCATCACCTTAATTGGCAGTAAAAATGTCTATTTCATTTTAGTTGGTAATTCATTTATGAAATCTAGCAATGTGGTCCACTTACTATAAAAATCATGGGAAAGGACCTCAATTTTTTTCTCCAAATCATATCTGGTCTCCTAGAAAACCATTTCCTCCTTTCAAGCATCTTTCATACAGTAATAAGATTTCTTTCAGCATTAGTGTATCCAGGATAAATGACACTTCCCATCTCTATATTTTGTTGGGGGGCTAGAAATAATGTAGACAGCCAGCACCTGTACTGCACACGAGCTCTTACCGAGAATATCCTAAACAGAGTGAAAAGATCGTTAATAGCCCAGATTTCAATCTTCTTTATGCAGCTCAGGTATCAAATGAGTAATTTGCTGTCCATAGCTTTGAGAAGGTCAAATATAAAAGCTACAAGAGACAGGATAATGGTATATTTGTGATTACACTGTTTTTCTAACTACTATCAAGGCTTTTGCTTTCGGTTCTGCCTTAACAAAAAGATAAGGCTGAAAATGAGCCAGGTCCTTATCAAAAGAATAATGTGTCCAGGGAAAAAACAAGTTTTGTTGTGCAGATTTGTATCTTTTGGCTGATTTATAAGGTGTTTATGTATAGTAGTTTTGATCCCATGGACAAGTGCTGAAGACTTTGCTTAATTTCATAAGTGTTTCAAAATTCTGATTAAAAGATGTTCTTTATGATTGGATTTATTCTCAGTAACAGCCATTTTCAGGATCAAAGATGATGATTCAGGTACCTCATTACAATAAACACATTTCATGACCACAGTTGGAAGGGCCAAACAACAGGGAGAGGATAGATTACACACCACATCTGTCCAAACTCTGACATACTTTTGCTTTAGCAAGCACAGAATTTATAACCATTTTTTAATCAGACACATGCTCTGTTAGCAGTAGACAAGATGGATTCCATACATGTGCATCTGATAACTAAGTTTGTCATAGGTAGAGATAGAGAATAAGTCTCTGCCAAAATGTTTTTAGATCATACTAATTAAACCAGAATCAACAGTAAACATATTTTCCAATCTGTTTTAGCTCAGAGCAATCCTTCAGGGACTTATACTCTAAATGTGCATCACTGAGATATCAAAAAGTACATGCATGCTTAAGTGAATTCAGAAAGGGAGAGAATGTGAATCTTGTGGTGTACTGCATTTGGTTGTTTGCAATGGGGAACTGTAATGCTAGGATCTTCATAAAAGTTGTAGAAACATTTGCTTGGTCACATCGATAATTTTTTGCTTGTGACAAGGGATACCTGAATGACATATTGAAAAGGATATAATGTATCTTGCACTGAAGGTTTGATACAGCTCTAAATTGCAGGTTTGCTTGTTCCAGGAAATCAGAGACTGCTCTGTAGATTACTTTTATTTTGAAAAATCCAAAGAAAAAATGTGTTTTAGATATTACTGACCTCACATCATTACTCAAGTCAGTCCTGGCTTTTTTTCATTTTTATTTTTGTTTTCTTTTTTTCACTTGTTAGACTTGTGGATACATTGCAGTACTGCACATAATGCTGGTGTTCAAAATGAAAGGCAGAATCTTCTCTGGAATACCTAATTATTTTAAATAGGTCATATTTGAATCAGAGTTTTCAGATATGGATTTTCTCCTGCTGTCTTTGTTACAGTGTTTCTTTCCCTTCATTATTCCCTATGTATCTACAGATAATGGCATAAACCCTGAATATTTTCAAGATGCAAATTTTTAATCTTAATAGTTCTAGTGTTGCTTAGGAAAAAAAATGTGTGGAAAAAGCACTCACATGGCTTTTGTTGCAAGACAGTTTCAGTATTTCAAGTAAAATTCTTGGAGAAACAAACAATAGGGTTGGTCACTAAGACAAAGTAATTTCTCTAGAGTGTTATTCCATCATATTTTTTGTCAAAATCTACTGTTCTTTAATATGCAGCCAGAGAAAACAGATCAGAAACCTGTTCCTGCAAACATTTTTTAAAAATTAGAATATTTAAATATTTAAAGAATTTCTTTTTCAGATAGCAACTTGAAGAATGGGTGGCAGAAAGAGAAATCATTTTTACAACTATGGCAGTTGTTAGATCCCTAAGTCTGGATTTTTTTGTGCTATGGTTCAATAAATCTTGTGGTATCAGGATGTTGTACCTAAAGCAGTGTAAACTGTCTCAAGTTTCCCCCTCCTGCTGCTAACACTAAACTCTGTGTTTAATCCACATTTCTGGGAGACTGGCATTCCTACTCCACCTTCCTCAGACACCATTCCTCTTCATTCATCACCAGTTTGTGCTCTCTGTCAGTAATAGTTTCAGCTTACAAGTCTATGCTCTGCAGTGCAGGAATTTGCAGAAATCTCAAAGACTTGCTGGCTGTGTGATATCTCAGTTGAACATAGTGCTTCATGCACGATTTCCCTGGTGTGATGCTGCAGAAATCTCTACTGATTTTTGAGAAAAACATTATGAGTTCGAAAGCAACAGAAGAAGTGCTGTGCTGAGAGAAGTCGATATCTCTATGCCTTTCTAAACAATGCTATCAGGACTTTTTCTTTTTGCTTTTTTTTCCATTTTCCTTGTTTCCAGTTTTTTAAGTGTTGTCTCTATGACCATTAACTCAATTGTGTGAAGTAGGAACAAAGCATTAATTCTGATATTATGAAAAGAGTAGAAGATTTTGCAGAAATGCAGATCATTATATTTAGCAAAAAAATACACTTAAAGAGGGAAGAACATTGATGGATGCTTAGCAGAAAAAATATGGGCCTGAGAAGCTAAAGGTATAGTCAAGACAAAGAAAGCTGATTAGTTAGTTAAAAGTATTCTGAGATATCAGAAATCATAGTCTGATTGTCGTGGGTACTACAACCTGTCAGAAATCAGACAAAAGTCAAATACAAGGAAAAGAATGAACCAGGGAAATAAACATCAAAACTCTCCTTACTGATCTTGCTATATTTTATAGGTGAAGGGTACACAACACCTACAAAGGAAGGATCCAATTCTTTCATTTAAGAGGGAATATGTTAAAAAAAAGAAAAGAAAAAAAGAAGGGATGTGAAACATTTCTTATAGATATCTGTAATAGATATTTTTTTGGACTTCATTTTTCAAAACTCTTTAAAAGATCAGTAGCTTTAAAAACTAAATGGAAAAAAAGTTTAATTTAATTTAAATTTAATTTAGTAGAGTCCTAATTTAATTATCTTCAAATGTCTTATTTTTTAGAAGTAGCACATTTGTTATCATCTGTATCATCTAATAATCTATAAAATCTTCATGATCTTTTTATATTGATATCATTTTTAAGAGAGATTCTTACATTACTTTTAGGAAGCATTGGCCTAATAAGCTCAGAATTCTAAATTGCATTTATAGATGTAAATTCAAATTAAACCCAGTCAGAATAAGAATTCTGCATGGCTTCAAAAGTGGAATACTCATCAGCAGTTTTTTGTTTAAACTTATATCAAGTAACAGATGAGCAGAACTTTATTAGCTAATCTCAGTTAACTTCATCCATTGCTTGTGATGCCAACAGCAATTGACTATTCATTATAAAAATAGCAAAATTCATATTGTACAACTTACAAATGATTGTACAATTAATAAAAAATAATTAATCTTAGCCATTAAATATTTGTAAATACTTTGTCATAAGCATTTCATGTTTTTTGTTTAAGCAATGTACTATTTGCTTTCAAAGCAGTGCAAGTCACAAAATTTACTTTGCACAGTCTGTGCTGAGTGCAAATAATTGGATTTACAGTGAGAAATACATGCAGGAATTTGCAGATGAATTCTCTAAGATGTGAAGCCTTTTATATGTGTTGAACTAGGTCATAACCTCTGGGTCAAATGTCGCTGTGAATTATAATAATTGCAACTTATGGTAAAGACTAGAGTAAGGTTTGAAACCTGTCAGTACATATCGTGAAGTGGAAATAAATTACAGCTTGTCATAAATGACAGATTTCTGTTAGGTGCTTCCTTTCTCTTTGACTGCATCAGACCTTTATCCACCTAGCAATTAACTTTATTCACATTAATATTCAGCAGTGTTGACAAGACTGACACAGTAAAACTCAGTTTGTATAAAAGTAAAGATAGATTGATAAAGAGTTATTATTTTGTCTCTTAATTCACTGTTGAGAGGAAGAGTTGATAAATGAAGAATGAAGCTGTTGACTCTGGTGTTGACTTACTGTGCCAAAAAGAACTCCAATTTTCTGTTTTCTATGGTACACCATTTTTTGTTTGAAAATAAACAGCAATTTTGTCTAAAGAGTTACTGAAAGTACTGTTAATGCACCGTTATCATCCTGTTTATTATTTTCATATTTTCACTGCCTTCCCAGATCTTTTTTGTATGTTTAGAATAATTATGGTTGCACGTAATGTTAAATAAGGCTAGTCATATTTTTAAAGCAAGTTTTTTTAACTTCTCTGGCAAAGAAATATGTGTGCCACTGCTGCCCCTGCCAACATTGTGGCCACACAGAAGTGAAAAGAACCTTTTATATTTCAAGGAAAGGAAATTTTTTATTTAAGACAAAAAGTCCTCAGCTGTTTTCGTATCTCCCCTGTATAATATTGCCCCAAAAGAAGTAAAGCTAGTCATGAGAGAGAGCAGGTTTGCTAATGCTTAAATATGTTACAGATGTTTGGAGCTTTAACAGCTGGGATTTTTTTTAGCTTTATAGCATTTCCTCAAATTGCAATTTTACAAACTTGTTGATGCATGGTTGAGACAAAATATTTAGAGTGCAGATATGAGCATTCTAATAGTACCATCGTACTTTTATCGTGTCTTTTCATGGAAAAATCAGAACACCTTTAGTAAATCAGGTTTTATCTTACAGTTTAAATTAGGTAAAGAAGATATTATATTGCAGTACAGTAGCTGACAGAGACTTTTGTACAGATTCTCTCCGAATGTAGTAGCTTTACAGTACCTTTCTCAACAAGCTCTCTGATTGTAATGGAAATAATAATAATTCATACCAGCATTGCCTAGAATTTTAGTCTCTTTTGCTCCTTGTTCTTTCAAATCTCATTGAATATGTAGATTTAGATAGAATAAAGGAAGTCTGGATCCCTTTACTATGTCTCACCATGATCTATCACAAATTCGGCTGAGGTGTGCTATGGTTTCATTTGGTGGACAGAAACTACATTCTTGCTTTTTTTTTTTAATTATTATTAAATCACTTTTGTCTTTGGCATTACATCATGTTTGTTTATTTTCTTTTCTCCCTGCTAAGTTTAATCACAATCTTCAGCAAACATTTTCAGAACACACTAAACCTTGTTTGGAAGTATTTGCCATGAAAATCAGACTCAAAGCTACACTACTGAAGGACTCAGGTAAAGTGCAGCTTTAAGCTCTCAGTTGGGTTCAGCATGCAAGTAGTCTTTGCAGTACATCTTTGAACCACATTCACAAGAGCCCTTGTGTCAGTTGGATATCTTGGCTGTTTTGGTGACTTTATGAGCCATACTGGATTTAGATGCTTGTCTCTAGTGTGATGTAAGATCATGTGATCAATAATTTTTTAAAAGAGGAAACATGAAATGTGTCTGTTACATTATGGCAATAATATATACAGAGACGGCAACTTACTTTTAAATCTCCATTCGGCCTGATTTAGAGGAATAGTTTGAATATAATTTCTAGGATGCAGATAAATTGTTAGGCCCCAGGGCAATCTTTGATGAAGCTCTCCCAGTTTTTCTCTTTTGTAGTTGTTCTCTTTCTCTCTCTTTTGCTTTATGTGGACATACATTCATACTTGACCTTCCGTGTCCCTATGAACGATTCTGATCCCTACCTCTTAACTTAGCCTTGTAGGGTTAACCTGCTAATTTTTCTCTTTATCCAATTATTATAAAACTGTTTATCCAAAGTTTCAGACAGGATGCCTTATAATCTCTGTGTATTTTCCATGGGCAAAGAGTAACAAAAATCAGAGCAGGTTGCCTAGATCTCTCAGCAACTCTTTTAAATACTTTTCAAAACTAGCATGTGAGGAAGTAGTATTATAACCTGGAAGGCATTGCGGGTATTGTCTAATAATGTGAACACTGGAGTACTCTGTATGTTTCTTCAATTGTATCATCAGTAGTCACTTAGTTTTCCATCTCTTCATAAGCATTATATTCTGATTTTAATAGTTTTATCCCCATTGATTCCTATACAGAAATAATTTTTCAGGTTTTCAGTACCAATATAACAACTCTGTTTTTCAGGATTTTATTTATCATAGGTTTCTGAATTTATTGATTGTCTTAACTGAAAGACAAACCTTTTAGCATACCCATATCTTGTTATTTTCCGTGTCAAGGCAACTATGAATCAAAGAGCAAGGCAGAACTCTTTGTGACTTTTTGTACTTGCTGGTGAACCTGCAGGTCAGCTCAAGAATGGTCAGTGGTTGTTTCTTTTATTTGGTTGGTTGTTTTTTACAACAGCAGTTCCGACAACAGATATGGCTGTTGTAAAACATAATCACTGCGATCTTCTTAACAACTATTCAAGCTTCTCCTTTATCGTCTGGATGTTTTTGGCTAGAATTTGTTTTTTAGTGGCAAATTGATCAAGCTGTAACTTAGTTAAATTTCATAAACCACAAACTGGCTGCAAGCCTGGAAACACTGAAACTTTTGCCTAATTGAAATCAATTGCTTCTCTATTTATACTGGTTTACAGTGTTACTGGCTCAATTTTGTTTGTGGGAAATAAATTGTTGGTGATTTGGCTGTGCAGCTGTAACAATGAAAAACTGGAAAATAAAGAAGTGAAGATAACAGGCACAGCCTGTTTAGCATTGCTAAAGCCATTGACACTATCATGGAAAAATGGCTTTGAGCCAAGAGAAGCTAGTTTGGGCAAGATGGAAGAGGAGAATTGTGGAATGTTACTGAATGTTACAGACTCAAAAGATGTATTTATTCCATCCCATTGGCACACTCAGTACATAATGTCAGGGTCCTAATTCACTATTTTTTTGTGTGGTATAAATGTTAACATGCATGCAAGCTCTATTCTGGGATGAACTAAATAGTTCTTCAGAAGGGAAATCCTACCTGTGTTCTGTAGTCATAAAGGAGATAACATGCTAGTTTCCTAACCCCACAGTATGCAGTAAGGATACAAGACTTGCTAACCACCCTTAAGGGACATCTTTTTTTGTAAATATCTTATGATTTTTCTATCAGTATTAAACCCATATGCCCACTCCCTATGTAATGTTGTAACAAAATTCTGGCAGACACAGCAAGGAAGACTGTTTGGCACCTTCTTTCCTTCTTCATTTCATCACTGCATCAGCACATGCTAGAACTCTCTTCTCCTGAAGTCCAGAAGATTGCAGAACACTAGAAAATGAGTGCTGAACTCAAGGCTCTGCCTCATAATTTAAGTCTATGCAAAGTTGCCAGGAACTGCTGTATCATCTTGGACTTCATTAGTAATTATTCTCTAAGGCTGCATGGCTTAGGCATCTGTTTATAACTCTGTGAAGTTTACTCAAGGTTGTATATGGGTCATGTTCCACACATTGCTTTCTGAACTGGAGTACAGTGTCTTGACTTAACAAGCATAGCCTGTTACTATACACTACTAAGAACTGGCAAAAATATTTTTACTCCACTTTCTGATAATGGAAAGACATGAGATCTGACTGTTTTAAGACTAGCACTTATGGTAAAATGTAGGATTTTGCATTGGCAGACCTGACAATGGAACAAAGTTTAAGGGAAGTCTCTCTTACTCAGGCCCAGTATGGACTAAGGCAAGGGAAACAGGTTTAGAAAGGCAGTCTGCAGAGCACACAGAAATAAAAAATGATGTGATGGTGTGCTGGAAGGCTGTGTGTTTCTGTGTCCACATATGGTATTAAAGCTTTCTTGAGGTCTGATGCAAGATGTGGAGAACACAGCAGGCCAAGTGGTATGGATGGCTTTGAGTATAACAGAGCAAAAGCTTTACCTTGGCAGAGGAGATTAACTTGCTGAATGACGTGCTGGCCTCTCTCTGATGGAAAATATCAGAGTATCTTAAAAATTAGAGGGTTACTTACCTGGTGCAAATGTGGTAAACCAAAGATTTTGGACCACTGATGAATGTGAAAAAATACTGTCTCTGGCTTGAGCTTCCAGTTGAGAAAAAACAGAAATCCACCCAAAAGGGCTTACTTGTTTCTACGCTTTGCTTCATTATTGTCACATTGATATATTCAGATTTCACAGGCTAAAATCTTAATCTTACAGTGAAACACAATATTCATATTTTGAAAGTTTCTTTCAAAACAAAGCATAAAGAAATGCAAACTGTGTTTGCAAACAAACTGAAACTGTGACTGCAATGTTCAAGCATTTCTCATCTCATTAATCTCATTGTCATATTTAGCACTAAAGCTTGATGTTGTTCTGTTAACAACAGTGCACACTGTCTTAAGAATGATTATTTTTGTGTATGTACTGCAGAAATAAGTGAAATAGTCAGAAGATTATGGTTTTTATATTAAAGGACAGAATTAGAGCAGCAACAGGCATGAAAGAAAAGGAAAAAAGGATAACACAAGGAAAAGAAAAAATAGAAAAAAAACTCATAAGGGGAACCCTTGTCTCTCTAGGATCTTGAATAAAGGCACTGAAAGAAACAAAGACAAAGCTTGGCAACTTACTAAATGACTAAGCTATTTTTCCTTGATATTCAGAAAAGCTTTCACAAAGATTTAAAAGCAAAACTAAATTCATCCCCAGCTCATAGGAAATTCACTATTCTCTGAGAAAAAGTTGAACTTGCTTGTCCTAGTCTGAAACAATCACACTGCAAGAAATCTTATTTTTCCCCTATATATCATAATGTGGTGTTCTTTGAACTGTAATTGTGATTACTTAGGTACCAACACTATTAATTTTTTCTGTGCTGAAAGATGCAGCAGAGGTATTTATCAAATGCATTTATCATACACTTGTGGAAAGGCCTGTCACATCTTGAGTTGATGTTCTAAAGAAACTTGCAGCCACATCACGTCCTCTTTTAAGCAGCACTGAAAAAAGGTTTAATAATGAGGAGGAAGTTCACTATTTTTAGTTTTTCTATCCTTTTTCTTTCCCAAGACATTCACTATTCTCTGTGTGAATGACTGTTGAAATTCCTAAATTGAGCTTTGAGAGTAGCTCTGAAGTGAATGCAACTGTGTCAGTTTATGCAATAAGAGTATTAGAACTATAAAAGTATTGAAAGTAACAGCTACCTAACAAGACTCAGGTGAGAAATCATCACACACAAACGATCATAGATTATTTCCTCATTTGTGTCCCCTTCTTCCTTCCTTCCCTTTCCCCTGATAAACATGTTCTAAAACTTGTTAAACAAAAATGTATATATACATATAAATTCATGTATAAAAACAATATATATATTCATATGTTTTATGTATTTGTATGTTTATATTTATATTTATATTTATATTTGTATTTATATATATTTATATTTATACTTATATTTATATAAATAATTTATAAATAATTTATTTATATGTTTACCTTCTTGGCCACAAAGGCACACTGCTGGTTCATGGCCAACCTGTTGTCCAGCAGAACACTCAGGTCCTTCTCTGCAGAGCACCTTTCTAGTAGGTCAGCCCCTCTTCTGTACTGATGCATGTGGATACTCTTCCCCAGCTGTAGGACTCTACACTTACCATACTGTATCTTATCAGATTCTTCTCTGCCCAACTCTCCAATCTGTGCAGGTCTTGCTGAATGACAGCACAGCCTTCTGATGTGTCAGTTTCCTCCCAGCTTTGTATCATCTTCAAACACGCTGAGGGTGCATTCTATCCCTTCATCTTTGTCCCTGATGAAGAAGTTATCAAGACCGAAAGATGACATAATTCTGCTGAGTGTGATCTGCAAAAAAACTTTAAAATTGAAGTTCTTATAATTTATGTTTAGATTTCTTGGCTTCTGGGCAGGAGACCAATATGAAATAAGCCAGATTATCTGCTACTGTTAAGTCAATCTGAAACGTAAAAATCAAATGTACTCAACCATTAGAAACCACCACAGCGGGTTAAGATACGAGGCTAGCTTTCATAAAAAGAGAAGCCACCAAACAGCAGCCTTTACATCTGCAAATATTTACCAATTCATAATTTGCTAAAATCAGGAATAGAATTTCCTTTGATGAGTTTTGTATTACCCTGTTCAGTAACCAGTTGGTTCTTTGGTTTGGTTGTTTGGTTTGGGGATTTTTTTTTTTTTAATTTTTTTTTGTAAATGTAGTCTAGACAAATTTAAGCAAATAACAGATGAAAAATATTTTTCTTTTTCATACCAGTAGTAGTTTGCAGTTTTTTCTTCATACTGAACATAGCATCATTTTTCTTAAAGCTTCCTTTAATTTAAGACTTCATAATTTTTTATATTAATTATTTACAGATTTGTGCACAAATCTCTGCTTTCTGTTGGGTGTGTGTTGAGGCTAATCCTCTAGTTTAGAGTATGGGACCATGATTTTTTTTTCACCTAACAAAGACTAGGTTTGTGTTTCATTGATTCTTGCCTTCAGGAAGGAGGCTCTCCTGGAGAGAAAAGCAGTTGCAAGTTTAGTAAAGAACTTTGGGTTTCACTGTCACAACAGAGAACAATACAGTAGGAAGAAAACAAAATTCTTTCTCAGGCTAGTACTCACAGGAAGATCTGTTAGCTTGAAGGTAGAAAAAGGATGCAGCGTTCTCACTGGTATTTTCTGTCTTTGAAGTATGGAGATTAATAATGTTCAAGTTCCCTGTCCCATTTGTTTTCTTTTCTAATTCCCGTTTCTCTGGATGGAATACTAAATTTGAGTTGCTGATTCAGGAAGTAATTTGAAGGGATGTAAGAAAGCAGAATCAAAGGGTTTTGTAAACTTTGACCATTAAGCTGAACAGATGACACATCACCATCAGCCTACTATGTCATATATGCATGAAAGAAGAGTTTTATTTTCAGAAAAGGCTCCAAAGAGTGCTACAAACTTTTGCTGTAAAATTGGAAATTTCTGATTTGTGTTATGGGCATTTGACATTCCTATGAATTAGGAGACTCAACGTCTTCTAAATGTCTTCATTCTGCAAGCAACCTCTACAAGTATTTAGCTTGTACTTCCTTTATCTGGAAAAAAAAATTAAACAAAACTCTTCACAAAGCATTAAAAAATATACCACTAGTATACTGTATTTTTAAGCTTAAGAAAAATGAACAAGTCTTAGAAAGATAGAATTTTTGTAACTTTTGTGAATTTATCATGATGCAATTGGAGTTTGCTAGTGGGTATTTTTCTTTTTTTTTGTTTTTTGAATACACCTCTGTACTGTCCACCGAGCACAATAAAACTATCTCTATTCAGTGAAATACGCACTCTTGTCAAAGGTTAGTAGAATATGTTGCATCTCAAGGATAGTTTCAGCCAGTCAATGGCAAAGTGAATCTGGATAGACTACATATTTCATGTTTGCTACTGACATGAGTCATGGATAAAAACAGGATCTCTGACCATCTCTCACCATTCATTTTCCATGAAGCTGAGGAATTAGTTAAGCTTTCATTTCACTAACCATCCTGCATATGACAGCCAATATGAACCCAGCATGATCATGCATAATTGTTTGTTATAATAAGCTGTATTCCCATTTGAATACTATACAGATATTTTTGAATCTTTAGTAGATTAAATAGTATTTATCCTTATGTTTTCCAAGTAAATTTATGATCTTTAAAAATTTTGTCTGGGTTCAATCTACTTAAAATTAACTTCCAGTTGTGAATCAAAAAAGATTTCGTTTTAAAAGTACTGCAAAGCAGATTTAAAAAAAAAAAAAAGAGAGAGAGAGCAACTGTGTTAGAAATGGAAATTCAATAGAGCATAAATAATCTGCTTTTCTATATAAACTGAGCAATGGAAAATTTTCAGCATCAATTCATTTGGTAAAAATATACCTTTTTATTTTTCCTTTTACAAGTCCCAAGGACCTACTTGATCTTTGGCAGAGCATAAAACCTCAGTCTACCTCATTATATCCTCAAGTGGTTGTGGGTGCTTTTTCACACCCATTCATTTTCACAATTTAAAGTTGTGGACAGTCTTTACATAAATTTTAGTTAATAATGAAAGGGGTTTCTTTGTGCTGAGTCAATAGAATATTTTTTAAGATTATTTCATTTTAAAATAATACTTTCAATCCCTCATAAAATTTTCTATGAAAGAGGGTAAATACTGAGAAAAGACTTGCATAGGAAAACAAAACAAGACAAGAAATTTTGCAACATTGGCAATAGATTATTCCACTGTAAAGAAATGCATTAAAAATAAAAAATAAGTAAAATTTTAAGTGCTTAGCTGAATTCTGCAGCAATTGTAAGCACTCAGGAAAAGCTTGAATATAGTACCAGACACTGCAGTAAGAAATTTTTTCTTGTATAATATTCTTGTTTCATGGATAAATGGTAAAATAGAAGTACTAAAAACAATATTTGAAAGGCAAGCTCAGAACTTCGTCTGGTGAACATAGATCTAATTTTACTACTTCCCAAACTTCACCTCACTTCAACTTCTGCCTGTATTTTAAGCTCAGGTTGTAGGAGATATTACATATCACTGGAAAAACCATCAAAATCCTTCTATGTGTAACTTAAATGATCCTGGTTTTGTGCTGTGTTTCCCATGCACAACATGTCTGCATTCATGTGAATGTGTTTCTTGGCTTAGCTACTTTGTAAGGCTGTAAATCCTAGCTATTTTCTCATGGATCAGAGATCTGATGCTTTTTAGAATGAGCTTTCAGCTCAGGGACGTGATTTAAAAGATGGTTGTTAGAGGTAGGGTAGTATGGTTAGGTTGTGGTTGGACTTGATGATCTTTAAGGTCTTTTCCAACCTGGGCAATTCTGTGATTCTATCTGTAAGATCAAAGACAGAGAACTTCAAGAGAGAGTCCAGCTGAGGGCCACAAAGATGATTAGGGGCCTGGAGCATCTCCTTTTTGAAGAAAGGCTGAGAGACGTGGTTCAGCCTGGAGAAGACTAAGGGAGGATCTTATCAATGCTCATAAATACCTAAGTGTAGGAGTCAAGTGGATGGGGCCGGACTTTTCAAAGGTGCCCGGCAACAGGACAAAGGGTGATGCACAGACACTGCAACACGGGAAGTTCCATATGAACATGAGAAAAACCTTCTTTACTTTGAGGGTGAAGAGTGCTGGAATGGGCTACCCAGAGAGGTTGTGAAGTCTCCTTCCTCGGAGACATTCAAAACCTGCATGGAGGCTTACATGTGCAACCTACTGTAGGAAACCTGCTTTAGCAGGGGAGGTTGGACCATATGATCTCCAGAGGTCCCTTCCAACTCTGCAGTTCTGTGACTTTATTGTCTGAAATATAAAAGCAAGCTTATAGAAGGATATACATGTTAGTGAGGCCTGAAATCACTGCTGAAAAGTCCCCTGCATATAATACTTTTCATTTTTATGTAATTGTAAGGTGTTTTCATTTCTTCACAAAACATCTTTCAGACATAATACCTGATCCATGACAGCTTGTAAATGGTATGCTGTTTTTCTGCTTAATTCTCCTTTTTGTACACAGTATGATTTCATTTTATTCTATCCTAGAATGTATTGATGAAGTCTACATTCTAGGACTGCAAAAACAACAGAAATCTTCAATTTCTGTGGGCTTTTAAAAAAGCTTGTATTGTTTCTCTTATCTTAAGTAAAAATTCAATAGATTAGTTTTGAACAAAATCTGACTCTAGAATGTTTGATTAGCTCAAGTAATGCAGAATTACCAGACACAAAATCAGAGAACTTTTTAATAACTACAGCATTATTCTGCAAATCACAGTCAGCTGCAACTTAATCCCATCAGAAGGCAAGTTTAGTTCCCTGAAAACAAGAAACATTTGTAAGCATTTCAACAGTTCCATAAACAAGTGCATTTCAAATCTAAAACCAAATACATGTTTATTAGAGGTTCACTAACCAAAGAATAGCAGATAAAAACCTGATACAGAAGTACATCCTCACCACAATCTGTAAACAGGCAACATGCTAATCACAAGGAAGAGTTGTTTGCGTTGTTAGACTTGTAAAGCATAGCCATGCTCACCACAAGCTTTGAAGGCACAGCTTATCAATTACTGCACTAATTGTTTGTTCTACTTGTGTCTCAGGCTAGAAGGAAAGAATTACTGAAGAAAAATAAGGCACATCGAATGCTACCTCACTGACTGTTCAGTTTCAGCATCTCATTATTCATTATTTGTTTCATTGTTCATATGTGACTTTAAGATTGAATGTACTTATGTATACTCCAAGATGCATACTGTGCATAGCTTGTGAAATCATTATGCTCATTATTCTGCAACTCCAGGCATGAAGCTGCTTCTTAACGTTCAGCCAGTTTATTTCTTAGCTCTTCTTTCCAACCCAGTAAGAAATACCAAAGCCATTCAATTTAATATTTGAATGTCTCTATTCAGGTTAAAAATTCAGGAGCTAACAAGTTCATTGATAGGAGGAAAATACTGCTCTTTGAACAAGAGCACCTTTTTGGCACAACTTAGACAACAGATTTTTTCAAAAATGTATTCATCCCTATATTTCTCTCATGAAAAGGACCGAATTGCAATGGCAGGATGTGAATACTAGTATTGTCCAAGTGATAGTGATCAAAGGAAGTTCAAAAGGAAAGTATCCATTTTCAAAATGTAATTATAATTTTTGCATAATACTTGTAATATTTATTTAATCAACATCGACTCTTACAGCAGATGCAAATGTACACAGACACATCTGTGATCCATCAGAGAAATGCTTTACTGTTTTTCAGCAAGATTTGCTTTTCAGTGTTTGCTGTTGATCCATCGCTCACAATCAAAGCTGATCTAATTAAAAAAAGTTGCCAGCAGTCCAGTGGTCCAGTGACCTAGTGAAAACTACAAGATACTGAAATTTTTGTTTAGTCCTTTCCTAATTGGGTAATCCCCTATTTTTATGGGTCATTTTCTGCTATTCAGTGGAAGTTTGTGAGAGTAAGTACTGCTCTCAGTAGCAGGGTTGCAAATCTGAGGCCATCCACAGTAATGAGCATTTGCAGTACTCTTTGGGGAAGAAGAGCGTATAGGTTTTCATCCTTTTCATCCTACAGTCTCGTACTCTAGCAGCCTGGTCCAGTACAAGATCTGGAGGTTGGTGGCTCTTTCTGCGGCAGGTGGCTTGGAACCTGATGATCCTTGGGGTCCCTTCCAACACAAGCCATTCTATGATTCTATGACTCTATGACTCTATGATCTTGGTATCTGGTGTGCTATCCTACATTTATGTTATACTTAGAGGACTGTGGGCCTTCACTGTATGTATGTAGTCTTGTCTCTTGTATCTTTTTTCTTAGAAGTTATTCTTGAATTTGAATTCTACACTTCATTTTTCTTTTTAAGAAATGGGACAATTAGATTAAGAAAATATATTTACCTATTCCTAAGACAGGCATGCTTTCAGTGATTTGTGATAGAAAGACCAAGGAGTTTCATGCAAAAACCCTCCCTGCCAGCTCTCCCCAGAATTCTTCCCCTTCAAAAAAGTGAGCACGTTCTTGAAAAAATGGAGGCCCAAAATCTCAAGTAATCAGAGCACAGAAAAATTCTAATCTTGATTTTCTTTACCTGATACCTCATCTCTTTCCTAGGCACAAAACAAACAAACCCAGAAAAGATCTATTTTCTTGCTGGCAAACAGGAAGCTGCCTTTGTGCAGCTTTCATACAAAATTACTGTTCTCCCTTGTTTACCTTTAAGCACATAATCAATGCATCTGAGCACACTAGGTTAGGCATGAAAGACTAGGCATGCTCTGTAGGCTGATTTCAGTAGTGTTTGGGACTGACCTGGTATTTTTCAGCAGCTAAAAGTAAGATTTCTGAGTTTGGACTGTGACAGCTTTATTTATTATACAGTCACAAATGGAATCCCCAGGTGTCCAAGTGGGAATGGGAGAGAATAGTGCAGAGAAAGACAAATTTGACATTCCTAATTTTAAAATATAAAAAAAAAGAAAGGAGAAAGAAATTGAGGTGGTAAGGGACTATAGGCAATTAATTGAAGCCACTGGTAAAAACAAACAAACAAACAAACAAACAGCAGCAAATAGAACATTTTAGGGCAGGAAGACTCTCTGATCCTAAGGATAATGTTTTCTTTGCACTGGCCAGACTAATCATCTTTTCTGCAAATAGTTACTAAATTTTCTGTAAACTTTTTCCAGCTTGAAATGGGAAGAAATGGGCAAGAGCTAACAATATGCAGCAGATTTGTGATAGCATACTAATAATGCCTCCCTGTTCATTGTTTCCTGCTTGTCCCCTTGATGAAGAATTTTACAGTCCCTCTGTTTTACATCTGGTATGGCCAGCTGAAGCAGTGTATCAGAGCTCTTTAAATAAATATTTATTCTTGGTTTGCTACATAGTTTTAAAAAGAAAATGCTATGTGTAACCACAGAATCACAGGACAATGTGGGTTGGGAGGGATCTCTCTGGGTCAAGCAGAGTCTCCAAGAGCTGGACAGTCTAGGAGTAGCCTTAGCAGCGCTGTCTTTATTCTGCCAATAGGGCTAGAGTTGCATTCTTTTTCCAAATGTATTTCAACAACATTTGAAAATGAAAGAAAAAAATGTTGACTAGCAAAATACTCATAGGTTCCGATAAGCCAGAATGCAGGTAATAAAAAACACACACAAATAGTCAGTGTTGTATTTCTTTTAGATTTACATAAATTCTGATGTTGTTATAAATCTCATGGTTTATTAGAAAGTAAAGAGTAGTAATCTCAG
Organism: Centrocercus urophasianus; assembly: GCF_019232065.1. NCBI lineage: Eukaryota > Metazoa > Chordata > Aves > Galliformes > Phasianidae > Centrocercus > Centrocercus urophasianus. Next base: position 27,192,247 of record NW_024884586.1, read on the forward strand.
GTCACTATATGGCCACAGCTTCACAGAGAATACAATCTTTTCTGTAAATATGTGGACTTTTGCAAACTAAATCATGTGTGAATCACTGCTCTTCTACTAATTACAGTACGAAGCTGTGCTCATTAGCTGTTCTCATCTGGTTCACTGCACGAGCTAAATAGTCCGTAAATGAGCCAATAATTATTGCTGTATTACTGCTACCAGTTCTGTTCATATCAAAATATCTTCACCAAATATTGTACTCCTTGGTATTATCACGTTAGGGATTTCATAATCATTTTGAAGCAGGTAATAGGGAGATGTTTTTTGGAAGATGGAGGAGCATCTGAAACTTCTATGAATGACTGGCTGTTGCAAATATGTTCAGCATACATGTGACAACATCTTAAAATAGGCCAACTTAAATATTGCACTTAACGAACTAAGAAACTGAAACTGTACATCTTACTGTCACCATTATGCCTTCTAATAGTAAACTTCATTTACATAATAGATTTAAATTATGAATGGGAAGATTATGGATCTGTCAGAATTCAAACGCAGTTTGTTAAATTAGTCATATAAGTATTGTTGGTAGTATATGTTCTGTATTAGTACAGGAGAAAAGATGAACTTAAAATTGTATTCCCATCAGTATTATCTCTAACATGATTCCTCAAGCAATAACTCACATGCCAAATACAGCCTGCATGTCCCATCCAAATGTACTGCAGATGTGTTTTCAGATGGGAAATGGCGCTTTAATCTCGGAGGGACAGGAGCAGAAAGTAGGGGTTATGAGCTTCACTATTCTCCACTCTCACACTTACACTAAGATATAAACACTTGTCCTCTCGGAGGTAAATCCTTTGTTTTCTGATTGCTCTTGCTTACAAAATTTTGAAGAATCTTGCTATGTCTTTTATGTGGAATCTGTTTACTTTGGACAAAAGGCTCTCCATGTGCTCTCCCCTTTTTCAAAATCAGTACAGCCCAGATTGTGTTCATTTTAATGCCCGTGTTTTTTGGGAGAATTTTGCTATTTTACATAATTAGAACCATTTCTCACATGCATCACTTGTTGAGAGAAATCATTCAGTGACAAAGTTCTGATATTAAAGTTGTAGTTTGTTTTAAAAAGTTGAAAAAGCATGTAGGACATGCTACAGAAGCTATTCCGAAATACGTCATGAACTTTGTATACCTGATCATATAAATAACACGACAAACTAACAGGATAAAATTCCCAAGTTGCAGTAGTTAAAATTTTCAAGATGTTTTGCTACGAATATATGTGGTTATAAATGTAACTGTCCTATAATATATGAAAGTTGCTTTACACAACTTCACACGACACAAGCACTGTTAATTCAACTCACCAAATGCAAATAACTCCAGCTTCTTATTACTGGACTTAATTCTAGTGGGCCATGGAAGCTGGGGACATAAACACAATAAAGGAACGACAGCCGTAAGTCACTGGATAAGTAGCTCTGGGTGCTGTGGTGTGCTTCCCCAAGGTTCCTTTACAGTGCACGATCAGGATCAGATTTCTCTAGCTGATAAGGAAGCCTGCCAGCAGTGGCTGCTGCTCAGCAGGTGACATTAGGAACACTTGGGGCATGGTGTTACAAGGAATGTTCCAAAAGACTCTTTGATGAATGGGAGAAGAGGATCGGAAAGTGGTTGTTTGGAAAAGGAAGAAAGGCGAAAGCATTTTGGAATTAGCTGATGGAAATACCCATACTACTGAATTTTCTGAGATTACTAGAGTGTTTATTCTCTTCTTTAAGCTTTAGCAGCTGTCAGTCAAGTAAACAAAAGGAAGATCATTTATTTATGGTTACAGTAACTGTGGTATTTCAAAGCATTGTTTTAATTGAGGAGCATTTTTCTTTTAAAAGAAATTGTTTAGACTTACAAAGGTAACTTTGAGAAAGTAGGTGTAAAATAACAGAAGTCATACAGTTTTCATAAAGACTTTTTAAAGAAAAATCTTTTTGGAAAACCAGCCATGTTGAATTTATTATGTATCTTGTATGGGAACTGCTGAATCACGGCCTGAACCTTTGATTGATCACCTGAGGCAAGCAATGAGTCAGCCCTGGGAGCACAGGTGAAGGAAGGAGGTTACAAACAAAGGGCTGCAGAAAAGCAAAAGGTCATATGCAGATACTTCATGTTGATTCTGGGAGATTGTTAGCTGCACAGTGACTAGCACACTTGACACTACCTTCATGATTCATTTGCCAGTCACTCTGCAGTTATTCCAGGTGCTGCTGGGGAAATGACTCTCAAGTTTTATAGGAGTAATCAACATATAAATGTTGGCAGGATGAAACCTCCAACATAGGCTTCAGGTGCAACACTCAATACAGATGCAAACACTTCAGTTACTTCTTAAAAGAGATAGTTATATTTTGGTTGGAAAAACTGTTCTGGTGGAACCTTAGTGTTTTATCCGTCTTATCTGAAAAAACAGAACAGAAAGTAGAACTTGAAAAATCCTTTAGTACACAGAAATAAAGAAATGCATTGATATGTTTGTCTATTAGTTTCCTAAATTCACGTAAGGAGCAAATAAGAAATCAGAACAAAGGATGTGGCGTAGCAATGTTTGTATTATCTTTACATAAATTTAAAGGAATTAATCTGGGTGATCTTTCTTAATCCTCTTCAGGAAAGTAATCACTGATACTAATGTGGCTCAGGCCAAGGGAATATGGACAACATCCTGTTGTTTCAGTCATGGCATTTCTGAAAAGGTTCTAACTCCCTCACAAAAGAGTTGGAGTCAGTTTTAAAAGATAAGCAAACATATACAATTCAATCTGTCAGCCTGCTTTACAAATGTCATTGACATACAAATATTTGACGTACAACTTTAGAGAAAGTTGTTTTCTGGGATAAAAACATCCTGACCGACAGGGCAGATGAAGGAATTAATGATTAAGGTTGTCAGCAATGTTTAGTTCAAATTTTACCTTTCAAACCATTGAAGAAAGAAAGCACAGTTTCAGCTAAATGAAATTGTATGTATGGAAAGTAATTCTTTGACTAGATTTTTCATGGAAGTTCCTGATATTCAAAGCACTGGAAATCTGGAAAAAAATGTATTTTGATTCCTTTTTATTCTTCCACGTTTAGTGAAAGCACTAGTACTTTGTTTTGGACCTCCTCTGTGTTTCTTTAGGATCTAGCTTCGCTGGATAAATTGGAACCACTGAGGTAGAGTTCGTTTCACTTCAGATTTTGGAATTTCTTAGAAGAAATTGTATGTAGTCATACATAAGAATAACCTTGAAATTATGTTTTCTTGCTTTACTTTTTTTCTCCACAATTGCTCAATCACCTTCACAAATAGTTTACACAAATTAACCTCATTCAGTTATGTAATTCCAGGCAAACATACAATACCACTATGAATAACATTTTGAGACCTCTATAGACCAAAGAAACATTGGTTTGCTTTGCTAAAATGTAATTAATTCATAGATATTCTTTTCAGTCAGTGAATCTGAGGATTAGCTTGGAAATTTATTCTAGTTCCTTTTTAAGAAGCATCTGAGTAAATCTTTTGATCATCTTTTTTTGATAATTTTTCATCTCTCATAAAGTGAGACTTTACTTCTGCTGGGTTCCCATTCCTATAACTGAAAATGCACTAAAAATGATATATAATGATATATAAAAACATTTTCTACTACTATCAGAAGCCAGAAGGCAATGTCTTTTTAATCCATAGCATCAGGCAGAGAAGTTTAGAGGAAAGTATTTACTGACAAATCAAAAGTTGAACTGAAAACTCCATGATATAAGTGACCTGCTCCCAGAAGGAAGCATGCTCAGGAGGATATGAAGAATTATTGATCCCTTGAGAAACAGGAGACCTGAGTTTTGCACGACGACTGAAAAAAAAATTAGGAGTTTAATATCTTTCTATGGCTTTGCATAGCCCGTTTGTTATCCACGTGAAGCTTACTTCACCAATCATAATATAATCTAGAGTCTTGCCGAGTAAAGTTTCTGTGAAGGAATGCATTTAAATTCCTAGACTTGTAAGTCTTGGGTCATACATTAACTGTTTCTGCACCAGTACTGATTTTGTAGCTGTGGCAATATTTGATAAAACAGCACAAATTCTCTCTCTTGAATGCTGCTCAGGCTCACTAATCTTAGAAGGACACAAGATCCATAGACCTCATCAGATGCTTGGAGGCTGTCCTTGCAACGCAAGTCAGGAAGATTGTAACCATATACATCAATGTTTTTCAAACGAAGAAAAATGATGTCAGAGGAATACATTTTGAATTTGGCTTAAAGACTTTAGAGGAGGTAGCTATTCTGATATATTTAAAATATATACATTCTCAACTGCAAATTTATTACCAAAACAAGTTCACTCTCATGGCACAACTGTAAAACACTGTTAGTGGCAGTTCTATGAAGTGCAACTGTTTTAGGATTAAGCAGTGTAAAAAGATTACTTGGGTGTAACCTGGACAAATCTTTCTTTGTCCCTTAGCATTCTGCAGTTTCTATCAGAGAAATACTTAAAAAGCCCATAGTTTTTCTATGAAAAAAAAAAAAGTTTTTACCTTTTTATTTCTGAAGATGAGCATTCTGAAATGTTTTCACATGGCTACCTACACAAACAAGAAATTGTGAAAGGCAGGATAGCCTGCCTACATGAATTCTGTGGTCTGAACACAACAATATGTCACATCAACAGAGTCGTGGTAGAAGGCAGTTACACTCCTGTCGCTATGCTCGTGTGCAGAGTTAGAGAACAGGTATGAGTTTTACAGTTGCAATACAGTGTAAATAAGAAGAAAAGTGAAGTAAACTAAACTAAGTCCATTAGAAACTTATTAGTACGTTAAGACTTTGAGATAATGGACTGTGTGGAATTTAAATTCCTAAAAAAGGTATTGATTTTGAAACCAAATGAAGTTAGAATGCTACTGTATGCCTCTACAATAGTAAGCCTTAGGAACATCTTCTAAGGTCAACATTAGAAAAAGCTTCAAATTATTAATTATTTTTTCATTTTTTTTTTTTGAGAGAAAAAAATCTCAGTTGGAGAAGAATTAAAAATTAAGGGTGTTATCATTTCATAACACTTGAAAGGATTATGGAAGTAGAAAATTAAGGTAGTGTTGATGAGGAGACACTATAAGGCTGCTTGTTAGCATATGATGAAATTTGCCTTATGTGTGCAGAGGTCACATTATTAATTAATACACAGTTTAAGTGCCAAACTAGATGAAATTAAGTCAGCTTCAAGTTTTCTACACTGTGAAGGCCATTCAGATTACTGTTGGTTGAATTAAACATGCCAAAACAATGACTTTGTTTAATGAAGTGACATCACCTTGTCATCTTGATTTGCCCATGTTGTAGTTAGACTTAGTCACTTAGATCAAATTTATGTGGTCTTTTTTCCCTCTAAAGTATTACAGACATGGAATAGTGCTAGTGTCTTTGAATGCACTTGTCATTTTGCAGAGGTCTTCAGAGACATTAACAGTATGGGGTTGGCATGTTCTATTTGTATATTTTCTTAAGTACTCATCTAATATTAAACATCGTAAGTGTTCTACAGAAAAAAAAATCAGCCCATTGTTTTTGCCTGTGTATATGTATACCCTTTTAAAGACACTCATTCTTCTAGCTAGTTGATTTCATGACCTCACCAGGAGCCAAGAATGAGAAAAAATCTGCTGAAATTCAAGGTGAACTTAAAAAGCCCTCCGTTTTCCTTCACTTTTTCTTCCTTCTAGCAGAGGCAAACATCATAAAAAAAAATAGAATTAGCCAAATTATTTTCAGTAGTGAGAACAGAACAGGTTTCTCTATCACAGACTGCAACAGATATAACCAGTAAGTTATTTCCCCACAAAATTTTCTCCATCCTGTGTTTGTTTGCCTTGGTCCTTTACATTATTTTACTGGTCACTCTAAGGAGCATGGTCTCTTGGATCTCCACGTTCCTCTTTTGTCTCCAAGGAAATGTTGAGATGAATGAAAATATCTCATAATGGCACAGCATCATAGACCCAAACCAGAAGATTACTATAAACAGTCACTTATACATTTCCAAATACCTTCCACGCATTTCCATTTTACAGAGACAATTGCTGAGAAGCTGGTGCTGCCAGTACTCAAGTAACCTTTCTGTTGTCTTGCTTAGATTTGAACTATCATCTCTTGTCACTTTTACTGGTTAAACATATTAATGAGTTGGCCATAGAATCAATTTATTATGTGAATTCTCAGTATGGTTATCAATCTATATATATGCTCATTCCAAGTTCTTACTGGCGTATGGTCCTGAAATGGTGGATGAGTAAACACTGATCTGGAAATATAAAAATGGTTGAGTAAAAGTTTTGAATACCTATGAACACATAATAAGTGTTCTGAAGATGAATGTTTCTTCCCTTTGACTGATCTGTTGCATAAAAGAAATTGAGACTGAGTGAGGTCACAGAATTTACTTTACAAAATCAAAGACTTTGCGTTTTCTGGGAACTGCATTCACTAGTTGGTAACTAATGTTCCTAAGCTCATAGAGAAAAAGTATTTCCAGTGGCTAGAAAAGCTCCAGATATGCAGAATATAGACAAGCATCCTGATTGCAGAGTTCTCGTGTATGCAACTAATGCCTCTACAGAAATGTCAGAGTTGGGGGTGGAATGTAAAATTTCAAATTAAATGAAATATTTTTTATTAAGATGGTTCTCTTTGAATGGCACCACCAACAGCTGGTGTACCAGTCACTCTTCCCATTTTTTTATTAGCTTTGGCCTTGCTGAAGGTGCATTCTGTGCTACCATTCAGGTCATTGATGAAGGTATTAAATAGTATCAGACTCAACTCTCGCACTTTGGGTACACCACTACTCGCCTCCATCGGGACATTGTGTCACTAGTCACAGTCTTCTGGGCCTGTTTTTCCAGAAGTTTTTTCAGTTTATCTCACTATCTTGTATTTTGTCAGCCTGTCTATGATGCTGCGGGAGGCAGTTTCAAATACTATAACATTGAGGTGAACAATATTCACTGTTCTCCCTTTGCTAATTACCTTGCAATTTTACCTGGCAAGGAGATTAAGAAAGTCCTCCTGGAAAGCATGTGCCTGTATTGCAAGTTGACTCTGGTTGGATCTAGACCTAGAAATTATACCCTCTGATCAATTCCCTGAGAAGGAGAATGCCCTGGAAAGTGCTATCTCCAGACTGCTTGCAAAGATTATCAGATCACTGGATGTCTAAAAGGATCTGTGGATAATACTGCTTTGAAAGGAATATGCGATTCTGTATTTTTCATGTGGAATTGATAAATATGGTTAGTACAGAAAGGAAGTATCTCCTAAACTAAAATGTATGAATCATTGTGTTTATGAGATGGATAGGAAATGGGCATTTGCACTTAAATTAGCTTTCAATAAAAAAATTTTGTGCGCTATAATGACAACACACCAGATTTAACAAATGTTGTATATACATATGTACACTTCTACTCTTGATCTTTTGAAAAAAGCAGAACAGTATAGAATAACAATGTCACTTCCTAGCAGTCATAATAAAGCTGAGAAATTTGAAAAAGTGTTGATTAGTATAAAAAATAAGGTATTTATTTCAGCTTCCTTGAAATATATGTAGGTCAGTTTAGAAAGTAAATTTCATGGGATGAATAAGGTCTTCAATTTTGGAATGCTAAAAAATCTGGTATATCATGAGCAAGCAAATTTCTGATTAACTTCAAATGTTCATTCTCTGATTGAAAATTGAAAATGAATTCTAGAGATTTTCAATCTTTGTGATCTGCAAAAATTCGCGAGAATATACAAGTTGGCTACAACCCAAACCTTCTTCTGCAGCACATAAACAGTATCTCAAGGTACCAGAGAAAAAAGAACAATTTAGTATGTGTAGGGACTTTTGTCTCTCTGAGACATTCCTGTAGTATTCAGTTATAGCAAGAATATTATTTTCATTCTGTAGAAACAATTCCCCATTAGCTGTTAACCTCTTCTAAGGTCACCATAAGTTATTGGTTAAGTACTTAACTGCAAAAAAGACAAGGTGGATTGCAGATTTCAAGGAATTTTTAAAACTGTTTTTACTATATATAAAGTATATATGATACAATAAATACTTTACAAAAGTATATATTGAAGCTTGATCGGTATCGAATATCAAAATACTGAAGATGTTGATCAACAGTCAGCTGCCCACATGACCTTGCTAAGAGAACCTCAAGTGAAAGCCTAAAAACATGTTTATCCAGGTTACAATCAAATAACTGTTTAGGAAGTACCTTAATGTTAAAACATAAAGATTGAACATCTTTCTAAACAGCATAATGAATGAAAACAGAGTTACTTTAAAATACATAGCCTAAAGGATAAAGAATTCTGCCACTGTGAAAGGGAATAGTATCATTCTGTCAGACACTGAGATTGGCATATTCCACATTTTTCAGAATCTAATTCAGAACCATAATTAAACTCAGAGAACAAAGATACTGAGCTATTCTTTAGAAATGCTTGACATTTACTCATGTGTAGTTTCTCTCATCAGGATTGTTTTCTTCAAAACATTTGCAAGCTGTACATGAGCAGAAACACTGAAATGCATCAACATCTAACTTTAAAACTTAAAGTACAGAGTACAAAAACCTTATTAAATGTCAATCAACGTATAGAAATTTGTGCAAAGGGGAGAGCAAAAGATTCACAAGCAAGATCTGTTTCACTGAATTCAAATTTTTGAGAGGATGCAATACTGCTACCAATATTCTCTCTTTTCCCAAGGAATAGTAATGTCGTTTACTAAATCCCAGAGCTTCATCAAGAGAGCAGGAGATTGATCTTCATCAAAAACATAATTCTTTTGTTAAATCTCTTGATTTATGTAAAGGGTGGACGTTTTTGATTGAAGGGAAGAGAACTTATTCTGTTACAGAGAAAAAACACTTTTTCTAATATGACGTCAATGGAAAAAAAGGAGTTGTTCAGACTTTGCCCTTCTCTTAACTCTGTTAACTCTCTATATAGCAGAAGTCTTACAGTATGTATACCACAAGAACTCAGTATGCAGTATCAGCAATACCATTTCAAATTTTAGAGAAATTCGTACTTCATTGCCTTTCTTACTGATCTGTGAACAGCAGTTCTTCTCCCCTGTTATATTTTTCATGCATCTATGTGATGCTGGTGTCTCAATATTTTTTGTATGCTGCGTAAATTTATGGGTAACAATTACATCAGGAACTGGAAGCATGAAATGTGATAAGAATTCTTATTTTCTGAGAGCAGAAAAAAGTTCCAAATGAGACTAATAGGAGAAGAAGCAAGAATTAACTTTGAAACACCCATCTAAACGTACCCTTTTTTTTAGTAAGATTTTACAACAGTAGTACAAAAAATTCAGATGAATCTTTCACTAAGGCTATACTAAGTTATTGCTGTAGAAGAATTAAAATGTCCTTTTGTCTGTGGATGAGTGAGAAATGCTATGGATATTGTCTTAATATTTTTACACATCTTCGGTGTTTCAGTGTAGATAGTCTTAATAAAATTGCAATTAGCTTCTTCCCTATCACGCACATATTGGAAATCAATATGCTAGTTAAGATGTAAATCAGTAATGAAATACTTTCTTTCTGTGATGTGCTGGAAAGATAAGGCAGATACAGCATTATTTTTTTTTTCACTAGAGTGAAAATATATGTTACCATTTGGGGTGGCATGGAAAAATTGTATATATACAGTGTGTTATTTTATTGCAGTACATAACTGTTGTAGTATACACTTATACTCACCTTATAGCTATGTAAATCATGATAACAAAATCAAGTAATCTGACACAAACATTATTAGTATGTTTCTGATGTTACTAGTATTCTTTTCATATCTGAATAGTTCCCCACAACTTGATATAGTTCACTATAATTCAATTATCCATAAATACATTGTACTTTTAAGACTATTAGTCGTGAGAATATAGGACATCGTCAACAACATAAGCTTAGTGGACTTAGTGGACTGGATCAGAGAACAAACAGCAAGGCATCACATAATGTAGACATCATGGAGCTATTTTTTCTTTAGTCACTGACTGTTACTAATTTCCTCTGTTTAGGATGCTCTCTTGGAGATGGTTTTCTCGCATGATTTTGATCAAACACTCAGGAATAAGAAGGATTTTCATTATTGCAGGTGGTATTATTTGGTAGACCAAATAACACATTTCCTTTAGAGGAGTAGTTTGAATGTATTAATCATGTGGATGCAGAAAAAATCATATTAAAATAACACCAGAATTTTTTCATACTCCAACTGTGAAAGTATGAATTCATATTCTGACTATGAAAACACACCCAGTATTTCCCAAGTCTCTGTTTAAGCTTTTTAAGTTCATCACTGCCTGTCAGCAGGAAGAAAGCTTTGTGTAGAATCATAGAATACTTAGAGTTGGAAGGAACCTCTGCAGGCCACCTCGTCCTACTCCCTTGTAGTGAACAGGGACACCACAGCTGAATCAGTTGGCCCAGGGCCTGATCCAGCCTCAACTTGAAAGTCTCCAGGGATGGGGCACCAACCACGACACTGGGCAACCTGTTCCAGTGCCTCATCACTCCCACTGTAAAATATTATTTCTTTATATCTAATCTAAATCTACCTTCTTGGATCTTGAAGCCATTTCCCCCTTTTCTATCACAACAGATCCTGCTAAACAGTCTGTTCCCTTCTTTCCTATAGCTCCCTTTTAGATACTAAAATGGTAAACTCCATTATTTAGATATCTGGAAATGCTAGAAAATCTGTTTTGGACAAGTAAGGAATAAATAGGCCACCTAGAGAAGGCTGGCTGGAAAATTGGTTATATTTCACCTCTTCAGCATTTAAATTTAAGAACGGTTTGTTTGCAACTAACTGTAAATATAACTAGTAAAAAAAGGACCAAAAAACAGATTTCACTTAAATGACTCAGTATCAGTAGTAGCATGTGGATATAAAAGTTAGATTAACAAGAAGTAAAACTATAAGAAGAAATGCTTTCAGGAATTGCTGACTGCACATAGCTAACATAGGCTTTTGCTGATTTTTCTGAAAGTCAGCAAAACTTGGCTGGTTTTCAGTAGGAAATAATACCTATGCAAAATGGATGATAATAGTTTCCTACAGTGTTTCACCTGACATTTCCCTGATGTTCTTTTAAATAATCTTATGCTAGCCAGGGCTTTTTGAGAAAGCAGCTTTAGACTTTTAAACAATTATCTGATTGAGACAATAGAACAATGTGTTGTTGTTTTGTGTTTTTTAATTAGCTTGAGTGTAGTTCACATCAAGCTATAACGTATTTTTCCATATTATATTCAGACATATGTCTCCTAGATATTAGCATACTTAATGTCACCAGCACTTTATAAAAGGTGTACGATACAGTAATTTGAACAAAGTGTCCTGTCAGTAAGGAAAGGATCTTTTGCTGATCATATGCCATGTGCCAAAGAAAATAAGAATTACAGCTTTTGTGCATAAGGTAGTAATATGTTATGCACAAGCTTGTAGGCTATTTAATGCATAGGTTCTGTTGAAACTCAGGTGTTGAGTTACATCAACTAAAACATGCAAAATGTGATGATGGAGAAAATCAATCAGCCTGCTTACTAAATGAGATTCTTTTTCTTGACAGCAAAAATAATTCAGCTTCATTTCTTACTGATAAGTTTGGTAATGTTTAGCTTGGTTCCTTGTTATTGTGACTTACATTACACTTGCCTTCTAGGAGACTTTTATTAGAACAGCACCATAAATAACATCTTGTTACAGTAAAACTGGAAGAGCAGATGCAGATATAAGCATATATAGGTTCTGTATTTCAAAACCTTGACTGCTCAGATCTTTGACTCAAGTAATTCCACAGACTTCCACCTCCTCTTTTTTTTTTTTTTTTTCAAGTAGATAGAAAGCAAAGCACTACGATAAAAAGGACAATCTATATACTTTGCCAAAGAACACTTTTATTTTTTTGTGATTTCTCTTCTTCATGTAGCAGTTATGGAATATCCATGTTTTGTTAGGTTTTGCTGGCAAAGGTACTACAGCTGCATTGCAAAACACAGCCATCACATTTTCCTTGCCCAGTATCAACATAGGCTGCTATCAAGTATTATTAAATTCAGCAGTTTTGTTGAGAGTATCTTCCGAAGAACAAATGAAATGGTACAGGAAGTTTCTCTTGTGCTTTGCTGGACAGGTTTTTTCCTTTTTTTTTCTTTTTTCTGAGCTTTGTACCATTTTCTCAGCTTTGAAAAATGCTTCTAATAAGAGATATGCTCTCAAATTCTTGAAGTTAACTTCAAAATTCTCACCTGTTATGAGGTTGTTTGGATGTCTGATATGAGAAATAATATTTAAATCACAGTAACTTGTATTACTTACAAATTCTAACATTGTTAATTAAGACTTGTCTAAAAGAGTAAAAAAAATCTGTCGTATCTATGCAAAATGATAATGTAGCCCATTTCTTATAGATTGAAGACATCAATTATGATAACTACATATTGGAAAAGTCTTCCTGGAAAATTTTTCTCTTGCTGCTTTTAAGTCGACCTAGCCTTGGAAATAATTGTGCTTCACAAAAAACGGGTGGAATTCAACACATTCCAGATATTTTTTAAATTCTAGCCTCTTTAGCATGTTGTTAGAAAACAGACATCAGATTTAGCATAATTTCTTGTAATCTTTTAAGATGCTGTTTCAAACGTAAATAGCAAGTAAAACAAAAAATGTAAATTTTGCATACATTCTCAGCTGTTAGGAAGTATTAAATAAGTAGAGATATGTGCAAAACACCTTGATACAGTCTCTCTATCCAGCTTCCTAGAGCCTCCCTGACAGACTTTATCCATGTCCTTTATTTCCAATTCTCTCAACTGTAACTCCTCTCATCTTCTCCAACTTCTGCTTCCTGCTTCTCTAATGAATTAACATTGCAACCTAGGATACTGAGTCTTACTACTTGCACCTGTGAAACAATTGAAACAAAACAAACAAATAAAAACAACAGAAAACAAGTGAAAATTTTTCCATGGGTTTGGACACCTATTATTTTTCCCTTATTTTGTCACAATAGGAAATCACCTTAGAGTTGCAATGAAGTTCTGACACAAAACTTCTGTTCATCTTACCAGATTTTAAATAGTGTGTTTAGTGAAAGATCTCAAACAATAAATACCATCTCAGAGATGAAAAAGTGAGGTACACTGAGGTATATAGCACTGAAGTTCACAGAGGAAGACAGTGACAGGAACCATAAAAGATTTTCTGAGTCCATGCCTAGTTTCCTTACAGAGAATATTAAATTCTCCACCTGAGTTCCTGCATAATTTAACTTCTACAAGATCTTCATTACCTCAAAAGTTCCCCTCTGTTCTTTCATTTATATGAACAAAGTTTTATAGAAAACTGATTTTTAAAACTCTGTAATTAATCCTTAAAGCTATATAGCTCACTCTTCTGAACTGTAATTCCCCTATGTCTGTTTTTTTGCCTAAAAAAAAATCTCAAGTAAAACTTCAGTACTTTACATTTGTCTTCCAAAATATTCTTGTCTCAGTTACTCTTCTTCAGGAGCATGTATTAAATACCTTATTCTTTCCTTTACTCCACCATATGCTTTCACAAATACACCTTTGTTGTCACGCTGCTACTACATATTTTCAGTGTTCCTCTCTGCCCTGATGGGTACACGTGCCCTGTAGAATTATTAGTTAAATCTTTTCAAGTCCCTGGAGACTGGAGAAAGGGAAAAATCATTCCCTTATTCGAGAAAGGGAGAAAGGAAAACCTGAAGAACTGCAGGCTGGTGAGCTTCACATCTGTACCTGGTAAAATCATAGAGCGGATCCTTCAGGAAGAGATATTTAGGCACATGCAAGATAAGAATGTGATTGGAGACAGCCAGTTTGGCTTCACAAAGGAGAGATGGTGCATGACCTATGATGGAGTGCTTCTATGATGGAGTGATGGCATTGGTGGACAAAGGAAGGGAAACTGATGTCATCTATCTGGAATTTTGCAAGGCTTTTGACATGGTTCTGCACCACATCTTTATTTCTAAATTGGGGAGATATGTATTTGAAGGCTGGACTATTGGATGGCTTAAGGATTGGTTGCATGATCAGAGCCTGAGGGTTGTTGTCAGTGGCTCTATGTCCAGGTGGAGGCTGGTCAAGTGTGGTGTCCCAAAGGAGCCTGCCTTGAGGCCAGTGCTCTTCAGCATCTTTATAAATGATCTAAGCAGTTGTATCAAACATAGACTCAGCAAGTTTGCTGATGACTCTAAGCAGAATGGTGCAGCTGACACAGTGGTAGGAAAGAACTCTATCCAGAGGTATCTGAATACATTCAAAAAGTGGCACATGAGAATCTAATGACGTGTAACAAGACAAAGTGCACAGTGTTGATTTGGGTCGATGCAATCCCATATATGAGTACAGACTGGCAGAAGAGCACACTGAAAGTAGCTCTGCTGTGAAGGACTTAGGGGTCCTGATGGATGAAAAGGTGGACTTGAGCCAAAAGTGTGTTCTTGCAGCCTGGAAGGCCAACAGTATCCTGGACTGCATCAAAAGAGGAGTGGCCAGCAGGGAGAGGGAAGTGATTTTTCCCTCTCTCCGGCTCTTGTGAGGTCCCATCAGGTGTACCGTGTCCAAGCCTCTGGTACAGGAGGAATGTGGAACTGTTGGATTGGGTCCAGAGGAGGGCCATGAAGGTTATCAAAGGGCTGGAGCATGTCTCCTATGAAAACAGGTTGTTTAGCTTAGAGATGTTGTAACAGGCTGCCCAGAGAGACTGTGGAAGCTCCATCCCAGGTTCAATAGGATCCTGGGCAGCCTGATCTAGTGGGTGGGCAGCTCTGCCAATGGCACAGGAGTTAGAACTACGTAGTCTTAATGGTCCTCTTCAACCTAAGCCATTCTATTATTCTATGATTTTTTTTCATGAATGTGAAAATAAGATTTAGCTGTTCCTGAGATACTCAGAAGAAAAATGTGCTCTTGGTTTTTCCTTCCATCCTATACAGTTTTGCTGCTTTCTATTCCTTTCTATGTATGTATGAAGTGCTGTGTTATTTTATCCCTTGAATCATAGAACTGAATGATAGAATCACCAAGGTTGGAAAAGATCTCCGAGATTATCTAGTCTAACTGTCCACCTACCACCAGTGTTTCCCACCAAACCATGTATCTTAATACCACATCTAAACATTTCTTGAACACCTCCAGGTACAATGACTCAACCATTTCCCTGGGCAGCCCATTCCAGCATCTAACCACTATTCTGTAGAAGAAATTCTTCCTAATATCCAAGTTGACTGTACATCCCTTTCCTACACATATACAAATATACCTCAGCTCCGTGAAAGAATACAACGGAAATAATTGCATGAACTTGAAAACTACTACAGTCAACTGCTTTAATTGAAACACAATCAATAAAAGTTATATTTGTAATAAAAGTGCAGAGTGCTACTCAAATTATTTAAATAACTTTTGAATAATATTATAGCTGGTTAAATAATGAATATTCAGCAAGAACATATGAATGCAAAACTATTTTGATCATATTTGTGGACCACCAATATAGATTGTGCCATTTGAATGCTCATTTTGGAATCTTGAATTTGCTTTGAATACGCAAAATAAAGCACTTGTGAATATTCATAGTCCTCCTTTTAATAACTCTTTATTAAATTACTCTTCAAAACTGAGGCTGCTTCAAAGACTTAAAAAAATATATATATGTACACATAGATTCATATTTCCTCTACCACTGGGGTACTCACAAAGCTGCCACTATTTTGACTTAGAATTTTTGTGAACTTTAATCTTATTTAGTTTTTTAAAAAGTCTTCATTAGATCATTCTAAATAAAAAGATCCTTAGACTCTAATGCTAATAACAAATATTGTGGTACTAGTCCTGATTCTTTAAAAGATATGCAAATCTTGTATTGATGATGTCAGCCCTAGTTATTCAGTATATCTGTCACATAACAATATAAATGTTGTAAAACTTGGGTTCAGGTTTTTAAAGATCAGATTCTCATGCTGTTAGGAAGGATATGCATGTCCTTTTCAAATTGCTGTATTTTCTTTATGGTAGTAAGCCAGCCTAAATGCTCATTATTCTCACCTGGCATTCCGAGGCAGCCAGACACTGTCTTTGTTAAGAACATTATTCTTTAAGTTTGACTTACTGTTACTTTTTTTTTTTTTTTTTTCTAAATGTGCAAACAGTTACAGTAGTTTTATACACAAAACCACAGGTATCACTTCTGACTGTCAGAGTTCCAGAGGCCTGCCGCGATGCTGAATTCAACTGATGTCCTGCAGTGACACCTAGTGGGAACCTGAATTCACAATACTTACAGTTTTGAGTAATTGCCTTGAATTTAAAATAGTAATGCACTTAATCGTTAGCTAGCAGCTGAAACAAGTTTGGCTGTGTTTGGTATTCTGATTTGGCTCCCAAAATTTGCTATTCCACAGTAGAAAATGAAGAATGAAAAGGCTTTTTAAATCCGGAAAGATAAACACAATTCCACATCACAATAAGCACACTTTCATGTGGGAAAGAATCTTAATTTTGCTCCATTTTCCTTCCACCTTCTCTTCACTTTTAACACAGTAAGCCAATTCCATGCAGAAAATCTCTTTAAAACACAAAAACTACTGTAATGCAGAACAGGCTCATAGAAACATGAACACATAAGTAAGTCTTTCCTTTGCTTAACAAAAGAAAGCCCTTTAGTGTCAGGTATCACCACTTCTGTAAAACAAACGTAGCCAGTATGCAGCAATTTTCTAAAAATATGTATCTCAGCCTTCTCTTAAACATATTCCTGAGTTTTGTACTTGGCTCTCTGGGGATTTGTTTGTTATTCAGCATAATTGTAAAATAGTATCTGTTAAATATGAAGAAGCTGCCATTTTGCTTCTGTAATGCAGCATTGCAAAATGTAAAGTTATTAATTTTTATGAACAGTTCTGTAACATGTATTTTTTAATAACAGACAGCAGTTGCAGCAGAACTGGTTGAGATGAGTAACATACCTGCAAAGCAGTCTACACAGTAATCTATTGATCTTTTTCAGTATTCACCAATTTTCACAAAACCCAAATTACTTACACCATCCAAACTTTGGAAATGACATGAAGATTTGAATTCCATGACAGCATAGATTATTCTTATATCACAAATTAACAAGGAAATATATGGAAAACAGCAGCAAGACAATTGCACAGGATGATTTTGGTTCTGCTTCTCTGTGTGAGGTCTTTCAATACAGTCTGTAACCACAGAAAATTCACTCTCCGGAGTGGCTAAATGTCCTGTGATATCTTTGATCTACCTTGTATTTGGCTTTGATATTAACTGAGAAATTGAACTTTACTCCAACTTACTGTCAGTATTCAGATTATATAATAGACAATTGAAATCATGAAACAACGATGTGAACTAAATGAAGGCTTTTGAGGTAATGAAAAAGATAAGCTCAATCAAGAAAGCCAGGAACACAAAACACTAATTTGGAAGAAAATAAAAAATCAGATTCATTTAAGGACCAAGTATGTATACTAAATGGTACAGACCACCAAGTTTAACCCCTAAAAAACATTTGCCAGTAATTTGAACTGATTCCCTAATTCTTTCTTGCCACCAGGAAGAATCTAGGAAGATTGTTATGTATGACAAAAATAATTTTGCTGTATATTCAGCTTCTACAAGTATTTGTTTTTATAACATGTAGCATAAATTGATACAGGACCAGAGAAATCTTAAGAAATAAACACATACTCAGCACATTTCTTTGACATAGGGTACATACAGAATTTTTCCTGAAGCACTTTTCTATGTGTCAAGTTTAGTTTAGTTCTCTTTTGATGGCATTTACACCATTTCCCTCAGGAAATCACTCTACCAGATCATATATTATTTTTTCAAGAGACTTTCCTTATGATCAACTGAAATATTTCCTCTCTTTGTCTGATTCTACCTTACTATCATTTTTAATACTCAGTTAACAGTATCATGGCCTACATACAATGTTTGCTCAAGGTTATGTATTTCTGCTGACTAAATACCCTGCATGTTTCAGTTCATGAGAAAGATAAATGTCGGGAAAACCCTTTGTATCTTCCGGTAGTTAGAACTTCTTAATTTTTGTATTTCTCAAGTAGTAAGTTGCTTTCCTTTGGCATATGAGAAGGAGCACTTGTCCCACCTGCTTAACAAAAAACTGTCAGAACGTTCTAGGATGAAGGATGGTTCTAGGATGGTTTTGCTGCTGCATTGTGTCACTACTTCTCTTCAAATTTCCATATTCCTCCCAAATATGTTTGGGAGAAGCTACAGGTATACAGGGCCTCACACTACAGTGAAGCTGCGTTGCCACTTGTTTTCGTCACATCACAAGTAGTTGTGGAGCATGTGGAGTGTGTGAGGTATTGAAGCTGATAGAGATCAAAGGGAAAAAAAGAAGGAAGAAATCTCACTTCTTCCATGCTGAAGCTTGTTGGTGCACCAGACAAGAGGTGGGGCATACCTGAGTTACTCCCGGGTGGCCATGTTATGCTCTTGCTCAGGGCTCTGGTGCTGTTAGTCTATTCTCCAGAATTATCAGATCCGAGGTATTAACGCTTAATTCACATATCTGCACATATGCAAAAATGCTGTGTAAATGCACAGAATATTTGAGGCATCCTGGAGAAAAAATCTGCAAATAATTTCACTTGCAATGAAATGTCATATAGATCTAACCTATACTGGATATATCCTACTCTTTTCTGCCTGTTTGTACTGACCCTTCATTGTATATATGGAAATCCAGTTGAATCCAAGCTGGTAAAATGAAAGATTACAAGCAGAAGTCTCTTGCCAAAAATTGGTATGAATTGCAATTTTTTTTCTCTCTTTTGTGTATGTTCTTCATGAACCTGATTGGTTTTCATGCTTTTACTCTGGTCAAAGAGTCACCCATGCATATTAGTTTTGTGAAATGACTCTTAATATCTCTTCACCTGGGTAGCCAATTGCATTTCCAGCTTTTAGATGTACATTACTGACTCATGAACCATAACTTTATTGTACTTATCTATCTCGCTTTATCTTCCACAGTGATGCTTTTTATATTTAGAAGTCATAAAAATGACACAGGTGGTTTAAACTTATTTTAGATAAAAAAATTGCTTTTACTTCTTAGCAGTAAAGACCCCCTTTACCACTACCTGGAAAGATGCAATGGAATATTTGATACAGCAAGTTTTATATAAAATGAAACCTTTTTTTTTTTTTTTTTTGGTTTCTTTGTTTTTTAAGAGCAACTCTAAAGTTTAGGTGTATGAATTGACGATTAGCATTTATGACTTCTACAGATTAAATAAAAATATAAATGTCTTTTAAGATCTAAGGAATCATTTAGAAGTCTTAACAAAATGTGTCATCAGGCTCAAACCAGATTACATGTAATGGGAAGCTACAGTTATGATATTTTCCTTATATATCTCAAGAAGATGAACAGAAGTGAAACAGCTGGAGAGAAAAATGAAATGTGTATTTTCTCTCAAGTGAAGGAATATGTGAAATTTTCATCTATTCATCTATCTATCTAATAGCAATATTAGTGCCTCCAGAGTTAAAGACGAAGCTTCCTTTCTGTTAGAAATGAATATATTTTCAGCCTCACAGACAGAATTTCCTTAGAACGCAGAGCATATATTCATCATGATAAAATTTACAAAAGCTCTATAAAAATGCAGAAGATAAAATCCTATTTTCAATAGACTGAAGAACAATAAGAAACATAATAATGGTTTAGGAACAATTTGAAATGAAATTTAATTTCTAGAATGGGTACAAAGAGTTTCAGCTGGAAATAAACCAATCCTTTTGAGCATTTTGTTTTGTTTTGTTTTATTTGTTTTTTTTCACTAGAATGTGAAGTTCATGTATCTACCACTCCCTTCCCCCCCAAAATTTGGCTACTAGAGTGAAAAAGAAAGGATATTTATACTGTAACTATTAATAAAAGGCTTCATTTTTAGTCAGTTGTGATTGAAGAAAGCCATGTTTACTTTTTTAGGATACAAATGGAAAAATAGCCAATGCTGTATCTTCTACACAAAATGAAGAGGAGAATTGTTTTTGTTGCACTAAAATGTCTGTCAAAAATCAATGTTTCTTGCTACCTGATTTGCTGAAAACCAGTCACATACAGTTTCTGTAAACATCACAGAATGTTTTCATAGGACAAATCTATAACTGTAAATGGAAAATAATGCTTTGCTTCTAGTAAATATATTCAAAGCAGAAAGTGGATTAAATAAGTGTTCACCATTAAACAGTACACATGACAATGTAAGGATTTTCTTAAAATATTTTTAGTAAGCAAAGTTGCAGGAGTTGCATTAACTATCTGCAGGGTAGTACGTAAAAAATGCTAACATTAATTTAGCTAATTAGTTATTTGGTTAATGCAAAGTAATCTTTTAAAAAAGAAAGAATAAATATGGGTATTTATTTCAATATATTAATATTGCTAATCCAGCAAAATGCTTGTAATATAAATCTGAATAAAAACATTACAACAGGTTAAAGTATTACAATTAAGCATGTACTTCCATGTCACTGATCTTGGCCTGTAATCAAGAACATCACAACAGTAGATTGTATGTGTCTTTTCTCTATCAAGGTTCTTTCACAGGTAAAATGTCTTTGTGTGGCCTTTCCTGTACCACACGTTTCAGATTTCATCGTATGTTTGATAAATCATAGAAAGGCTTGGAAGGAACTTCAAGGATCGTCAAGCTCCAACCCCACTGCTGCAGGCAAGGCTGCCAAGCTCTGCATCTAATACTACACAAGGTTTCACAGGGCCCCATCTAACCTGGCCTTGAATACCTCCAGTAACGGGGCTTCCAAAACCCGTCTCAGTGGCCTGTTCCAGCACCTCACCATTCTCTTGGTAAGGAACTTCCTCCTGATATCCAACCTAAATCTTCCTTCTCTCAACTTAAGACCATTTCCCCTTGTCCTGCTGTTATCCACTCTTGTAAAGAGTTGACTCTCCTCCTGTTTGTAGGCTCCCTCTAAGTACTGGAAGACTGCAATGAGGTCACCTTGCAGCTTTCTTTTCTCCAAGTTGAACACACTTCAGCTCCCTCAGCCTGTCTTTGTAGGGGAGGTGTTCAGCCCTCTTATCATCTTTGTAGCCCTCCTCTGGGCTCTGCATGCTTTTCCTTTCAAAATAATATGACAGGAACATCCTACTCAGTTGAACTTGTTTTAAAAAATAGGCAAACAAAATGAAATGACTAAAAGAGATGATATAAAAGTCAATAACAACGTTGTGTACAGTAAACAAATATGTAATTACTTAATGACTTTAAATAAATATTACCAGATTAATGCATAGGACTTTTACGGTCTGGCTTGAGTATTGCACAAAGTGACTGAGGGAACACAAATCTACTTCTCAATAGACACATTAAGGTGTTATACTCTCTAAAAATAAGAGACATACAATGTAGAGTGCAAATCTTAACTGCCCTCCCATTCTTTTTAATGAGAGCAAACTGTGGAAAGTATCTTCAAAAAGAAAATGCATGAAGCCATATACTCTATTTGTGTACCCTGGCAGTAATGTGTCAAGAATGAAAATCAAAGAATTTAAGGACAAAAGACTTGTTAGGAAGACCTGAAATTTTTATCATGCAGATTTTTTAATTGATACTATTTTTTTAACAATTTCTTTCCTTCTGAATTGATGAACATGTAGTTTACTGTTTCTTTTTAAGATTGTCTGTCAAACAAAGGAAGTGAAAGAAGCTTGTTCCAGAAACTGAAGAGTTGGGTTTCTGGCTGCTGCAATTCTCTAACCCAATCACTTTCACAGGCGTAAAATTGAGTTTGTAGGTAGCAATATTGATATCAGCATGGCTACTTTTTGTTTAAAATAAATTATTTCTCTGAATAAATGAGGGACTACTGTAGCTTCAAAGAGCTGTAGTATCCCCTCCTTTTTTTTCGGAAGCAGGCAATGTGAAGAATACAACGATTTCTTTTTTTTTCATTCAATAGCCTGTCATAAGTTTATGATAAGTGTTAACAAAGTTGAATTAAATAGTGAGTATCTTTAAACAGCCTGTGTGTACATGTCCTGTGCATACTGTTACACAATTTAACAGTTTCAACTAATAATTTTAGCACTAGTGTCCTGGTATCTGTCCTAATTCCCTGTTAATCCTGATCTAAATTTAGTGGGGCTAACCAACTGAACAAGATGAATGCAGGTGTTACCCTGAGGTGAGTGATATGGCATGCTACCCCAAGAATAAAGAGGTCTACCTACACTACATTCTGAAATTCAAACACATTTGGCAAAACATTGAGCTATACAGGTAGGATTTTCCATGCCTCTGGGAGAATCTACTGAATTGGTCATCCTCAGAATAACACAAAACTCCTGTGCTGTCATGCCACACTCAAAAAGAATATGTGTAAGACTGGATAGCGAATCATAAAAGTTTTTGTTAATTGAAGGATTAATAAAGTTGCCTGCCTATTGCCACACCAAACATTAAATCTTATCACCATAAGATTTCCTACTCAGTAATGTCTACGCACACTTGGGCACCTGGGGCATCCTTGGACAACTCTATTTGGAAATGCTTATAGAAATTAAAATTATATTTCTTGATGCATTTGAGAACACTTTCTATTTTTCTTGCTTGCTTAAATATATATACCAAGGTGACACCCCATTGCATTAACACAGGAGTGAGTGCTATCACTCAGACTCATCCTGAAGACTTTGTTCCATCTGACATGGTAAACACATCTTTCAATAAAGTTGCAGAAGAACCTTTACATGTTCTTTTAGTATTTCTCTATCCATATCTACTCTCAACGTAATGGCTATAAGAATACTTATTATTCTATCAGAGACATGATTCATCCAAGCTAGACTCCAATTTAAAATTCAATAGATTTGGCTATCAGGCTTATACTTTTTTGCTTCTTAAAGAAGAAGAAAAAAAAATCACTTTTCATAGTGCAGCTCTGATGGCCAGAAGCTGGAAATTTTACACTTGCTAGACTCAAGCTTGCCTGAAAATATGTGCTTGTCAAGACCATGAATTATCTGTGGCTCCCAGCTTTTCAGACTCAGCCTCTTTCAGCACTGTTCTGTTCCACCGAAATAAAAATGAAAAGGGTAATCTTTTCGGAAAAGCATTGGCTTATAAGCCTGTAACATAGCATTTTGAAATGGAAGGAATAAGTTGGCAGGAACAGGACATAATTTGACACTTTGAAAATAATATCCCAAATATCAGTCATGACTAACTTAAATGAACAATGTAGTAGAACTGTGCATAGTATTATCTACCTAACAGCAGATTACTGGCAAAAAATGATGAAACAGCCAACAATCGTATGGCCCTTTTTAGATCTCAAACCAGTAAAGGTTCTTGAACTGCTAACATCTGGACAAACCAGAAATGTTTCTGTGGTCCTCACCTGTCTTCTTTTTGCTTGCTACCCAATATAATTGCTGCTTTCGTACTTCTATTTGTGACATGATATATATCTACGTGATGTACAGAAGCAGGTTTCAAACTCTGCTTCTTTGGCAAAAATAGAAAAATTGCATATTAACCTCTGTCTCCTGCCTGCAAATCCAGATAATGTCAAACAGCTATTTCTGTAGCCCCTGAAATTGAAGTAATCAACAAAAACAAATATCTCTTCTAATCCTTTAATGATAAAAAGAAAATCACTGTTCTCTATGTCTCCCATTCTATCTTATAACCTCAGATCTATAGTTTTCTCTTTAGCATTTGTCAACATTTTAAGGGCTGGTTAGGCCTGGTTCTATGACTAATGGAGCAGGTGGACGCACAGACCCACGTACCAGGAAAAGGGAAAGGGGAAAGGGGGAAAAGGGTAGGGAGATGGGCCTAAAAACAAAACAGCAGCAATGACCTGACACAAAAAGCTAATTTACTAAAAAAGATATCAAAATGCAAGATACATTTAACACAATAACACAATATTGCAACAATAACACAATATTGCAAAACAATATTTAAGATAATAAAACAAATAAAATGTGAGAGAGTATCCAAAAACTTACTCTAATGCTGAAAGTGAGATGTCTAACTGGGACAAGCAGAAAGGCAAAAGAGAGTACATCTCGTGATCTGCAAACAGTTTTAACTTTCCCTGTGAACAGAGAATAGAAACGGAACAGCGCAAAATCCTCTGGGTTGTGTAATTCTTCTTCTCTTCTGAGATCCAGGTACCTGGAAATATCAGTAGTCCATGGAACTGGAGCATTAGCTCTTTAACTCCCAGTGCTAGAAGATGTTATAATATGGAGTACCGATAACAAAAAAATCATAAAACCATGACAGCATTAGTGAACTAAAATCAGTTAACATAGCTGAGCTACCTCTGAGTCATGTCTGCCAAACTTTCTGAATTCTGTTCAGCAAGTCCTCAATGTAGTAAGCACATTTTTCCAAAAGCATTACAGATCTAAGAGAGGAAAGGAGATGAAATTCCAGTAATGACAAAATTCATTGAAAATAAACTTCTTTTGCTCCTCCAGCCTATTCATATCTTTCCTAATTTGGATTTGAAATGCTTATTCTCAAAATTTCCTTTGACCCAAGAGCCAAAAGGAAATGCCTGGAACTTCAAACTGCACATCAGCATAGCCTCCAGTATGGAGCAACAGGAGTGTTACTGTTGGATTGCAGCTGCTGTTACCCACAAGATAGCAAGAAATTGAGAATGCAAAACACTCAACCCTAGTCTCAGGACAGCGGTAGGGAACTCCACTCACACCCAGAGCTGAGGTAGCATCATGCAGTACTCTTTCTAAGATGACTAGCAGGTGAAATCCTGCATCTGAGGAGAAAGCCCCATGACTACCTGCAGCATCTATAAAGAGTTAACTATCTCTTTCAGCATGTCATCTGATCCATTTCCAAGCTTCCTAGAAGTGTCCAAATTCTACCCCATGATATGTTCCGTCAGCAGAGTACCTTTGCCATGTGGTGGCCTTCCATTTAGTTACATATCTTGTGCTAGTACATTTCATCATGTTTACGTGCATTCCTACCAAACCTACATCTGGGCTGAATTCTGGCTTATAAAACTTAACTGTTGATTTCCTTATTAGTGACAAAAAAAAAAGGGTGGGGGGGGGGAGGGGTACTGAAATTTTTTCAGAGAGATAGAACTGAGATATTACAGAGTTAGAACAGTCAAAACACTATGTCTTTATCTGGGTCCAAACTCTGTGATTAATTATGAAGAAAGGTGTGAATTATACACATAATAAAGCTTTCAGGAAAAGGAAAAAAGACAATCTCACATGTTTTCCATAAAATATGGCTGTAAAACTAGCTAGGTGAATAAGAAAAGAAAAAAAAAAAAAAAAAAAGCTCAGATCTTTTTTTATATCATATGCAGAAAAGTCAAAACAAATAAAAATGCACCTTTTCCCCCCCTTTAACTGGTCAACCTGTAAGCTACAATATTACTTTTAATTCACTTCTGTTTCAGCAGCAGACCTATTTTTATGTAGCATTTCTGTTGGCAATTTTCCTCCAAGTGCTTTGAATGTGTTCATAATAAGAGTGTTAGATTAGTGATTGCTGCACTAATGTGATGTAAGGAATAAAAAGAATGATTCATTTCTTATTCTAAAGCTTTAAATACAAATTAACACACAAAAAATCCCCACTAATCTTCTTTTGGGGAGATTTAGATGTTACAGTATTACACAGCCTACTTAAAAGCAATAAAAGAAATAACCTTAGAAAATTAAGCAAAATGAATTTTCAATTAGTTTCAGAAACCTTGACAAATGCGTTTTGAAATGAAAGAGTAAAACGCAACTTTGTTCAGTATAAATTGAAATTTTCTTTTGTGCTTAATATAGTTCACTTATAATTAGCTGAAGATTTTGTTCTGGTTTGAAACAAAGTTCCATCTTGAGATTACTATGTACTGTGTACACAGAACTTTTATCAAGAAAGGCTGTTGCTGCAGGGTTTGCTTTGACAGCCTTTATCATAGCTTTACAGAAATGAAAAGTGAAAGAACACAGCTGGTTTTAACAATGGGGCATGTTCAACATTAGACCAAAACACATTAGATATTGCAAAATATTGCACGTTATATTTATAGCTCCACGCAAGTTTTTGAAATTCATGCTGATGCTGCTCTATTCCAGCTTCTTAGAACAATCAGTTCCCTAATGATGGAATTAGATCTCACTTTCAGAAACTGCTTTTTAAACCAGTGGCAGCAGGGT
This sequence comes from Centrocercus urophasianus, assembly GCF_019232065.1. Lineage (NCBI taxonomy): Eukaryota > Metazoa > Chordata > Aves > Galliformes > Phasianidae > Centrocercus > Centrocercus urophasianus. Next base: position 27,218,635 of record NW_024884586.1, read on the forward strand.
TGAATTCAGAGCACTGATAGCAAAAAAATGAATTTAAGCATGTTCTAAGAACATGAGGTGGTGTAATTTGAATGTCTCTCTCAGACTCTGAAGCTGTATTTGCAGTGCTTCGTTTGTCATTATTCCTTACACTTTTTGACAATGCCATTCTGAGAACTTCCTGGAATTCAGCAATGAGGTTATTTGAATGATGCTAATAGCATAAAAATTTAGGGTGTGATTCCCTGAATATATTTAAACAGCGGATCCAGTATTTAAGCTGATAAGCTCCAGAAGTCCCAATCATTGTTTCACCCTCCTCAAATAATCTAAATTCCATAAATTCTTCAGAGCTTTCATGAAGTCACTTAAATCTTGATGCCATCAATCAATGTAACACCTATACAATTACAAACACATAAATCAACCTGGCATTTTTGTTTTGCTTTGTGATATAAGGCTTTTTTAGCTACTCAGAGCACTCCACATAAAAGACAGCAGGAAGGGGTGTTCCTTTTTCTAGCAGGCTATTAGTTACAGCCTTCATCAAATGTGTGGGAAATTGAGAATCTAATTTCATGTCTCCCTGTTTAGAAGGCAATTTCAATACAAATACTTTCTACAGAGCCAACCTTAATAATTGAAAAAAAAAAAAAAAAAAAAAGAAAAGGTGAGAGAGAATGGCTCATGGAAGAAGTGCAACGCAAACAGTGCATGAACCAGTTTAAGCAAAACAAGCAAATAAATGAAGATGGAGAAAGACTCAAATTTAAAAGATTCTGGTCTGCATTTTATAAACTCCTCTGATTTATACTTGTAAGATTGTAAGGTGGAATTAAAAATTAAGTGCACTCTTGGAAGTGAGATGGGTCATTCCCAGTTAAGTCTGCATTTGTCTCCTAACTGTTCATGGACAGTGGAAATGATGGGAAGATCTAGAAGATCTACAATTATCCTTAGATTATACCTTAGGGTATAATACCATTTTCTACGTATCCTCCATCCTTCCACCTCTTTTCCAAAATGTTATCAAAGCTATTAATTAGTGTTTGAGGACTATCTTAGACCTATGACAAGGGAGAAAGGAATTGCCACTATGTTATTTTTCAATCTGATTGCATTCTCGAATGTTGGCATACCTCAACAAGATAATGATAGTCGGGCTCCTTGAGGAAATTAGAACCTATCAGAAAAAGGTTCTGAGATGTTCATTTTGTTTACATATGACATAAAGCTAGAGAAAGTTGCTACAAGGGACTACTGAATCTGTAGACATGTAGTATTCAGTACCAGAAAATGGCAGATCAGGTGTAAGGGAAGAATCTCAGCAGCATTTTATTTCCTACGTTCTAGACATCATAACTCTATAGAACAATTTGTAAAGAGCTTCTCGAAAATGTGGCTCATTTTGACTGTATCTGCTGGTATTGATTCTCCATCATCCCTAGTGGCAAGACCAAAGTGTGGCTTGCTGCCCCCAGAGCAAGATGAATTCTCCTTCATGCCCTCCCAGCCCATTCTATCTTGCAACCATGCCTCTTCCTGACAGAGAGACTGCTAGCTGATCTAGCCTGAAAATATACCAAATTATTAAACAATGTGGATGATCACATGACAGTGCCAGAATTCAAGCCCTGAAACTACTAATACAGATTTAGCCATTTCTCACATAACAGATTGTAGATTAGGTTGTTCCTGATATCTTGTGTAAGTGAAAGCATATAGATAACTGGAGTAAAAGAAAAAGCTTTTTCTTTTATTAGGAGAAAAATGATATCTGCTGCTGTGAATCAAAATTGTTCAAAGGTCTCATTGCATGTGATCAAAACATTCAGTGAAAATAGTTTTGAGTGAAAAAAAATGAGTTTTTCAGTATTTGTGCTTATATTTGTAGTTGGGCTTTGAATCTATTATTGTGAGCTTGATAGTAAATAACAGCTGAGACAGAAATAACAAGATTAATATTTATGAATACTATTGAATATTTTTGCCTACCCAGTAACGTACTGAATGTGATTTTAATATCAGAAGGAAATCCCATATCATTAAGAATAAAATGATGAATATTTTCCATATACAAAGAATACACTCTGTTGCTGAGACGTAGAATAATATATTCATATGCTCTAGTTTGATTCCATTGACTGTAGAAACTCAGATGACCAGACAGACAAGCAATTTACAGTGAAGCTTTGGTTTGTTTACAAGTACAGGTTTCAAAACTCTGCTGAAACAACTGATTTGACAGAGGATTTTTAATACTGAATTATCATATCAATATTTTAACTTCTTTAACACTGACACCAGTATTTTTACTCAAGAAGTAGAAAAGCTGTGCAGTTATTTGGTAGACTGTGAAAACATAAGTAGATTTAAGACACTTTGGGTGTCAAATCAGATGTTCCCACTCTTAAGATGCTGGAGGTATATCTTTGGTTACATTGAATCATTAACATGATTCCATGCTGGTGGTCTCACTGCACTAATACTGACATGAGGGCAGGAAAAGAAGTGTGAATCTTTTGTTTCAACATATTCCATCACCACAATTACTAAATCCATTTTTAAAATTCAGATTAAGATTTCTGTGCTTGCTTGACTCTGCTGTTAATTATTAACATATTAAATATTAAATATGAAAAAACTTAAAAGCTGGAAACTCAGTGCAATTAAGCTCCTTGAGCCATATCTAAAATCTGTCCCCTTTTGCAATCACCCCTTTTCAGAACCCATTTTGGGTGATGTATACCTTTCATGAATTATTTGGTAAAAAAAAAGTAATTTGTTTATTCCATGCACTATGTAGAGTTTGCCTACTTTGTAGTATTTTTACAGAATAATGTCAAGCTTTGTGAATGAGATGCATGCTTAACTGCATTAGTTCATCATGTATTAATAAAGGTCAGATGGAGAAAATGTGTTTTCAATTCCATTAGATTTCAGTTTCTGAAGACCATTTTGTCTTGGTAGAGACATACTGGTCGAATGATGTTATTCAATTTATTTGGATCACATTTGTGGAGGCAAAATTGGAGCCCTGCACCACTTTAGGATTGACCTGACAGTAACAGCATTGTTCTGGATTGATCTTAAAAGGATCATCTGAGGGAACTGGGATTCTGGAGAAGAGGAGGCTCAGGGGAGACCTTATCACTCTCTACAACTACCTGAAAGGAGATTGTAGCAAGGTGGCTGTCAGCCTCTTCTTCCTGGTAACTAGTGATAGGACAAGAGGTAATATTCTTAAGTAGTGCCAGAGAAGGGTCAGATTGAGTTTTGGGAATAAATCTTCTCAGAAGTAGTGGTAATGCACTGGGACAGGCTATCAGGGGAAGTGAGGTAGTCACTGTCCCTGGAGGTCTTCAAGGAAAGTTTAGATGTGGCAGCTAGGGTCATGGTTTAGTTGGCATGACTGTGGTGGGTTGATGGTTGCACTAGGTGATCTGTGAGGTCTTTTCCAACCTTAATGATTCTATGATTCTATGAAAAAGAAGAAAAAGGTGGAAATAATCACTCTGAAGAGGAAGCAAAAGGTGGAAATAATCACTCAAATGTCAGGAATCTACTTAGAAGAGTACAGGAAATAGAGATGCAATGCAGTGTGATATGGGCAGACATGAATTTGCTGAAGACTTATCAGGTATTTTTTAAAACATCTCAACTGGATTGGGATTTTGCCCAAAGACCTCTTTCCCTATTGTAGAAGTTAAAAGTACGTGTCTGAAGTGTGCCTGGATAGTGACATTCTATCCTAAATGAGAAAAAAACTTTGAAGTGTGAGTGTGCTAGAATAAGACAGAGCACTAAAAGCAATTAAAAAGATTGACATGCAGAGAAATTGCAAAAACCTTTATCTCACACCAGAAAATGCTCCTATGAGTTTCTTATCACAGAAAACACAGGAGTCTTGTTGTTTCAGATCAGCCTAGCTGTCATATATATGATAATGCTATCTTTTAATGATACAAGGGCAGAGGAAGTTTGAAGTCCAGACCATCAGTTTTGAGTCTATACAAAATATTTGAAATGCTACTGTTGTACATATTCTGCCAAGATGGCATTAATCTTTATGAGAAGTGTTTCACTGAATAATTCATATGGTAATAAATATGTGAAACATCTATTTATTGCAAATATAAACTCAAAGGCTTCAAGATAATACTATCTAAATCTTTTTTTTTTTTTTCTTTTTTTTTTTTTCCCAAATCAAAGCTACAAAAGGATCTGTAGAAATTTAAGTACGTATGAACTCTGAATAATTTTATTTCAAAAGAAATTGCTATACAATGCTTGAAGTCTTTGGAATATTAAGTATTTATGTGAATAGAAATCAATATGTTCATTGATGGCTACAAATAGTTACAGGTATGTAGTATTTACTATGAAATGATTCAGTTATGTAAACAGCTGAATTATCATTTAGTTAACTGAATATTCAAGTGTGTAAACAAAGTAAGGAATGCATTATATATGCATAATCCAATAAGCCTATGAAATTCTGGCTTATATTCTGTTTTAGCCAAATTTAAACAACCAAAAAGCCACAGGAATAACCAGATGAGTGAATAGCTAGTGGACCTTGTAAGTCAATCCCAGCTCATTTAGGTGAATGACATGCCCAAGATATGCCCTGCTGGCCATCCAGGAATTGGTCATCCTGAACAGTATTCTCTCTCCAAGGAAAGGAATAGGAGACAATGTTTACTAAAAGCATATAAATCTGTCCAAATCACACATCCCACTCTCTTCTAGCTCTCCAGCATCTGCACACAATTTCTACTACTGAGAAACAATAATTACCAAAAAAACAGTAAATGTGTGTGTAGACATGATGTAGGAAATCTTAACTCACTGTAATTTAAAACACAAATGATTGGGTATTTGCATAGAATATTTCATCCCACTACTTGAAGTGAATTGTTTTGTATCTGTAAGATGTTGCGCTGCCATTAATTTTCGTAGAAAGCATTAAGAAAAAAAGGAGATTTTTTAAGTTTTATGTTCATGTTTATTACGCTTGTTCTAGATTACAGTCTTACCATCTTGCATTTTCTATTCCTGCAGTTATTTTTTTTAATTCATATGATGATTTTTATAGAAACAAAACTTCATTGATGTCTATGTTACATTAGTCAATTACTGATTAAAGAATGAGTATGATAGCACTTATCTAGTATTATCTTGTGCTTAATTCTTTGAAGGTTCTGCCTAATGTGGTGAATGCTGTAAGATTGCATAGTAAGAGCACACTACTTCACGTCTCCCTCTAGTGTCTTTTTCCATTTGCATTCTAGTTTATTGATGAAAATAGTAACTGATTTCAAGCTGTAAAATACATTAGCTTGTTTATTAGTCATAACAAATATTTTTTTACAAACCGCAATATTTTGAAAGCTTCTGATTGGTGGCTTGGAAGGCTGACTTTTTTCCACCATCAAATAATAGAAGGTGGGGGAAGAAAGGAATATTGAAATTCTCCTTTGATTCTTGGGAAGTCTGTTGCTTACAAGACCACTAAATATTGCTTAAAGACATGTGAAAAAAAATAAAAAGAAAAGAAAAAGAAAAAGAAATGGAGCATAATAGCCTTCCTTAACTAGCACAGATCATTTGCACCTAAAACTTCAGGGCCTGTGGAAAGGGAAGGGAAGGGAAGGGAAGGGAAGGGAAGGGAAGGGAAGGGAA
>NW_024884586.1:27224308-27446850 GCF_019232065.1 Centrocercus urophasianus
AAGGGAAGGGAAGGGAAGGGAAGGGAAGGGAAGGGAAGGGAAGGGAAGGGAAATGTGCTGGCTATTTCAGTCCCACCAATTCTAATGAAAATTATCCATATATCCAAAATATCATAGTTCATTAATGATAAATTAGTGCACATGCAGAATTACTAATATTTTTCCAGTAAGTATCAGCAAAACTTCTGTACAAACAAGAACACATCTGTTATTAGCTGTGCTTTGTAGCACTAAAATGTGTTATATTAAAGAATTAATCTTCATCATACATTCTGTTTGCCTTTCTACAGCAGACTCTCAGACTGATTCAGATTTAATCCAACGTATAATTGTATTGCAAAAACAACTAAGGCTGAGTTCCTACATATGTCTCCAGAACAAGAACAAGAACAGCCACTGTATAGAAAGGCTGGAATTACTATTATTCTGTAGGCAGGAATTCAATGGGCCATTTTTATTAGGTAGCAATAAGCCAGTAACAGAGGATGCAGAGAAACTTGTAGTCTTCTTAAGATCTCAAACTTTTTTTTTTAAGGCAGTGGAGAAAACTACTTAATCAGGTATCAAATTGTTTTGAACCTAACATGATGAATATTTACAATATTCCTAATCCTGAAGATATTTATTAAAAAAAGAAAAAGAAAAAAGAAAAAAGAAAAAAAAAAAGCAGTAAGCAGAGATGGTGAATACCATGTGCGTGGATATTTTGAATTGAGAAGATTTGGGTAAATTTTCCCTAGTTCTCACCTCAGTTTTTTTTTTTTTTTTTTTTTAAATGCAATGGTTCATCTTCTAATGTATGTACAATAAAGATAGGGTAAGGAGGGGGAGACTTCAGGAGAGGAAATAATCATCTGTATAATCCACATTGTTGCATCTGAAATGATGGTTGAGGGCTAGGAACTGAAACAAAATTTTATGAACGTATCATGTTGAAGTTTTTGCAGGTTTCAAAATATTTAAATATGTAAATTTCAATGAAGAGACTTCCGATTTTTTGATAGCCTAATGATTTTCAGCATCTCATTTTTACTCAAACACTCACAAAAGATGTTCAGATTGCAGTGTGAAATGGTTTCTATGGTTACAGTTGTTTCCTAGCATTTTAGTGACATCTTTTGTGAGCATTGGCTGCTTCACTTATTTGTCACTAATGTATGTGTAGAACTATAGTTAATAGCCTTGGGCGGACAATTTTTTTTCTCTGAATGGTGATATTGTTTTTTAGATGCATTTTTCAATAAGATGACAATGCACTATAATACTAATGGTACGTATGGTATTTTAAGTTGTCAAGTTTTCAACAAAATGGTAATGAAAATTTTGCATTTCATTTAATAGCTAAATATTCATGATTTTTTCACAACATGATCAACTGAGCAAAAAAAAAAAAAAGAAATTATATAATGCATAATTTGAACATAATAAATTGAAGTACTTTTCATGAAATCTGTTCAAGACTTTCTAACAAGTAGCTCTTCATATATTTAAATGAGCAGCAATAAATATATGTAAAACTGAAAAATTAAATTAATTTAAAATATTTTAATACATCTTGTTTATATTGAAGTATGAATGAAACACACGTTATGATCAAAATCCTACATGTGCAGAAAAATTGTTATGACCAAAGACCAGGCAGTTATGTCTTGTAAATGAGAGCAAAGAATTACATTTTAGATTCATAGAGTATTCTAAGGGAATGTTTAGTAAAAAAAATGTTTGGATTTATATGAATTTATTTAATCACAGTATTAAAGTGTGAATGATGATCAGCTAAAAGGAAGTGGGTGTAGCATTATAATTTATAATTTAAATATAATAATAAATTATAATTTATATCACATCATGTTTTCAAATCATGTTATCAATCTGTTATCGATTTTGCTATTGTCTTTAACAGAAGAGAATTAGTTCATCAGGTGAAGCTAATTTCGTATATATTGCCAGGGCCAGTCACCATTTGTGCAGTGATTTATGACGTGATTTCCTCATTGAGTCTGTACTTAAAAGGCTGAAATGTAACCACTGTGTGCTGAGCGCTTTTTGTCAGTCAAGTCGTTGCTTTAAACTTCAATTTTTCCTATGCAAGTATAAAAAACATATTTTTAAGTACAGTAGAGGAACGCTAGGCTAAGGGTTGTTTCTGCTTGGAATATTATGGAGCTATCTCTGGCTTGAATTTCAAATCTTGTACTGTCAACTCCTTCATTGTCATGTAATTGAAAGATATACTAGACTGGTTAGTGTTACTTCAAGTTACTCACTCTATTTACCTCCTCCTGCAAAGTCAATAAAAGTTTATATGCAGCAGCACACTTCTCAAAAAGGCAGGCGTAGATTATAGACATGATCCAGAGCAACAGAAATTGTATAGTTGGTTTGCTCCTCCACTAAACATCCTGTCAGTTGGGCTGGGTTAAAAAGTAGATGCAGAGGATAGGTAGGTCAACCATCTATGCGTGTAGGTGATAAACTGTATTCCTTGCTAAAGAAAACATTAATGTCATAAAGAAGATGAGCATCATTGTACAGAGCATCCGTTCTTACATTCAAAAACAGTCAAGAGAGCTAAATGGCCACAAAAGCCTCTGGTTACATGATGATTGCTTGCTACAAAACTTCTTGGTCTCTGCTACCTCCAAACCTTGATTATACTCAGTCAAAAAGAAACCTTTCCACAGATACAGCCTCCCTCCTCAATGGAAAAAAAAAAAAAAAAAAAAAAAAAAAGGTGAAACAAAAGGAAAAACAAAAAGTCATCTGTTTTAGATTATTTCTTCCATCCTGACCTTTGGCAAATTGTTAAATTTTTCATCTTACTCGGGTTTTTTTGGACATTTGTTTAGTCAATTTTTCTCTTTGTAGGGAACTGTTATTTATTAAGATAGCTAATTGACTGAGACTTCAATTTAAGTGGTAGAATTATACAAAGTCTCTTCCTAATTTGCTTCTAATAACAACTCTTTCAGGTTTAGCAGCAAACAATTAGATTGCATTGCTATCAATTATGACTGCTTGAGTGACTCAGAAATTCCAAACAGAGGAATCAAATGTAGTATTTACAGCTAGGATTGGCTATATGTCTTCTTCCTTATGATTTATGCATCGATTATACCAGCTTAAGTCACAGGAGTGGCTATACCAACTAAAAGCTAATGTATTTTGTAATGCATAAAAAGCTATGTGTCTTTATGTAGCCTTCATCTACTAACTGTTCTTTCTTTCTCTATAATCTCCAAACAAAATGATAAAGCCTGTGAGAGAATAAATCTCATTTCCTACAGGCTGTAAAAAGCCAGATCTTTATCAACTACCCAAGGTTGTGTGTATGCATGCTATTCTCCTTTTTTCTGCACATAAAAGAAAGTGTCTAAACACCAGAGAACAAATGCGCAAAACAAACAGTACTTCACAGGACTGTAAACTGTGTGATTTTGGATTTAGTGTCCATTCGTAATAGAGCACAAAGTGATACTTTTCTGAACATCTCAAAGCACAGCCTGACCCTAAAGTAATGCACACTATATTCTATAGATATATTGCCTACTACATGATATATAACTCCTTCTAAGATGCTTTTCTTCCAGGTGCCTTTCTGGGGAAAACAGTGGAAGTTTCTGCAGTAATTGAAGAAGCCCTCCTGCTGGATTTTCTACTCTAAGCTGTTCTTTGGAGAAAGAGAAATCTTTCTTGAGAACTTTTATTAAAGTTTTTAGAGACAAATGAGATTTTTGGTTTTGGGAACCAGCTGTTCCAATTCATCATACTTATTGAGAGTACAAGTGGAACCACCTAAAAACCAACAATTCTCCAAATTGCTAAAGTTGCATTTCTGATCATTCTGATAAAAAAAGTAAACAAGGTTTCTTTGCTCTCCATTTCCTAGAGATTGAGCTTTATGATGTATGTTTCTCTCTCTCCTTTATCACAGGCTCTTCATGGAATAATTTTCTTTCTCACCCCAAGAGTGCAACTATATTTTCATTCTTTTACTGCTAATAACAAGCTATGTTATGAAGAGTTTAAGTATTCAAAGAGGAAAATTAGGTGTTCTGTCTCTGTAGATTTACTTAAGGTACAACCATAACAGAGGCTATCAAGCAAGAGCAAGGGCTGCTGTACTTGAGGCATGTGCCTCACCACCATGCATCATGTCCCATAAGACTTTGGCAGGACAGAAACAAACAGGGTAAACTGACATAGCACACTGATACCTGAGCAGGCCCTGGCCTAGGCCTGAGTTTAAATGGAGTGCATGGGCAGAGGTCAGGTTCCAAGGTGGAGCTAGTCAGGGCCGTTAAGACCCTCAGTGTTACTTTTTTTCTGCATTGGGGGAACATTCAGAAGCAGTCATGTCATGCGCTGGTCCTTACGGACATTGAGAATAAAGAGAACTGTCTTCAGGTTAGTGTGGAAATAATCCTCAAATTATACATTACCTCAGGGAAAAGGAAATGTGATGTGCACGGTATATCACTGAATGCTTCAATGTCCTGTGTGCATGAAGCCCTCTGTATTCTGCCACAGCAGCTCCTGTACCCTCAATAATAGTATCAGCAGCAATACCAGTCACAGCAGTGATATGCATGAACTCTGTTACACAAAATATAAAGAATGTATTTAAAATGTCTTTCAAAATACTTTATTTTCATACTCTTGTTATGGTAACTGCACTTTTGTCATATTTTTGTCAGCCTTTACAAATCTGTATTTTTTTTTATATATATACTGGTGTTTTTAAGAATGATAGCTCACTGAAGCAGTGTCCTTTCCTATTTAACAATAGTATTTTGGTTTTTTTTAATGTTTAATGACAGTAATTACTATACTACCAAAGCTACTGGTAGACTGCTGGTAGAATTTTTTAAGATGTAAATGATACCTGAGAGTATAGTCTGTGCTTAAAAAAGATTGGAGATTAATCAAAAAACCCATGGAATAAACTATGAAAAATGCTGAAATCTTTCTAGAAAATTTCTCTTCTCAGATGTGCTGCAAGTTTTGTTTCTGCCAAGAATTATTTTTACAAGGCTGCTCTTTACTAATGGAGAGGCCCTCCGTGACGCTGTGCCTGCTACTGACTGCTCAGGGTTTTGTTTTTCCTATTCACTATTCACACTAGATTTTGAGTTGTTTTGTGCCCATAAAACTGAAGACTAACAGTCTCTGGAGCCAAGCATAATCTCTTTGTTGGGTAGAAATAAAGCCTACAGGAGAGGATGGATGTGCTCAGCGTCCCAGCAAGTGGCTTGAGATGAAGTGATATTGGCAGGATTCAGACTGAAATTATTACAAAACATGAATGCCACATGTGCAACTGCTGCCTGGCTGTTTCCATCCTTCTCTCCTTTTGTTAAAAAGTGCTATCTTAAAAAAAAAAAAAAAAAAAAAAAAAAAAAAAAAAAAAAAATTGTAATAACCTTGATCTTGTGCCATTGCTATCTGGAAATTGCAGGGTCTTACAAATCCCAGAATGAACGACCAAGGGGGAAAATGATTGTTCTGCCAAACGTGAAGCTTTTATAATGACAGTATTATGTACTACTTCCACAGAACAAGGCTTCCATTTAGCTTAGCTTGTAAACTATCCTTACCAAGAAGTTTGATGACATGCTGTCTCCTTCCCAAAACAATCTGAGAAAACTTCATTAACAATGATAATTATTCAGGTCTGGCAGTTATTAATAGCTGATTGGCAAATTTTTAGTTTTATTCATTTCAGTTCAGTTGCACTGATATGAAGACACATGGGATTTCCTCTAGGTTAGATAATCACTAAATTTTGTGATATCAAACTGAAGAAAAACACTGTTTCAAGCCAGTTGCAGGCAGGATCCCCCAGTCCTGCAGATACATCTCAGTGCTAGTTATGCTACACCTGTTTGTCAGTCTTGGGTTTGTCAACAAGATGTCATGCCAGTTGAGTAATGATTTTGTGATAAGAACAGCTGGAAATTAGAATGAGATCATTTTCACCTTAAAAAGAGTTTGGATTTAGTTTCAAAAGCAAAACGCTGGTACTTATATCATTGTCTCTTATCCTCCTTCTGTGTAATAAAGTTCTACCATAACCTTCATTATTCATGTGTCCCTAGCAATAAGCACATTAATCTCAGTCATGGAGACTAAATTAAATTCTTTTATTAGCCAAAAATATTTTGGTAGCAGAACAAAAGACGAAAATATCTTGATAGACATTCTATGGCCTGGAATTAGAAACAAGGGCATTACTGAAGCCTAATTGTATTCCCTGGTCCAATTAATTGCAATACTTACTGAACTGGCATTGTTACTGAAGCTCTATTGGATTCTTTAACTCCGATTCTCTTTAGAAGAAAGAACTACTATTTTTTTTTTTTAGAAAGTTACTCATTTTGGAATTACTGCCTACTGCATCCTTCCAAAGTCTCATTTATCACTATCCTCTTAGGCATGACCTTCTGGAAAACTAACTGTTCACTGTAAGTCTGGTTCCTTTTCTAGAAAATGTCATTCCTTAGCATTGCTCCAGAAAGCCACACATTCAGAAACTGGCCTCTCAGTCCAACCTGCTTTAAGTCCTATTGTAGTAATATCCTTCAGCATATCCTGACAAACATAACAACTTAAGCTTTTCTCTAATTGTGTTAGATTTCTGTTTCAGTTTGTCCTCCACTTTGAATTCTTAATCGTGCACTGTCTTTTCTCTCTGAAGGTACCTTCTCTCTAAGATGCCTTTTTTGAACTGTGGCTTCATAATAGGTACAATTGGAATCTTTTGGTGGCCCTTTAATACTATGCTATTTGGTGGTCCTTTAATACTATTGTCCATGTCTTGGCATATATAAAATATATGCAGTCTCAAGCTTTAGTATACTCTGATACCACTATCATTAGTTAACAGAATCTGAATCTGTATTTCTGTAATTCTGTACCTTCATATTTTGGCTTTAACAGTGCAAAAGTAAATTGCCTTGATTCTCACTTATCACTGTTCAGGATGACTTGTACTGTTAATTTTCAAATGCTACAGAATTTCTGACTGAATGCAAAATGCTTCTTCATTACCCTTTTAAATATATATAAACTAGATATATTAGATATATTTTAGTAGTTTTAAAACCCTGTCATTAGAACAATGAGTGTGATCTTGCTGATTTCTGAACACGGTTTTTAGTAAATCAACTAATTTATTTTTTAGACAATATATAAAGAACCAAGTCACACTTTGTCTTTCCTCCTCTAAAATGTACAGGTACTTCACAAGCATTTATAGAAAATAAAAGTAAAAACACGGTGGAGTTTCCAGTTTGAAAACAGATAAATTCTTATTTGTCTTCACCTTGGACTTTGAAAAATTTAGATCAAATTTACAGTGGTGTTTTGAATGTATAAATTAGTTCATGTGTTAGACTTTCTCTGCATTAATCTTGTTATAATTTTTTTTTCTTAGTTTTAAATTAAGAATATTTTGGCAGCAAGATCCTACTTTTCTCCTAAACATTAATTTCAAATTTCTTTTTTATAATTTTACTAACTTAGAAATTATGATCTGGTTCATATTGTACTCTGTTCCTCTTTTAGACTCTAATAGGAGTTATTTTTGTTTGTTTCTAAGTTTTCATAATAGATATAAACTTACTGTTTCATATGATTATACCTGTGGTATAATAGGATAGATTGTGGTACAATAGGATAGATTCTAACACTGCAGTCTATCTAAGAGTAGTTCCCATTTCTTGCTGAATTTTATGTTCATGCCTATCCTTCTCTTCAGTTTTACTCTTCTGATGATACAGAAATGACTTAGAGTCTATCACCAACTTTTTTTTTAAATTGAAACCAAAGACAATTAACCTCATTGACAATAGTGGTACAATTGTGTAATAGTAGTAATTTTAAACTATTCTATATTTTCCATAAAACAATTGGGGAGTGATGCTGCAGTATATCAAAACAGATATTTTAAATGTAGTTTGATATAGCTTTTTTCAAAATGTTTGCATTGAACAATTTTCAATTTTTTTTAATAAGTCATGAAAATAAATTTTTAATGCCTGTTCATTCTTTCAATTTTGATTAATCATCAATATTAGAAGTGGAAAATGTTTTTGCTAAGTGCTAATCAGTCACTAGAGTTCATGGAATGTTTTTCTTCAACTATTTCCATATAAGACAGAATAATAAGTTCATTAGAGCATTGATTTTTTTATTAAAGTATTTTTACAGATGCTTTTCACTTTTTAACTGACCTGTATAGTAATATTTTCTTTCCTCCATAGTGATGACAAATGATCAATGTCATGATAAGTAGACGATGGAAAAATTCATCCATTCCAGGTCAATCAGGAGGAAGAAACAAGGTAAGCCTTGTTACCTCTACTTACTATCTACTATAAAGATGTTTCTTATTCAGAGGTTAACCTGATTTTTCCTGCCTCACAGCCATTCAGTTAGAAATTTCATAACACATGAATTGCAAATGAAATAGTCAACAGACTATCCTTTTTTTCTGAATATTTTGATTCTTTGCTGATTTCTTCTTCCACTGATATTAGCTTTATTTCTGATGAGTCTTTAAATACAAAATGTATCACAAAAGACTTTAGTGATGTAATTTTACCCATATTTACACAGCGTTATTCTCATAGAATTGAAAAGACATGAGGATGTAAGTGTAATGGCTGCTTAAGCAGTTATGTCACTATTCCCTAACTTAACAACAGTAATTCCTTCAAATCCAATCCAAAAGACTTTGTTAAATATTTTGCTTTTATTTTTTCCCTCATCACAATAAAAAAGCTATTTCTTTAAAGCTCTCTATAGAAAATCACAGTTTTGCAAAGTTTGAAATTGATGTGAATGAGAAAGTGGACTGACTCAGAAATGAATCAGGTTTGGGATATGCTTGGGACTTCAGGAAAGTAGCATAGACATTTAGAAATAAAGATCATACTGTTGATCTTCCTGAGATACAAGTGATTATGTATGTAAGACTAAAGAGATGACTGGAAGTAAAAATATTAATTCATGTTAAGAATTTTTTTATCTCAGTAGTTAATCTCCATTATTTCTTGATTGTTAATATGCATGACTAAAGTCAGACTGATTGTGTAAATTAATGGTACAGGGAAGATTAGTGTAATGTCTTGAGTTGCCATTGACAAAGCAGTCTCCTTGACACTCATTTGAAAATTATGTGGCTTTGGCACCAGTAGTTGAAAAGGGCTGCAGTCCTTTTCAAAATGCCTGCAAAAGCAATGTAGTCAATGAGGAAGAAGTACACAAAAATTATATTGTTTAGGTCTAGAAATATATATGGGCACTCCGGAAAACTTGAAGTCTTCCTAGTTGCATACTAAGAAAGATGGGAAGTACATGGGCCTTGATTCAGCTTGGAATATCAAATACTATAGTGCCATAATGACAGACATTTGGACTGTGACGTCTGCTGTCACAGAATCAAAGAACTGCAGGAGTTGGAAGGGACGTCAAGAAATCAATGAGCTCAACCCACGTGCTAACGCAGGTACTCTGCTATAGATCATAAAAGTATGCATCCAGACAGATCTTGAATATCTCCATAGAAGGAGACTCCACAATCTCTCTGGAGAACTTACTCTGTTACCCTTACAATAAAGAAGGTCTTCCGCATGTTTGCATGGAACTTTCTGTGTTCTAGTTTCAGGCCATCATTCCTTGCCCTGTTGCTACACATCACCAAGAAGAGCCCAGACTCATCCATTTTCCTCCCATCTCCATTTGGATATTTATAATCATTAATCCGATACCCCCTCGGTCTTCTTTTCCTAAGGCTGAACAGACACATGTTACTCAGTATTCTCTCATATGGGAGATGCTCCAGACCCTTTATCATCTGTGTGACCCTCTGCTGAACTCCTTCTAGGAGATCCCTATCTTTTTTGAACAGGGAAGCCCAGAACTGGAAACAATATTCTAAACGTGGCCCCACCAGGGCAGAGTAGAGCGGGAGGATCACCTCCCTTTCATCTGCTGGCCATGCTCTTTTCAATGCACCTCAGGATATCATTGGCTTTCTTGGCCACAAGGGCGCACTGCTGGCTCATGGACAACCTATTGTCCACCAAAACACTCAGAGTCTTCTCCACAGAGCTCCTTTCCAATAAGTCAGCCCCTACTTTTCATGCATGCTGTTATTCCTCCCCAGGTGCAAGACTCTACCACTTGCTCTTGTTAAACCTCATCAGGTTCCTCCCTGTGCAACTCTCCAGTCTGTCCAGGTCTTGTTGAATGGTAGCACAGCCATCCAGTGTGTCAGCCATACCTCCAGCTTTCTAACATCAGCATACTTGCTGAAAACAGGGTCCCTAAATATGATTCAGAAGCACATCTTTGTGATAATTTTACTTACCAGTGAGATCTGTAAATTTCTCAAATTAATTTACACTGAAGATGAAAACAAAGTGTGGTTTGTAAGAGGAATGTCCAGTATAAAATGAGAGACACAGTACTTAAGAGCAACAGAGTTTAAGAAAATGAGTTGCATTGTGGTTTCTTAAGATATGAGTTTAGTATAGATACACTTTAATTTCCTTGTTAATTTCCTGAAGCCCTTATTTCTAATGTCTTTGTGAATAATAGCTGTTTGCATGACTGCATATCAAAACTATAGAAATATTTGTCACGGCCTGATTTATATTAGGAAATTTGAGAATATCTTTCAGTGGTTATGGTTATGGTTAGGCCCAGTTCTAAGACTAATGGGGCAGAGCCTCTCCCAGACCCATGCCCCAGGAAAGGGGAAAGGGATAGAGAAAAGATAGGGAATAGGCCTGAAAACAAAACAGCTACAACAAGCTAAGGGAGAAAACTAATTTACTAAATATGAGATATGTGAGATAACACAATATCATATAACGCAATTGGAATTGAAAACAATAAACCAAATAAAATGAGAGAAAGGGTGTTCAAAACTGAAGGCCTTACTCTAATGCTCAAGGCAAGACAGCTAGGGAGCACACACCACAGAAAAGAACAGGGGGAAAAAAAAAAAAAGAAAAAGAAAAAAAAAGGAAGATCTCATGAGTCCTGAGCAGTTTTATCTTTCCCTCTAAAAGGAAAATGGAAATGTAACAGTGAAGTCTTCTATGGATATGTAGTTGTTGTTCTATTCTGAGAAAGGTACCCAGAAATATTGGCAATCCATAGAACTGGAGCATTAAGTCTTTAACTCCCAGTGCACTACATGATATTATTATGTGAAATTATGTGAAATAAAAATAACAGAAATCATAAAACCATGACAATAGCTCACCCAATATCATCAAAATAATCAAAATATGAATCTCTTTTTTAGATACTCTATTTTGCCTCAGCAAACAGTAATTTCTTTTTTTTTTTTAAATCACCTCACAGTCATGTGTGTTGATACTGATACTTTAGCAGAACCAAGAAGCATTCCAGTTATCATGAATTCTAGGGTAGAAAAAAAAAAAGAAATATATTGGCTGCTGTTACTTGAATACAAATGGCAGTAGTTTAACTTTGTTTCTGAGAAGTATGCTATTAAAAATACTTAATTGTATGTAAGACTACATATATTTAGTATTGATAATGTTGTTATCACATCTACATTACATTCAGTCCACTACTAGTTACGTTGTTCTTTTTTATCTAAACTATAGATATCTCCCAATCCTCCTCTACTAAACAGAACAGCCATTAGGACTCTTGATGGAAGCATTCCCAAAATATGTTGCTGCAGCAGTATCAAATCCTAGATTAAATTTTTATGTTTTTCTCCCCTAGTGAAGTCCCTTGAGTTTAGGAATATCCAATCTTCAAAGACAGTTTAAATAAAATTTAGAGAAATGCCAGAATTTTGCAAAATGTTGAACATATTTTTCTTTCTACTACACTCAAGATAGATAGTAAGACTGGACAATCAAGTAAAAAAATATGATTCAGCATTGCTGGTTTTTTTTCTTGGCATATAAACTATACACTAACTGTATCCGATAAATCTAAAATAGTCCAGCTACATGATATTACCTATATTTCATTTATAGTAGCAATAGCATCTAACATAAAAGTGCATCTGAAATAAAGCAGCATCACTGAATTCCTCCGTGCAGAAAAATTGGCACCCGCTGGCATTCATTGATGCTTGCTGCACATTTATGGAGATGGAACAGTGGACATGAGCAGAGTGTGGCAGTGGGTGGTGCCTTTCTGCAGTGGTGACAATGACAGTGCGTGTCCTCTGTTGTTGCAGACGTCTATGAGTGCGGCATGCAGGCTCGTGTTCAAGGATGTTGAAAATACACAACTAATGGTGGTGACTATGTTGCAAAATAGCATTTTCTAGCTGAGAATTGTCTCTGTCAAATAGTGCTATTGAGCAATTTGTATCTATTGTACTTTATTTATTGTATTTCTGAGGAATTGGAAGGCATTACTTTGAGAGCAACCTACATATTTGATACAGATCATCAATTTAGAAAGAGTTTTAAAACCCTTTTTGGAATGAACACAGCAGGAATCAAGGAACTGGAGATAATTTATATTCTTGCATTTCTCAACCTTTTCCCAGGCTCAGAGACATTTTCATTCTTTCTTATTCATCAAGGCCACTTAATTTCTCTTCTCCAATTTTCTGTGATTCTGTGATTCTGTGAATTTTGTCTGTCATTTCTAGGTGATTTGTACACAGATATGCTCACATCCACTTACTAGCACCAAACAAACTCCCTAGTCTTCTGTTTCCGAGCAGACTTCTGTTTGGGGGCAGTATCATTTTGTTCCTATTTCTTATTCAGAAAAGAAGTAGTAACAGCTTGCTACATGTATCTTTAAAAACAAGTGACTGCCAGGTTTATCACAGTAATTCTCTCCCCGAAGTAAAACCTTATGTGTTGTCTGGGGATTAACCGTTTACATAGTTATTTAGGAAACTGAGCTGAGACAATAAAATCCATTCCACGCGCAATTGCTATGCAAAGTGAAAAGTGTACTCTAGGGTCTGAAAGAAGTATGGTGTTTAGGACATTTTCTCTCTTCATTGACGAGTTGTGTGAAGAACTAACCCATAGTGAAGGCCTATATTAGCTTTTGAAGGAATTTCACTCATATTCCTCCTAATCATTTTCTTGTCAGTTTAAAATGTCACATTAGAAAAGACAGTGGAAAGTGGACTTAACTTGTTGATTTAGATTATCATTTGTAATATGCAGTTTCAGCATTGAGACTGCAGTCTGAAGAATTTATGATGATTTAATAAAAAGTTTGAATGATTCCAAAGCCTCAAGATCTCTACTTTTGAATAGTTAATAATTGATTAAGAAGGAAAATTTATTTTTCTCTGAAATATTCACACAAATTGCTACATTTTCTGTCAGCATCACTTGTCTAGTGCAGTGGAGTTCACAACTGTTAAGAAGATCCCTTAACTGAGTGCATAACAAAGAGCATAGCAGTTTATTTTCCATTCACTCTGTTCTAAATCAATTTCAGACATAATTCTCTACCTGAGAATAAGAATCAGAGAGAAAACAGAGTTAATAAGCAGAAATAAAGATGGAGGAAAGTATTTCTATAATTTGTGAAACACTCCACTGCACCATTTATTGTGAAAACTACTGCACTTGTCATGTAATTAACAATCTTCTCTGCCACAAAGATAGGCAGATGTAACAGGCTGATCAATTTATTACCATAGGTCTTTTAATAATAGACTGATAGCAGAAAAATTTACAGAGAATGTTGCAGATGACATTAAAATGTAAGTTCTACATATGCTAGCATTTTTCCAAGTCTATTCATGCTGAATATAGCATGTCTCTCAATATAGGCAACCCCATAGGAAGCTATAGCAGAGGACTGAGCAGGCTGTCAGAATTTTTCAGATAACACATGGATGGATAGACCATGGCAGTTAATTTTGGCCAATTCTGTAAGTGTCATTTTCGGGCTGCCAAAGGTATGTGTAATCTGGCTTGCAGTGCCATTATTCCTCCTCAGCTTGATGAGGAAAGAAATCATATTTTACTATTATCTTTCCTTAATAGAATAATTACGGTATGTTTATAGTAGATCATTCCTGCTTGCTCAGTGAAGTTGTTTAAGTCTCTCTTTTCCTTGATACAGTAGCTGAAAATAAAGTGTTTGTGAACATAACCTCACCAGTGAGAATTTTTTTCCTTCTGCTCACATTGAAGCCTTTCTTCTTCAGTCTATGATCTGCTGAATCTGCAAAAACTTGAATTTATTTATAGATCTGTTTAAAAAATCAAGATCTTTAATATATTGTTTTGATTATACAGTGTATTGTATTCTTTCCTCTGGTTCTCTATAGATGTAGCTTCTTCCTTTTACATCTTACTGATGGTTACTGAAATACTAGACATGAAACTTCTGAATTAAACTTTAAAAAACTTACAATCATTGGGTATCCCATATTTTATTTTTATCATTGATTAACTTTCAATTAGAGATCAGATGCAATTTTTCCTACCTCACACATCTTTTGTTTTTAAAATTATTCTTCATTAGATTTGGTCTTAAATTATCACGAAGTTTACTCAGCACTTCTTGAAAATGCTGTATTTCACCTTAGTGTCTGTAACTAGCAGGTGAGCTGATCTCTGTTAAGCTTTATAGAAACTACTATTCCCAGGTTTTCAAAAGGATAAATACCTTAGTTTCCAAAATAATAGCTATGGGATTTTTCTGCTGAGATACTTTTTGTTTTTAAAACTACTTTGAATTACACTCTAGAGAGATTAATCTGCATTCTGATCTTGTTTATATGAGTTCATATGCTCAAGCCCTTTTGAAAGAGGACATTGTGCACACTTTCAAATGTGTGACGTGTGTGAGAAGGCACAGAAGCCAAGTAACAATGAGGTAAAATGAAGAGAATAGACTTCTTAGCATTGCAAGTACCATCTGTTCTGTAGAAACGCATCCTCTGTGTTGGCATTGCCACAGTGGTATGACATGTGTTATTACTTTTAATCATACTTTGTGCTGAAGAAAAGTCTGGTTGTATGACAGATTCAGAGGTTGCAGACTCCTTCGGTGTTAGTCTCTGAAATCCAAGACTGCTTAGAGATTCAATATTTTTGTTTCTGCTGTATAATGACTGTAGAAGAATACCACTGGGGACCAAGCTACTTAAGTACATTATTATATTTATATAGAAGATGAAGAAAGCAGGCAGTATTCGCATGAAAAAGATAACATTTTCATAAAATTGTGAAGAAAAAAAAAAGCTAAAGAATTTGTCATCTTTTTTGTAAAGTAAAATTTTGAGGTATTACATTATTATAATAGACAGAGAAAATGACAGAAGTTCCTCTGTCCTGAGACTGTTGTTTCCAGTTTTACTAACAGTAACAATCCTTTGTTTATTAAAACAAGGAAACAGTCCATTGCATAAATCAGTCCTTACCAAGACATTTGTTGAAATGTCCTTGCATATGTAGGAAGAAAAATCTTATGGAACTAAATAACATTCCTTGTACATCATAGTAACTTTTTTTTGTAAAATACATAAAGGCTAACATCTATTTTCTGTATTATTGCTAGCCACTGTGTGCTAATGCAGACACAAGAAGTTATCCCTGTAGATTAAATAGAGACATAACCCATTACTAACATATATTGTCATCTTTAAAGTTACTGCAGTATTAATAACCACTAGTCATGTAATCACGTATTCTAGTTCTATTTGCAGCATACAAACAAAAGTTGTATTTTGTTCTTGATTAGGCCCTGCTTTTATGTCATCAGTGACAGTGACTTTTCAAGTATGGGGATATGTAACTTCTGGCTATGTGTTGTCAGATGGCTGTTACCAATATATGAAGTCCAAGGTTTTCTGATACATTAGAAACAGACTTTTGGTTTCATGTTAGATTCAAACAGCATGGCATCTAACTCATGTTACACAGTTATGATGGCCAAAACTACAGAAGCTTGGCAATTTACTTAGGAGTTATAGTACTTTTTGGATGAGCAGTAAATATCAGAGAACTGGTTTATCTGATAAAACATTAAAATCAAGTGCTGTGTTGAATATACTCTTAAAATATCTTTTCTATGGCTATTTATCCATTTAATATTTCTTTGCTGTACAATATTTCAATTTAAATGCTTATTTTGTTAATATTCTGATTTCACCTGCCCAATCCTCCTCAGAAGATGAGTACATTGTATAATCTAAAGTTCTTCAGCATTCTTTAGTATTCTAGACTGCACAGAATTAATCATAACACAGTTTTGGTTATAGAATATTGATTGCAAATGATTAATTAAAGAAAATTAGGTAATAGCATTTTTTTGTAATCATTATCATTTGTTACTAGAATAAGCTAACAAGACTTTGTTGAGAATACATGCTTTTGCAGTGTTCATGAGTGACTCAGGAAAGGACATTGTTGGTTTACATTTCTGTTCAGAATACTGTCCTACTAAATTTGAAAAAAAAATTGGATGTGTAACATATTTATCCATTCTGTTCTGGCTCAGTCTTCAGACATCCAGAGGTGGATGATAGTGCTGCTAAATTTTGCATGCATATTAAAGCTGATGTCAATGAACTTGTACCACTGAAACAGCTATGCCAAATACGCAAATGAAAATGTGTTCATTAACTAATAAAACCTCAGATATAACTTATGCAAAGACCAGTTAAATATGTTTTCTTTGAAAAAATAAAACACTTTGCATTCTCATATTGTGCTTTAATTATTCCCTTTGAAATCCCTGGAATTTTCGTTAGGGGAAAGAAATCAGAGGGATGCTCTGAAAGTAATGCCTCCTGTTTTACTATGTTAGCCCACAATCAGATGTGGATATTGGTGGTATGGAAGTAGAGGTTGAACCTTCCTGCCAATATTCCATTACATATTGTTGCCATGCAACAGATGGTAGCAGAGGGACAGTCTGAGAAAATGGCATTTAACATAGAAGTTCATCTGAAATAAAGCAGTGTCATTGAATTCCTCCATGCAGAAAAATTGGCACCCATTGGCATTCATTTATGCTTGCTGAGCATTTATGGAGACGAAACAGTGGATGCAAGCACAATGAGGCAGTGGGTGATGCCTTTCTACAATGGTGACAATTAATAGGTTGGGCTACAAAACACTAATAGTGAATAAAGAATTGGCTCTGTCAGATAGTGGTATTGAGCTCCTTGTATCTGTAGTAGTTTCCATGGAAATAAATAGAAGGCATTACTTTCAGAGCTACCTTTGTGTATTGATTTCTTTCACTTAGGATTATCAGAAAGTAGTGACTAATAAAGGAATATTAAATATCTATTTATTAAAAAAAATAAACTTAAATAAAGTGTAGTTTTCAACCTTTGTTGTATTTTCTGAAACTTTTCAACAGGTATTTTGAATTGGGAACTTTATACAAACATCACAAAATGATAATTTGTCACTTTTCTGAGAAAAACATTGGCCAAGTCCTCAATTACGACAATGTTTTTAATTCTAAGCAGAACATGTAAATATTTCTTACGGTAAATTTTTATAAATATGGTGATATTCAACTGCTTTGTGAACCTCTCATTTTTATTGTCTAGGTTTCAGATAAGTTCTTATGAGGCTTATTATATGCAGTTTAAATCTGCTGGAAAAATTAGTTCATGTATACTACAGGCATGCATAAACACACCTGAACCTTTTTGATGGTGACTAAATCACTGCCCTTCAGGAAGGCAAGTGATGCATTTTGGTTTTGAATAACTTTCCTTTACCTGGTGATAGATGCTATAGAAACAGATTCTGGACTTCCATCTTGCTCATGCATGATTTCAGTACTACTTTTCTCCAAAACATAAAATTTGTTCTTTGGGCAGAAAAAAAAATTCTTCCTCAATTTTTTCAGAGTTTATCCTGAAATAATAATCTTCTGATTAATAAAAACACAGTCCATAAAACTCTGGTGGATGGATATATAAACGAAATAATATTTCTATATTTTGATTCTTATTCAAAACATACAGCTGCTAATCTTGGTATCAGAGGTTCCAGATACTGGCAGTAGGAAATAATATCTCTCATTCTTTGTGATGGCTTCAATTTTATGTCAAGAGAGAAGCACCCAGTTAAACTGTCCATACCTCCATATTTTGCTTGCTCCTTTAATTGAACAATTTGCAGAGTGCAAATATTAGATGCCCAGCTTGACCTCCATCCCTCCCTGAAGGCAGGCCACTACATCACACACTAGTTGTACCTTTGATATACTCCCTATAGGCTTTCCCAAAATGCATGTTTTACACTTACTCCAGTCCAGAAGCTGCACATCTCCTTTTGCTGTCTATTTCCTCCAGCAGAGCTTGAAAATGTTCTATTATTGAAAGAGTTAAAAAAAAAAATCCCTTTGGAAAAGCTAATTATTGCATGCAGATACTTCTTTGTGTGATCAAGGAGGGGACAATTTAATAGGCTCTGTAATACAACCAAGAACAAAATTGCTTTAAAGGAAGTCTCTTGTTGAGTGACAACTCTGTTGCCTGAGCCAATTAGGTCCCAATAAAGAGTGTTGAATTGGCTCCTGCTTTCTCATTAATTATGTTCTGTCACAGACATGGGGCTTGATTTAGCAATTTTGTATTACATTAAGATACTGAAAGGAATGGAACAAATGGCTCACTCTGATAATAGGCATTCTATACACGGTGTGACATTTACTATCCAGCTGTCCATAAGGCAGCCTAGCACTTCAGTTCAGGGGTTTATTTGTCATTGCTTCAAAGGGACACTCAGCTTTTCACAAAAAAGAAACAGAGAGGCTAATAGATAGGACAAAATGTACTGCTGATATGCTTTATTAGAGATAGGATGCTAGGGTTTTGCTAACAAGCTCATCCGTTGGGACTAAGCCGAGTTTGCTGTCAATCATCCTACACACAAAAGCACACTAGTTAACAAGGAGAAATGAATTACAGACACTTATTCCTGCCTGTGGGATCACAAATACACCAATCTGTGAAAGAGGCACAAACTCAGAAGACAAACTACATATTTGTCAATAACCTCCTAGAAAGAACCCTAGTAATTCTTTGAAGACCTTTGATTTAGCTTCCCTCTAAAATACATGTATAGGAAATGTTTTAGTTACCATGACATTTGTCCTTTGTTACTTGTACAATTTTTCGTCACATTAAAAACACAAAACTGAGGAAGTCTGCAAATGTTGTACTAGGTATACGCACTGCTTTTTATATCAAACCACAGGGGGCAGCTGCTGTAGTATTCATTAATAGCAACAGAAAATTAAATCTTACAAATTTTAGGTTCAGACTATCATGTGTCAATGTGTAGAGTATAATCTAAGTCCCAGTTTATATCTTATATAACAAAGTAACAGGGTTTTTTTTAGGTTGTGCTCATTTTTTTCACCCTCTAGTATGTATATACATATTATATATGGGGGAATTTTGGTCTACTGCTTACATTGCTTACACAGCACTTCCATGTTTAGATTCAATGTGTACTTGTGAGTATGTTTATGTACGTAACTAAATATTATTAATGTGTGTGTATGCAAATGTAAATGTAACAATTTGACCCTGATTTCATCTTCCTGTAAAAGTACTGACATTCATAATGTAACATATCCAGTGTTAGTGACTTCATCTAAAATCCATAGAAAACTGGAGATTTGTTTTGCAAAATGTTAGCTGCATTTGGGAAAAAAAAATCCAAAAACGAACTCCGGATATGAAGAAAAAAAAAAGAGAAAAGAGGAAATGAAATAGATGTGTGTTATTGCAGAAAGAAAACTAAGGTGTGTTTTCTAGTGTATATATATATATATATATATATATATTCACTACCACCAAGGTCTTACCTAAGCTTTTTATAGTTTTCCATGTTAGGAAAATTTCCTGCAATGTTTCTTATTTCAGATGTGTGAAACAGTATTTTCATACTTTACTTTAGGCCAGTGACTTTACCTATTTAGTAATACTTTATTTTGCCCTTTCTTGTCCCAAATACCTGCTGATAATTGAAGTCCATCATTATCTCTTAGGATGCACACTGCTCACCCTGAGAAATTACAAGGGTTGAGGTGGGGAATGTTCATTACAGAATATTGAGTACAATCCCGAAGTCTACTCATGTACTGCCACAAGGATGGACTAACAACATCTCAGAACTGTCAAGATTCAGAGCTCCTCCAGCAAAGTGAAATAAAATAGAAGCTCCTTTGTTCTTCGTTCTCCCTGCTAACTAGCAGTGCAGGTTGGGAGCATGAAAGATTTATTCATTAAGAAGCTGCCATAAATGAAATGGAGATGTGCTGCTTATTCTTGAATAATTGAGGAAAGGGTATACAAACTTCTACCAGTGACCTACACACCTTGCTCAGGCCTGGATTAGCATATATGAGTTGGTTTCTTGCCAATACTGGCAAAGGAACATAGAAAGACTTCTCTACCTTATAATCCTGGATAACAGGATTCTGTTCAGTCATAGAATTTACCAGAATCACAGAATTGTAGGGATTGGAAGGGGCCTCTGAAGGTCTTTTACTGGCAGGTTCTCTGAAGTAGGTTACACAGGAAAGCATCCAGGCAGGTTTAGAACATCTTCGAGAGAAAGAGACTCCACAATCTCTCTGGGTTGCCTGTTCCAGCACTCTGTCATACTCAAAGTAGAGATGTTTTTTCTCAGATGGAACTTCCAGAACTCCAGTTTGTGCCTGTTGCCTCTTGTTCTGTCACTGCACAAAAAAAAAGAATCTGGCTCCATCCATTTACACCTGCCATCTAAATATTTATAAACTTTGATGAGATTTCCCCAGTAGGTCTCCTCAAAGCTGAACAGCCCCAGGTCTCAGCATTTCCTCATAAGCGAGATGCTCCAGGACCCTAATAATCTTTGCAGCTCTCTGCTGGACTCTCTCCAGAAGTTCCCTGTCTTTCTTGAATTAGAGAGCCCAGAACTGGACACAGACCTCAAGATGTGGCCTCACCAGGGCAGAGTAGAGGAGAAGTTCTCGTTGGGTATGCCCTGCCTACTGCAATCCGGGATACCACTGGCCCTCAAATTCTTCCCTGGAAGTCTCCCTTTCAGCAGAGCAGCCCTCTAGTCTGTGCTGATGCATGCAGCTATTCCTCTCCATGTGTAGGACTCTACACTTCCCCTTTTGAGTCCATGATTGTTATATAATTTTTTTATTTTCAAAGCCTGGAAATTGTTGTGTAGGATCCTCTTGGAAATCGTAACTGAGACACAATAGAAGGCATGTAACTTTTCTATGAAATGTTCCTCATCAGCATCTCCTTTGATTATCTGCATGATTTCATCATGGAATATACTGGTACTTTCACTTATCATCCAGTGAGTGTTCTAAGCATTTGGTGATGTAAAGAAGTTCAAGTACAGAATTAAAGGATGTTAAATGCTTCTTTTTAGGGAGTATTTATTGCAGTAATTCTGATGTATCATCAAGTTTTACATTTACTTCAGGGGTACAGTGTATATTGAATCATAGGAATTGAAACATGGGAGCTCTGATTACTGTTAACAGGAGCATTTAAAAAGAAAAAATAGGCTTTATCTTCTTCAAAGACAGATTTAATTATTTTAATGATTTTCCAGGATATCTGACAGCAATTCAGGGTATCTTCCATATAAATTCTTTCATTGTTTTCTCTCACTTGAAGACTGTACTTTGGATATTCAGAATTTTTATGGAAATTGATGAGAGAATCCAAGCTTTAAGAAAACATGACAGGTATGTTTTTTATATAACATAAACTTCCTGCTTGTTTAAAATCTCTTTTTTAAAATGGGTCTATATAAATGCTGCATTGTGGTGCTAGTATGGCAGACAAATGCTAAAATATGTTCACAGTTGAAGACAATACTACTGTGTTTCATAGTAGATGTAAAACTGATAGCACATCCACACTGAAACTCTGAAATTTCAAAGATTTTAGCACAGACCGTTTGTTTACAGTTTGAAGAATATTCATTGTAATTGGTATGTTATTAATGAGGTTATTTACATTGTGATATTATCAGATAGTCTTTTTTACTTGGAGGGAGATGGCTTTTTGGATAACAAAATTTGCAGAAGTTTTAGACAGTCCTAGTACATTGCCAATGAGAGTTCTGTGATTAGATACTATAAAACTCCTCAAGGTATGCTTTGCGTTTTCTCTCTAGGAAGCACATTAAGATTATCCAGGGAATAGAAAAAGCAGAATAAAATTTTGAGGGTCACCTTGGAACTGATTAACCTCTTTCTGCAACATGAGTATGCTGAATCAACTGAGGTCATAATTCCTCAAAACTATCTTATATAATTACCTATCTAGAAATGAATTGCCATGAGTACGAAATATATTCCTGATTGATCACTCCTGATTTCTGGTCAGTTTTACTTTTACTTTTGTGGCTCTCCTCTCCTTTCCAATTTGAATTTTACTGAAGTCAACCTGATGCATGATGATGCTTTTCATGTGGGAAATACTAAAACACATCCATTAAAAAAAAAAAAAAAAAAAGATAAATTAATATGCAACTTTGGAAGGGATTTGAAGAATCTGCAGCATTGTCAATGAACACAGTGCACTAAACCAGAAAATTCAGATACTTGCTATCTGAAATACCTAGGAATTCTGGAAGAAAACTAATTATTTTCTGTCTTCATAAGCCACAGTTACACACAATGACATGTTTAGAACAGTTTAATATCCACAAATGCCCAGTGACAGGTAATTGCTTTCCATTTTTTTGACAAATGATAGTTTATGCTTTACAGAAGACAAACATCCAGTATTTCTGATGCTTTTGTAATCTAAAGTTGAACATTGTCTCAGCAGTCGCATACTAAGTATCAATGAGGCATTAGTGTCCCCTTGAGATTTGTTTAAAAATAAATTTGTCCTTCATCTTGGAAATAAATGTGGTACTTGGTCTGACTGCAGATGGTATCATTTTTATATACTGCTGTAAAATTTCCTTTCAAAATCCAAAATTATTTAGTATTTATAATGTAATTTCTTATTTTCTATTATGGTATCTGGGCTATTTCTTCTGCTAAGAGCAGAAAATATTAGATGATCATGAAATCCCATGATTTATCCTTCTTCTCCAAAAGTCTAGAAAACATACTGTAGTTATGATGTAGGGATTCTCTATAAATGCTATGAAAGGATTCCTTAAACTCACAAGCATCATTGCTTTACTATTGACGTTAGCAATTCTCAAGAAAGGGAAATGTCAGACATTTTGCAATCTCCACTGAATATATGAATACCAATTTCTGAAATCAGACAGATGTGTTATCTGCTGTTAATTAATATAGAATGTAGTGATGAGTAAATACTTGCACTTAGTCTGTTTTGGAGTAAAGTTCTAGTGCTCAATTAAAATGTCCATAAAAATTGATTTCCTTTTTTTTTTTCCCCCCCAAATTGTTTGGTCAGGCTCAGTTTTATTATTTCAGATTTTAAACTCAGAAAATAAGCGTCAATAAGACATCTTCTCTCATAGATCCCAGTACTTCTAAAATTATGAAAACTTGAATCTTAAATTTGGTGCAAATGCTTTAAGTAGACAATATTGGAATGTAATATGTGAAAAATAAAAGTGGTATCCCAAATGCAGCATACCATTTCAGATCAGAAATCTTACTGGCAGCTTTCTTAGGTTGACTTGATCATATTACAGAATCTCAAGGAAAATAGTAATGCATAGGAAATAGTACCTAATTATAATTTTTGTTTATGAATTGATTCAGTGAAACATGTTAGATTGTATATCTTCACTACAACTAAATTATGTTAATTAGCTAATAACATATCTTCCAAGTGATTTTTAAATAGCTCTGTTTAGATTCTGACTCATACAAGTAGCAAGCTGTTCCTTTTTTTTGTATGAACTAGAGCGAGTGATTAAAAATGATGTGCGTGACTCAAAAAGAAAAGTTCAAGTTTTACATAACCATAAAAAAATGTTTAGGCAGTCCAATTGAAATAGAAAGTGCAAAAGGGTTGCAGTTATTAGATTTGTATTCTTTATTTTTAAACATATGAAAATTGGTCCAATGATTTTGATCTGACAAATATTCAATAAAAAATTAACACCATTAAATATATTTTTTTACATTTAAAAGGGTAAAAGAGAAAGATACATTTCTGTAACTCTTTTAAGTCAGAATTACCACTTTCTGACTTCTTCTTCACACACAAATCAGGCACAAGTTACCCAATAAATGTGTGGAAGTGTTCAAAATGAAATGACTAAAAAAAAAAAAAAAAAGAAGAAGAAGAAGAAAGAAAGAAGGAAATGAGAAACATATTTGGAAAATATCAGTACAGTATGTCATAAGGATTTAGGCCATAACTGCCTAATGTCTAGTTATTCAGACTTGGTCAGTTGAAACAACTTTCCACGTAGAGAGAAAACAGAAGGGAACCAATGAAGAACTTTGTATATTAAATTTTATTTTAAAAGCATTTGTGTCGCTGTTGGTTGTAAAATGAAAAGAATCCCTGAATTCACCATTCAAAACAAGATTCAGCTTTTTCTAAACAATTCCAAGAATGTAAGACATAGTAGGTGTATAGACCTAGAATAAATCAAATAACTAGAAATAATACATATATCTCATACCTTATAATTGCTGCTTTAACTGATGATTATTGAACTCCAGTCATTAATACTGGTTTCCCTTCTAGTGTCACAGTGTGCATGTAAACATGCATTTCAAAATCAACCTACACAGAAAAGGGAAAGTTCTAGCCTGCAATAAATATTACAATATATCTTCTTTTTTCAGATTTATTACTGAAGGATAAGTAGAGGGATCAAAAGTGTTTACACAGTTAAGGTTCACTTTCATTCTGTTCAGTTTTCTAAGAGAGTTTTTGGTTAATACTTCTAAGGCAATCCTTCTGAGCAAGATATTTTCATGTTTTATTTTACTTCAACACCAAGCTAATACTCACATTGAAAAATAAGTATTCTTTCTTCTAAATAATTCTACATATATAAATATTGCTGATAACATTTTGACTAGGAATTTTAATTTATCATTGCTAAATATTTACATTAATTTATGTATAGAAACACACTACTCTATTCTGTTTGCACAGAACTTTTCCTTAGAGCAGACTTGGCTGAGAAACCCAGTTCCTGCATGTTTCTAAATCTCATATGGCTGGATAAAGACCAGAAATTCTATTTATCATTGAGTCTTTTTCACTATGTGGACCAACAAACTACAAGTAATATGCAATTTTGTTGTAATTCTGCATTACTTGGTAATAAATGCTTACTCCCTAATAAATATTTACCTTGTTCTGCATCCTTTTGGGGAGAAAGGGCAAGACAGAAGAATATTATGATAAATAACCCCTTTTGTGAAGTCTCTTTCTAAACTTTTTAAAATGCTTCATTTTTCACCCTTTTTAAAGACCTGTTAAGAATACTCTAAAACTAAAAAATTCCATCAAAGAACTGACCATTTTTTGCTTCTATTTCTGTGGTGTAAAAATAATTTTAAATTTCACGATTGTAGCAAATGTCTGTATAAGCTTTAAGTGGAAATCTATTTTAAAATATGTACCATTTTTGAACTTTATTTTTCATTGAGTAACTGATACTGAATTTAGTATTTTCACAGTGAATGCACTGATAGGAAACGTCATTCACATTTTAAAATTTATTTAAATGATCTGCAAACTACCCTTTCCTCCATACATCTTCATTAATTACAGGTCCATAGAACATGCAGAGAGATCACTGTGGGTGCCAGAATCCAGGAGTCATTCTCCTCATAGGAGTGTATTATCGGGACAGAGAACCACACTCCTATCTCCATGCTCTTTTAGAGATACTGAATTTTTTACTCTTTCATAAATGGCAGCACAACTTTAGGAAAGTTGGAAAATATTCACAAATAAGTCTAACATAAAAGTTAGGCTATCTTGGACTTCTGCTGCACAGCATTTAACCCTGGTATGCTTCCATCTTTAGAAGCCAGTGGCGAAAGGTTTTCACATTAGCTGTGCAACTTCAGTTCATCTCCTGATATTTTGCCCTAGATAGACAAATCTGTTGTGAGCATCTCAGCAGAACTTGTGGAAACATATTTCTGGGGAACTGCCAATTACTTTCTGGCAGTTCAGGGAAATTATGGATAGACAGAGGAACATACCAGAATTCTTTGGGAAACCTCTAACAAGTTAGCAGATACTGACAGCACATGGTAGACCTTTTTTCAAGAAGGAAGCTAGATAAATGTTCTGATCCAAGCTCTTGCTCTAAACTCAATTTCAAAAGTAACAGTACAATTGCAGCATGCCAGCAGAGACATGAGAAAGCAGAGACAGAAAGCTGTAAGCTGATAGGAGCTATTGTCATGGCAGTTCTGAGGTAGATGCTGTGCAGTTCTTGATGATGATGTCACCTAAGTGGAAGATCTTTTTTAGACCTAAACATTCTCCCCAGGCTGGTTGAATTGAGTCTAATTTTCAGTCTAGGATATATCTATTATAATACATACATTCAAACTGAAAGAAAAAAGCCATGATAACTTTGCCTTCGTGATGTGTGACACTTCAGCGTATTGTAGTAAGATCACTAATACTGTTGCTTGCCAATGTAGTAGCCTAATTGCAGAAAGTATGTGTATATGAAAGTAAAAGAGCTGTTGTTGATATTTCTATTATGTTTCACCTCCAATAAGACTAAGAGAAGTTCCACATCCCTGCATGTGTAATAGCAGGAGGAGATGGTGTTCGGTAACTATACAAGTTTTTCTCTGTGACTAAGTCTGAAAGACTTCTAGTCTGCATTTGTTTTCTTTCCAGACAAAATGTGCAATGCCAGATCTTTAAACACTACCCACTACAGTAATTAGCTTCTCATTTTACTAATCGAATCACAGAATCACAAAATCACTAAGGTTGGAAAAGACCTCCAAGATCATCTTGTCCAGCCATCCACCATCAACTAGTATTTCCCCATTAAACACTTAGTACACTTAAATGTTTCTTGAACACCTCCAGGGTTGGTGATTCCACCACCTCCCTGGGCAGCCCATTCCAGTACATGACCACTCTTCTGGATGATACATTTTTCCTAATATCCAACCTGAACCTCTTCTTGCACAACTTGAGGCCATTTCTTCTAGTCCTATCACTAGTTACCAAGGAGAAGACGCTTCCACCTCACCACAACCTCCAGTCAGTTGCAGAGAGCAATAAGGTCTCCTCTGAGCCTCCTTTTCTCCAAAAGGGAATGTTCAACTTTGTACTAGACTGTTAATAACAGAATTCCTTTGATTTTCAATTAAGCAATGTGGCCCAGTTACTCCCTCTATGGCTTGTAATGTAATGTACTGTTCCAATGCAAACTTGCTATACAGATGAAGCATTTTGTGATCTGCTAAGAGAAAACTGGGTCACTGGGCCTACAGAACATTTGGTTTTTCTAGTCTGAAGATGAGGAGGCCGAGAGGTGACCTCATTGATCTCTACAATTTTCTGAAGATGGAGAAATACTGGGCTCTGCTCCTGGTGACAGAAGACACGATACACTGAAATGGCACAGATGAGGCCAGGGGAGGTTCATACTGAATGTTAGGAAAAAAATCTTTACCTGCAAGTAGTCAAACACTGTAACAGGCTTCCTAGTGAGGTGGTTGAGGTAGTTTCTACACTACCTCAACACTACTACAATATCCACCTCTGCTGTTGTGGGCCAACATAATAAAAAAGGAGGCATTACTTTTGGAGCAGCCCTTGTATATATTTTTTCCAACAGCACTATTTCACAGCATGACACATTAGCATAGTAGTGTTCTCTACTGTGTAACCTTAATATTAAATATTTTATGCTCTAAAATAATAATAGTAACAAAAAAATAGATTTATACAAAGAAGCAAAATAATTATTTTACAAAATAAAAATTTTCAGGGTGAGAATAAACTATTTCCTAGCCAGTTGCAGGTCCTGCCCATTTTGTCCACTTTTTCTTCCTCTGTCTCCATTGCCTAATGCTTTTGCTCTCTAAGTTCCCACATGAGTTTAATATTTCTAGTAGCATTCTCTGTACACTACTGAACTCAAAAATATTTGGATTTCTGTTTTTCTCTCTCCTCTAAGTAATTTGGCCAGCACTACGAATCTTCTTACATTTTCCAAATAATAGCTATTACCTTAAGCAAATAAGAAGTAATATGCCTTTATGAGCCACTGCCAAATATGCAAGTGAAACTCTTCTAAGCAATTTTTCTAATCCATAAAATAAATGCAATTATTAGTTAAACTCATTTTCCCAATTTCACAGTAAATGTTACAATAAACATTTTTTTTGTAGACTCACATTGATGGTTAATTTTTGAGAGTGTACTAATGTTAATAGAGATAAATACATGTTTCAACTGAATATCAAAAGGTAATCACCACTGGAGTATCTGGAAAAAAAAAAAAGAAACATTGAAAATGAAGTAATTCTGCATGCTGCAGTGATCACTATGTACGTTAGGTTGTCCTTCTTAAAAAAACATGGCATACTAAATTGCTGAAAACTGGTGTTTACTACTGTAGCATTTCATTTTTACTTGTAATGTTAAATTGTGTCACTTTTTGTTATGTTGTTCCTCATCATACTGTGGTTGGATGTGACATGTTCAGTTACATGAATGACTCATTGCAACCTGAGAAATAGAATGGAAAAAAAATTGTTACTACAAATGAAGAGATTTGTCAGAAAACTTCTAGGTGGAATATGCTGGCAATACTGTTTTGTTTTGTTTTGTTTTGTTTTGTTTTGTTTTTTCACATTTGTAAATGAGCAATCTCTCAGTTATCTTAATTCCAACACTTTTGCCTTTTTATTGTCAGAATCTATCTGTGGCTTGCCCTTTGGAAAATTATACTTAGAGCACATGCATAGTTATATTTTGCAAATTTAAAATATTTATTAAATGAATATTGTTTGATTTTAAGGTTACAAAAATACGTTTACAAAAAAAAATGTATTTCTATCATGGATCTAAATTGACCTAGTTTACCACAGTGTGATCTTTGATTCTTGAGGGCTGAAGTCAAGTATATTTGAATCCTTGCTGGCAAATTTATAGGTCATTTCTGAAGTAAATTTCTCCTCTAGTCAGAAATACAGGCAGGTTAGAACAATCATTTAAGCTGATAAATCAGAAAATCACAGTTTCACAGTATGTCTGAGGTTAGAAGGGGCCTCTGGAAGTCATCTGGTCCTACCTTGCTTACGCCAAGCCACACTGAGTAGGTTGCGCAGGACCTTGTACAGGCAGCTTTTAAAGATTTCCAAGGAGGTCCACAAGACCCAAAGTTCTAGAGATGTCACCAGCCACAAAGCCAGGTATTTAAAGAAGTTATCCTTTGATTTGCTACTGTGTCCTTACCCAACACAGGACGCAGGAAAGAAAAGATGAGCTGTGCATTTAATTCCTTTAGCCATCATCCCAAGGCCCTGAAATCCCTTTTGATAGCCTTTGACCCACACATAGCCACACCATCTCTCCCTATATGGAAAGCAGTAAGGGATTGTCATCTGTCAGTCATACCAGACTAAGTTTCCTGCTGACATCTCTCACTTGAGTCCCAGGAAGACAGCAGACTTCTTTAAGAATAGAAGAAGAGAATCAGAATCAGAGAATCAGAGAATCATAGAATTGCTCAGGTTGGAAAAGACCTTAAAGATCATAAAGTCCAACCGCAACCTAACCATACTGCACTAACTCTAAGAACCCTCCACTAAATCATGTGCCTGAGTAAAATGGTTTTTAATCACTTTCAGGGATGGTGACTCAACCACCTCCCTGAATAGAATCTGCTCAGTATATTGGATGTTCGATTCCCTGTAGGGAACTCATACTTGTCTCTTCTTTTTCAATGGCGTAATCTTGATGTTGAGGGAAGTCTTTTCCTGATTTGATTTTGTTAGTTTGTCTAGACTGAGTGGGCTGTTACCATCCACAGACAGGCCTTCTACAACCAGGGTCACATAAGTGCTGTAGAGGTGCCTCCAGAGGCACAGGGGGGGGAGTGAAAGGGGGTCTGGCAATGAGGGTTTTCTTTTGCTGCTTCAAGACTACAAGGCTACAGACTTCCCTCCTCCCACTCCTTTCCTTTGCGTTCTTGCCTCCAGCCTTCCATCTTTTTCCTCAACCCAATGTGATACAAGCTGCCTTGGGTTCTGTGTTTTTTCCCTTGAAATAGCCTGTCTGCGAATGGATGAACTGTGGTTTTCTCACTCCTTCTTTCTGTCCCCCATGACTCTTTTTAATCCGTATGTTTTTTTCCAGTAGCCTCACCACATGGCAGAGCAGGTTGTTCACTTTCTCTCACCTCACACAGCTGTTCTGACAGCTACACCACAATGCCAGTGAAAGGCTCCTGCACTTTACACAGCAAGAGATCTGGATAGCCACTTCTCCCAGTTTTGTGTCATCAGAAAAAAATTACAGATTTTGAAGGCAAAATCTACCCTTATAATTAATTAGGTTGTTAAACATCACTGCTGCAAATATTGACATGGAGAGTAGCTGGTCTCCAACTGGACTTCATGCCATTGCTCACAGCACCTGACCATTTGGTCCATTTTCAATCCACTTCCATGAACGTTCTCCATCCACCTACATCAAGCCCATAATTGATAAGTTTCTTTGTAAAGATCTTACAGGAGACAGTGCAGTAAACCTCACTGAAATTTAGAACAATATCCATTGCTTTTCTTTCATCTTCCAAGCCAGTCATTTCATCAGAGTTAATCAGGTTGATCAAAATGACTTTTCCTTTGTGAATACTGACTTTGTGAATGCTGACTGCTCACAGTCCCTTTCTTGATGTTCACGTACCTGGAAATGGTTTCTAGGAATAGTTACTCCATCAACTCAGTGATTGAGGTGAGAATGACTGACCCAAAATTCCCTTTTTTCTCCTTCCTGTCTTTTTTGAAGGCATGAATGACATTTGTTTTCCCTCCAAAAGTCAGTCGTGCTACGTAAGATTGAGATGAAGAAAACATTCAGTATCTCAATCTTTACCACATCCTCTGAAACTAAGTCCCATTAAAATGAAGTAGTAACAGGATTAGTTTCAACAGCAGTTAATGCAGATAATTTCAGCTGGTAACTGGTTGTGAGAGGCATTCCTCTGGGGTCAGTATTTAGTCCAGTCCTGTTCAATATCTTTTTTGATGATCTGCATGAGGGGATTGAGTGCAGCCTCAGTAAGTTTGCAGATGACACCAACTTGGGAGGAAGCGTTACTCTACCTGAGAGTAGGAAGGCTCTACAAACATATCTGGACTGGCAGAAACCAAATGGGCCAATTGTATGAGCTTCAGCAAGATCAAGTGCTGTGTCCTGCACTTTGTTCACAGTAAGTCCATGCAATGCTACGGGCTTAGAGCAGAGTGGCTGGAAAGCTGTGCAGAAGAGAAGCGTCTGGGGGCGTTGGTCAACAGCAGGCTGAACATGAGCCAGTAGTGTGCCCAGGTGGCCAAGAAAGCCAATGGCATCCTGGCTTGTTGGACTTGACTAATGGACTAGATGATCTTAATGGTATTTTCCAACATTTATGGTTCTATGACTCTAGAAGAGTGTTTTTGCCCAGCTGCACCTAGGATTTGATGCTTCTGTTCTCTAAACTGAGTTGTCATTTCCTCAGATAATGTAATAATTACATTCAGCTAACATGTTGCAATGTAAGACTATAAAGCATCAGAAGATGTAAAGAAGGAAAAAGGTGGTCCATTGATAATTTGATGCAAATTAATTTTGCACATATTGGCAATAAACTAGGTTAGTGCCAGTGACTCACTGTGTTAATAGTCACAGTCCTCTTATGATCAAATAATGAAAAGGTTTGAAAAGTGATTGCTGCTATTAATTACTGGGACAATACTTATTTTCATATTCTGATTTGGCAAAAACTTAGTAACATTGTCATTCTTATGAGAAAATGAGGAGGAGAGAAGAAATGAAGAGAAAAGAATATAACACTTTTGTAGTGGAAAGGATGCTATACTGGCCATTGGCAGGAAAGTTCGAATTATACTATGATTTTTAACCATATGAGCGCATATAGGCCTATTTGCCCAATATTTTCTTGTGAATAATGAGCAGGAGTAGAAGAATATCAGAGGAAAGACATATGTAACTTCTTGAGTGCATAACACTTGAAGCAAAAAAAGAAGTGATATGATAAACCATGTAATTGATAGGAAAGTCATGACATAGCTACACTGAGCCTATAGGAGAACCCATGCTAGCATCTGAATCTTTAAGAGTGTTAGTAGAGCTTCCTGCCTTTCTCAAGAATTCCCCAATACAGGACTCAAAATATAGTCTTAGAAATCTGAGCTACAACTAAATCACTGAAAGTGTGCTAAAATTACTAAATGCATTTTTACATGTATTTACTTGCCAGAAAAATTGTAGAGAGAATTACTTTCTGGTTTCCATGGGAATACTCTTGTAAATGTATAGAGATTCAAAATGTAAAGCAGTTGGTGAAAAACTTGTGAAAATAAAGTACATTTGCAGTTTTCTTCCTCGATAAATGTATGGAAGAATGAAAATCTCTGACAAGAAAGGAGTGAGAGCATATGATTTTTTAGACATATGGGAAACGTGTGCAAACTCAAGAGTCATGAATTATTCCTCTTGAGCAAAAAAAGGCTTAGCAGATGCTAGTGTGCAAGAAGCATGTAAACATCCCAGGGATTTAAAGAAGGATGATTTTCAAAATCCATCTATGGGAATAAAGATATGTGAATCTGCAAACCAAATATTTTTATGAAATACGCAGGTAGTAAGAATTTCACTGGTTCCTTTTACTCTTTTTGAGTACTCTTTTACTCTATTTTGTTTGAACCCACACCAGTAATTTCCTATGAAAGGAACTGGTCAGCAGGATATACTCAAGAAACTGTTGTCATTTTTGTCATTGTGTTTTACAAAGATTTTACTGTTTTAAGTACATTAATCTGAGATTCAGACCCAGCTGTTCAGGGGACAGAGCAGGCTGTCAGCTGTAATTGCATCACATGACCAGAAGCACATATGCCCCATTGAGCATTGTTGGTGGAGGAACAGAAAATTAACCCTTCCAGCAACACCTTACCTGTCATCTATGAAACTTCACTAAAATTCGTCTAGGTGTTTGAAGAAACTACAGTCAAAAGTAATATGATAAATCAGGTTACACAGGAAGGAGTAAAGAATTTGTTAATCTAAACTGAGATAAAACCCAAATATTTGTGAAATGTTCATTTTCAATTAAATTTTAAAAAATTCAACTCCTCTCAAGTATTTTTGAGAATGTGGGCTTTAGGAATGAGAAATAGGTCTCTGACAGATCTAAAAACAGTTAGTAAGAGTTATATCCATAACTTCTAAAGAGATATTTTATGGAATCTAGTGTTTTCTCATTAACTTCCTGCTCTCCTGACTGTTTTTTTGATCTGGTTAAGCAGATGAGACTCAAAAAAAGGAAAACAACTCTTTAAATTCATAGATTTCTTCAGAGGTTGAAACATGCTGTGGAGCCCAGTTATTCCAGAACTGTTATGACTATTCCATTTCAGTACATTTTTCACCTGTTAAACGCTTGAGCATTTCTGTGCCTTCGTTCTGCTGGTTGTGTTATACAATCATAAACACTTGCCTCTGAAGTAATGCCAGTACAGCATAATATCTCAGAAATATGAGATCTCTGTCAATCAAAGCAATATGGGAGCCTTCTGTATGCAATCATGAATGGGGTCAGTATTAGAAAAAGTAATTAACTTTTCTGGTTATCGGTTTTCTGGTGACCAGTTGTCATGCACCCAGTAAACAGCACTTCTTACAAACAGACATTATAGACATCCACTATATTGCCCTTAAAAGTGAAATATTTGTTACACATATAAATAATAGCATTCTGTTAAATACAATATGAAAATTGAACCTAGTATATCAGCATTACATTGAGTGCTGTGCACAACACTGACATGACAATAAAGACTCCCTAAGGTTAAATTGGACTCCTGCACTGAAATTCTAATTAGAAATATGAGTGCTCCAACTCTGTGTAAGTGCATGTGTGTTTAATTATTTTCCCTTTTTACCTTACATCTCTCATTACTTCATAGTCCTTTTCTTCCTCCTTTCTTGCTGTTTTCAAGCAACCCAATCTCCTCACTTAATCTAAGTGTAGGACTTTTCTTTAAGTTGGCATTAATTGACAAGCAGCATTTAATTATTATTTTTCATCTCTGAAGAAACCTTGTATTAACTCACCAAGAGCCCTAGACAGCATCCTAGCCCTGTAACTCATGTAGCACAGCTCTGCCATCTTCTGACACATCTATTCCCTTGTCAGCGCAACAATTATTTTCGTTAGTGTAAAACCAACAGTATTTTGCCTATACTTTCGGAATTTCCCACCAACTTGATAGTACACGCAACATTTTTTATGGGGCACAGAGTGAGTTAGTCTGTACCTGACAGATGTGTCTAATTTAGGAAGAAAAGCGGTTTTCTTCATCATAATAAATGTCATTTCAGAAACCTTGGTTTCACAAATACAATATAGTACTTACATATTCATCTTTGTGTTCTTCAGCATTGATGCACCCTGGGCATATTCAGAACTCTTCTCTCTCTTGAGACTCTTATTTTTTGGGGCTACCATTTCCTAGAACAGACCTCCAAATGGAACACATGCATAAGTTTCCTTTATAGTCCTGTTTCTTGTCAGTCCCAATAAAAGAGAGAAAAAAAAAAGACGAGATAGACTCCCCAGCCCCAGGAAACTCATTACATCACTGCTCATTCTTAACCTATTCCTGGCCTATTCTTAACAGAAACCACAACATAGGCAAATAAGAATCTGAAGGTACTTCGCAAACCTCTTTAAAAATACATAAATACTAGGCATCACCAAAATCTGAAAAGTTGCACACACTCTATTCTTAAACATTAGCGAAGGATAGCATTAGCTTCCCTAAAAACATACTTACAACCCATAAAATATTTAGCTTTGGAGTGTCTAATTAATACACTGCAAGACCTGAGTAAACATTGTCCTGTAAAAGCCCAAGGGTATTTCATCTCAAAAGCTGCATATGGAATAACAAATCAAAACTAGAACCATCCTTAGGCCTAGCAGCATGGAAGCTGCATAGTTCATAATGCGTATCAGTAAACCCAGAAACGTCCTTCACTGGTAGCATTTCTGTTTAAAATGGCATGGCACATCATCTAGATTTACATTGCTTTGACGGAAAATATTCAACAGATATATACTTCTCTATTATTATTTACCAGGCATACATATATTTACCTATTCAGTGGGCTTACATGCAAGGTTATTCCTGAAATCAGGAAATTGTTCAGGTTTGGGTCTTCCTCAACCAAGTTCTCTGTGATATATGCAATTATTTTTAAAGGACATAGAACAGACCAACAGTAAATTGTTCTTGGAACTTGACCCCGTTACATTACCACTTATTTTTAGAATCTGTGACCTTTTGAAAAAATATTTTTATAAGTGCAATAGGATCTTCTGGTGTGTGAATTAATGTTGTACTGATGAAAATGAGTTGATTGCACTCAGCCTTTAGCTTCATTTGCAGTAACACATTAGTTGTGAATTAGTGTGCAATAATTCATACCCTGTTGTGTCCTATGTCTAAATATAACGTGTTCAGGTTTAGGAGTACAACACAGTGGCATAAATATTTTCAAATCAAGAGGTATTTTCATTTCAAATATGTTGTTCATACTTCCATATGTAACAGTAATAATAGCCTAATAAATAGTGTCATAGACTTCAGCTTAATTTATACACATATACGCACTCCTTCTTGTACAGACACTTTCTCACACAATATGTTGGTATTCAGTGACATGAAAAGGGATCTAAGCTCTGGATTGAAACAAACATACTGCATGGTCAGTCTACCTTTTTTGTCTTCTTTTTACTTTAATTATGAATCAAGGATACTTCACAGAAAGAAAACAAAATTATTTGGAAAAATATCTCAGTTATTTTTTAAAAAGAGAACATGATAGACAAGCAAGACAAGTATCAGTCAGAAGGCGTCTTGAGACATCTAAGCCTAAAATTTAGGTTATTAGTATTCTCACATTATGCTCAAAGTCTCCCTTTTAGCTCTGAGACACTCTCTTTCAGCACAGAGACTCTCAATTTCAGAAACTCTCTCCCTCCTTGGGATAGTATTGATAAAGTCCAATAAGCATTAGCCAGGCCCCAAATCATTTGTGCCTCCTCAGATCTGCCTGGCCAGCAACATCCCTGTTTCAAATATCTGTTTAGGCTCTCAGGGTCTTTCAGTTGTTGAGGAGTAAAGTTCCATGACACCAAAGATGTCTGTCACTCAGTATTCTCTGGTTTTAGGGAAGGCTTCTTCAAAATATGATAAATTCAAATACTGAGTAAAATGATGAGTTCAGGGAGATTAATGTGATCAGAAGAGTATTCAAAAAATGCATAAAGGATTCAAGGGAGAGATTGGGAGCCTGTTTAAAAACCACAAGTTCTGTGGAATTAGCAATTCCCTCTGGAGTTGTATGCCACATTGTATGCAAATACTAGATAGTTATTTCCATCAGTGTTTTCAATCGATTATATATACGTATAATTCCACAGAGCAAAGTGGCAAACTTAATTAAGGCCCAGCATATTTTGAGCATTAAAAAAGAAAAAATGATGGCATGCAGGCCCTTGAAAAGCAGTTTTACAGGAGAAAGCTTTTTTTTTTTTTTCTCTTTAGAGAAGTAAGATAGCAGTGCTCAAAGTTCACAAATATCCCAGAATACTTTCAGTCTGGACTTTCAAGGTCAGTGAGCACCTGTGAAGGAGATAAACTTCCCTAGCGAAGCCCTCTGAGAGCAGAGTGAGATTCATTCTAAAAGCAGAATTTGCCCGCATTCTCCATCAAGAATGTTTACAAGCTGGTTCAGCCTGGTTCCATGACAAGCAGGGTGGAGGGATCCACAGATCCACATCCCAGAAAGGGGAAACAGGTGACCCCGAATAATTTTAAAAAGTGGCAACGATCAGAGGAGACACAAACTAATTTATTAAATGTGGTATCGGAATGCAAGATAACACACTATAATGCAATATAATTAGAATTGAGCTAATAAATCAAATATAATGAGAGAAAGAATGTCTGAAAAAGCTGAAAACCTTACACTAATGGCGTGCAGTTGGGACAAGCAGCAGCGAGAGAGCCTGACGATTGAAAACAGGGATGTCAGGTGACCTACCAAGGTCTTATATGTGTTCCCCCTGACCAGGAATAATGACAGAACAGCGAACAGCCTT
Organism: Centrocercus urophasianus; assembly: GCF_019232065.1. NCBI lineage: Eukaryota > Metazoa > Chordata > Aves > Galliformes > Phasianidae > Centrocercus > Centrocercus urophasianus. Next base: position 27,261,649 of record NW_024884586.1, read on the forward strand.
CTGTAATTCTCTTGCAGACAGGTGCCCGGAACTGGAGCATTACCTCTTTAACTCCCAGTGCACTACATGATGTTATGATGTGGAATACAAATAAGCAAAAAACATAAAACCTTGACTATCCTTGAAGTCTTCTGGGCAAGCAAGTGTGGTGAGAAAACACTGAGAGAGGATTTTCTTACAGGTCTGGCTAAAATTGAGGAAAAGCACAAGTTTCTCATAGCATTGTAGTACTGGCTTCTTGTAATGAAGATTTCAGTTATAGAATTAACTGGAACTGGCAAACCTGAATTCTATAGTGTGGCACTGTGCCTAAGGCTAGACCTAAATCATCTTTTGAATTTACTTCAGACATACAGGAAGTCTTTAGCATTGTATAGAAGTGGTGGGTGTATCAAAGTACAGAAGTATGGAATCCTGGTGTATCAAAGGCTGACAGATGCCTGTCCATTGGACTTTTGGATGACTTTCATTGTTATTGGTAGTTTTAATGGACTACAATTCCATTAACACTGAAAAATCCCCAAACTAGGAACTGAAGAAATATTAGGAAATCAAAACAAGAAAACTTTATGCACATATCTGGAAACCACCATTCAAGAGCAACTTTGCAGGAATACAATGGAATTAACTATATAATTTGGTTTCTGAGGCTATCCAGCAAGTAGGCTTAATAGGCAACTGGAGCTCATAGGGTAAGCAGTACAATAACTTTGATGACTCAGTGGAAGCATTTCTTAAAGTTTCCTATACTCAACATTTCAGTCCACAGTCCACTTTGGAAATGTTCTGAAATGAAGAGTAATATTAGGCTATTCTTCTCTTCTAGTTCTAAACATGTTCTTGTGTCTGTGTTGAGCAACAGAATAGATGTTACAGGCAAATCTGCCCTCACAAAAAAATCTATTAATCCAAAATCACATGTGGCTTCTTTGCAGTGTCTGGGTCACACAAATTTTCTCTTTACCATATTTCATTACTATATGATCTGATGAACCATCACATTTTATTGTTGTTGCTTGTTTGTTTTGTGAATTTATCTCCTATAAGAGGAGGATTCACAATAGCAAAACACAATCATTCTTGTTAGTAGTAGAAGCAAGCTTTATGAACTGGGCTGCACTAAAAAACATGCTATACTTTTCACATGTGAATACACAAAACAGTGTTAAGTGCCTTCGTGTAGGTGACCGCAAATTAAGCAAAATAAGTCAGGTTAAAAGTTATGTGTTTTCATGGGGTGCTGAATCGGCAGCTACAGATCTGAACTTGCTAAGCCAGGTTTGGCTGCCAACAACAGATGCTTTTCTACAAAATTAGTACAGACAGCAGGTCCCTGTTTCGCCAAATAACATTATTAGTTACCTATCTCTGGAATACAAGGTAGCAGGCTCAGACAGTAAAACCACATATTAATGAAGAAGCAGCAGATTGGTGGATAGAGTTGTAGGTGACTGCCAACCAGAGCCAGCCAAGTGTCCTCCAACCTGACCCAGGTCAAAGAAAAATAAGATGATGGCTTTCATCAGAAAGACCACCAAGAGATACACATGTGTAAAAGAACCGAGACGAGGGGTGGGGGAAAATGTCAATCATTCTTGGGACTCATTGTAATAACCCAACCTTTTCTTGGAATTCTAATGCATACATATGTAAGCAGTTTGCTCTTTAAGTATGTGCCTTTTCTTGCCCTCTGGCATGACATCTAGGTGGGAATACCCCCCTCTGCATCTGGCATGTGTGCAGTGTTGATTAAACATACCTACTTTATAACTACTCTGTGGTTATAGAGTTTGATTTCCACATATCACCATGGTCTGTGCTAATTTCAGCTTTAGAGAACAAAAAGCAAAGAATATATTGTAGAGTAAGCTTACAATTTCAGTATGCACTCTAGATTTTCAGTTTTTTTCTGGAATCTAGATTGTGCTGATGGCTTTCCTGGTGTGCCTGCTATTCACTACTGTTGTAATCTGTGCTAGGTAAAGTGAACATAGTTGGGCCCATCCATTTTACCTTATGATTGCATTTTGTCTTGTAACTATTTTGTCCAAAGCAAAGTTTGGTCTCTTATTAGTGTGTCTGATTATACTGTGATTCACTACAATTTTCTCTGATGTCAGCTTAATTGATGCAATAATAACAAAAACATCTGATAGAACTCCAAATTCTGTATTTCTTTTCCCTTTTATTCTCTTCCTCCCCCTTCTTTCTCTTCATCATTCTTTTCCTTCCCCTTCCCTCTTCCCATTCCCTTTCATTCTAAGATTTTTTCCTTGAAGGTAGTGTTCAAAGCAGAATATGGTTATGCAGCTTACTTTACTTCTATGAATAGACATCACGTAGCTCAAGATAGAATTTATTAGTACTGAGTTTAAAGGACAAAAATTGTCTTTTGCAAATATGTCACAGAAAAGATGTACTACAGATGTGAATCTACCACTAAATGAGGATAGATTGAAACTTTTCATGTTTTTAAGTGTTCTACTGGATTCGATTTCAAGATTAGCAACATAAAGAAGTCATCATGTCATTAAGATGCTGATGAAATGCAAGCAAGTAGTCGAAAAACTGGGATATGTAAACAAATGGGGAGGTAAGAAATAGCTAAGTGAATTTTTTTCCAGATATCATATATGAGTTCTGATAACTTCCTGATTTGCACTCTTTTAGAGAAGTGACTACAGTAGGTAGAACCAGAACTGACAGTGGGGTAAAAATGTCCTACTGTCTAGTGATGAAGAGGGATTTGCAGAATTCCATTTTAAGTAAAGAGGACAACTGACTGCCAAGAGCATGGAAATGTTATGAATAGGAATAAAAATAAGATTTTTTTAAAAAGAACAATCTAGTATGTAAAAAGCAGGGTTTTTTTTTTTTCATCTGGAAAAATTATTTCGAATAATACTGAATGATTTTAACAGAAAGATCAGTGTGAATTTTCAGTCAATACTATTTTATCTGGTGCATGCAAAACCTTAGAGCAATAGCACTAATTAAGTAGCTAAATTCAGTAATGACACTAGGAAGATTATAGAGTACATTCTGTGTAGGTATCAATTCTATATTTAGAGCAGAGATAGTAGGGTGATAGGTGCACCTAATGCTAGTAAGAAAAGAAAGATTAGTTAAGAAGGACAGGCCTATTTCATTTGTTGCCATTATGGTACATAAAAGAAAAGTATTTATCTTAATGGTTTTCCCAACTTAACTCATACTATTCATGGAAATTCTTTACACACTCACAAAGAAGTATTGTTTTCTTTATTGAACAGTATGACTAAACAATCTCCTTTTCCTTATGCAACAACAATAAACCCTACTCAATTGCTTTCGGGCCAGTTACACTCTCCAAAAATAATGCAAGGTTTTTCTCTGGTTTGAAGAACCTGGTGGTGGGGAGGTCAAGAGGTTCAAGATTCAATGAGAACTTGCAGTAGAGCAATGAGGGATGGAAGAAGAGAGGCCTGCAATAAGTGATGTTTTCAGGATGATTTGAGTATTCCTATGCATATAAATACTAATTTCTCTCCAACTTGGAAGAAGGAGGGAGGATTGGATAATATATAAGATGGGTGGGAAAGCAGAAGGATGTAACTTGCAGGAGCAAGTTAATTCTGTAGAATTTTCATTAGTTTCTTTTAATATTGTTCAAAAAACTTTTAAGAATAGCTTTTTGCTGGGCTCCTAGACAGTCTATTGCTGATACATTAATTGCTCTGCAAGCAGTAGGCTGAGAGAGAAATCCTGAAGATCAGCATCATTCAAAATATGTGCGCACATCCATATAGTGTCATAGGCTATGTTATTTTCTTTTAGTTGAAGGCAAACAAGGAGGGAAACTGTGATTTCCTTGAGATAATTGAAGGAACTGAGATGATTAGAGCTAAGATGCAATTCCTTGTTCCAAGCCTATATCCAGACCATGAGACCATTTCAGTTATATCTTTCTCTTTAACCTGACAAACTGTGATACTTCTCCTGGTAGCTGTTTTGATACTAAACTGACATGTTCAGATATCACTTTCTATGTGTGAATTCTTACTCAGTGTTTTGTAGCAAGTGACAACTTCAATATCTAAAAAATAAAAAACAAGTTGTTTAGTCCTATGTTTGTCAAATAAAGACTTGTCCTGAACAAAGAATCCCTTAAAATTCATTAAATTCCAAGAATGAATGTCTCACTAAAGGCAAAATGCTGCTTAAATTCTAAAATAATTACCCACATTGTTACATCTACTTCTAAAAAGCAATTTTAGCAAGTCTTTCTGAGAGCTCTCATCATGCAGTAATATCTGCTTTTCTCTCACTGCTCATCACTGATAGACTCTCATCCCATTCCAGCAATCAATATGACAGCCCAAGAACACTTAAGATAGTAACACAGCCTGGAAGAAATGTGACCACATTTATGTGGACCTTTTGTGTGAGTGATATTAAGTTAAAAAAAACGATAGTAATAAATATAAATAGTAAATAAATAAATAACATTTTATTTCCCAGCTGTACTGAGTCTGGTGAGAATGCAGTTAACTTTCTTTGTAGCAGCCTATATGATGTTGTATTTTGGATTACTACCTGTAACATTGTTAATAGTGCATCAATGTTTTGACCATTTCTGAAGAGTTGCAGTACTCTGCCCCTGCAGCAAGGAGGCTTAGAGTGGGCAAGGTGGGACACAGCCAGACATCTGCCGCAAAGTGGCCATAGGGATATTTGTCACATCAAACTTTGTGCTCATCAGTAAAAACTGGGATAGGAGTACAAGGGAAGGTATTTTCATCCCTAAAGACTCAAGCTCTTGGAGAGCAGCTATGCACTAGTCTGCTTGTGGGAGGTACTGAGTGTCAACTGAGAGTCTCAACCCACCTGTTTTCTCATTTTTGCTCTCTTTTCTCTCCCATTTTGGGGGCTGGAGTGTGCAGCTGTGTGAGGGCTTTATTGCTCACTGGATCAATGCACCACACCTGCTTACCTGGGCTGATATCTCAACTCATCAGGTTGTTTTGGATGAAAGCATAGAGTGCAGCTTATATCTATGTCATTAGAAACAAAAACCCTGTAGTTAAATATATCAGAGTTCTTAAACTTTAGGTTCTGCATTAAGATTTTTTGAGTCTATGTAAATAATAACTTTCTTTTTTCTGAAGTATAATTTTGCTTTTCCTCCAAAGACTGAAGTGTGAGTAGTATACTATCTGCAATTAACTCTTGTTCACAAGGCTATGTCTAGCTGAAAAAGAATAGTACTGTGTGAAGAAAAGCAAGTGGTATTGGTCAAGGGAAACCACTGTCAAGCTCCTAATTTCAAAAAGTAGTAAAATAACCTTAGAATTAGAGTGGCAAATATAAGGAAAATTTAGGTATGTGCTCAGGCAAAGCTAGTTGTATTCACAGCCGTGGTAATTACTTGCCTAATTTGAGACTTCTGTATCTTGGATTTGTGGTGGAATTTTGAAGTCCTCAGGACTATTTTCAAGAAAGAAGGTCTTTGGGTAACATCAGAAATATGGTACAGGACTAGGTACGCTGCAGGCCCTAAAGACAATTAACTGGCAACAACATAGAGAGGGAATAATGAATATGGGAGAATGCAAAAACAAAACACTTCTAAGCACTCAGTAGATGTAAGTAGCCATAAAGAACATAATAAAATTTTCAAATTTGCTAAAAATAATGCATACAATTTCTTATTATGCTAATTTTTAATTTACAGTCTATTTAAAAAGTTTACTTTTTAATATTTTCTTAGACAATATTGATTTGTTTTAGCTCTCATTTCAATGAGCATATTACTGTACCCTTCAGGTAACACTAGACAGGTAATAATATTGGATGAACGTAGTGCTGTGTCTGTATGAGGCCTTATGAAGATCTGCTGAAGGAGCTGGGATTGTTCAGCCTCGAGAAGAGAAGGCTCAGGGAAAACCTTATTGCTCTCTATAACTACCTGAAGGAAGGTTGTTGTGAGCTGGGAGTCAGTCTCTTCTCTCAAGTAACTAGTGATAGGACTAGAGGGAAGAGCTTCAAGCTGCGCCAGGGGAGACTGGGTGTTAGGAAATACTACTTTTCTGAAAGAGTGGTCAGATACTGGAATGGGCTGCCCCGGGAGGTGGTGGAGTCACCGATCCTGGAGGCGTTCAAGGAACATTTGGATTTTGTGTTGAGGGATATGGTTTAGTGAGTACTATTGGTGACAGGTGGGTGGTTGGACTGGTTGATCTTATGGGTCTTTTCCAACCATGGTTTCTATGATTCTATACACAAATAGTCAATGTGTTCCTTGAATTTTATCTCCCTTACCTTTTCTTACTTTACTTCTCTTGTTCTACAACTTTAATTTTGAATGTAAAACACCACATTTAACTTCAGTTAGTGGAGAGTTCATGTATACTGAAGTACTTATTACCTTTCTCTGAAGTACACAGAATCACAGAATTGTAGGGGTTGGAAGGGACCTCCAGGGATCATCGTGTCCAACCCCCCTGCCAAAGCAGGTTCCCTACAGCAGGTCACACAGGTAGGCATCCAGGCAGGTCTTGAACATCTCCAGAGAAGGAGACTCCACCACCTCCCTGGGCAGCCTGTTCCAGTGCTCCGTCACCTCACTGTAAAGAAGTTCTTGCGCACATTTGTGCGGAGCTTCCTATGCTGCAGTTTCCAGCCGTTTCCCCTTGTCCTGTCTCCACTCACCACTGAAAAGAGTCTGGCCTCGCCATTCTGCCCCCCACACCTTAGATATTTATAGACCTGGATCAGGTCCCCTCTCAGTCTTCTTTTCTCAAGGCTGTACTTATTACCCATACTACCTACTCCTATGTAGGTAGTATGCAGATAAGTAATTCTTATTGCAATAAAAATATTATCCATTTTGTACTTTGAAATATTTCATGTTTTCCCTCAGTTTTTCAGCCACTACTTTTATTTTCTTCCCTCTGAATTTCTCTGCTTTAAAATGACTCATTTCTCCTCAGTTGTGCTGATTTCTAGTAGGTGGGAGAGAGAATTCTGACACACTCGCTTTCATATCCTCTACTATTCGTTTGCTTAAGATCTAAAATGTTGCTTCCAAAGCACAGAGTTACTGAGACTTGTTTATTTTGTTTCTCTGAGGATTGGAGAAGAGAACAAAGCATGACCAAATGATATCTAGAAGAAACTGCTTTGCTGTTGAAAGTGATACACAGCTTAGTGAACATTTGCAGGCAAAAGTATCTCTCTCAAGGCTCAGTGCATGTCAATGAACAGCAGTCATTTCTGCTGTATTGTTTTTTTACTTGAGTAACCACAGTCCAAAGCAATTTCCGTATGACTGGGGATCTGAGGTCACAGTTCTTTGCAGCACTGCCAGGTTTATTGGATGAGTGGGATGATTTCTGGCAGTTAAATTTAAACTCAAATGTCAATTAAAGGACACTAGAGGAAGTCTGTGTGTGATCTAGATCCCTATTTCACTGAGGACAAGGCAAGTAGGCCCACTTACATTGTGTCTCTCTAGTCTCATACAACACAGCAAGTTTATTTTTTGTCAGTAGAAATTTAGATTTATTTGACAGGAAATAATATATGTAAAAGTTGGATTTTTTTCAGGATATATTCAACTTCTGTTTTTCATTATTATAATCCATTATCAGGAAGAGTGTAATATCATTATCAGGTAGCAAAAAAGATTGCAAATCTACATAGAATTTTTTTAAAAACTGCTTAAAAATAAAATAAATAGACTCATTTGCCTCTGTTCAGTCCACAATACTGTGCAAATCACAGATGCCATCATTGTCGTGGAATATAGATCTACACTATATTTCTGTTTGTTGTTACAAACATATTGCCTTTACATATTAGGACACAAATTAAAAAAAAAAAAAAGCAAAAACTGTTCAGTGCTTTTAAAAGTATACCAAGCTTCTTTAAGCAATAACATGGTTATAATTTTGTTTATAAATGTCTTTATTGATGTCCTAATTCTGTAATTGTATGATTTAATATGATTAATCTGAATTATTTTCAAAGAGACTGACTTCTGGGATAGATATTTAAAAAACAGTACACATTCAGCTGGCTCCATTTGAAATATGTTTTATAGTAATAAGTGATTTGGAAAAGCTGAAAGACCATGGTTTAAAAGCTGAAGTCAACCTTTAATTGACAAGTATAGGTATATTCTCTATATTGAAAATTCAAAGAGTCTTTTCTCTTTATGAAATCCTGCCTTTCATCTTTTCTTAGCATCTGGAAAATTTTCATTCTTCATATCTGATGATTATGGGGGAAACAGAATGAAGATCAGACAAAATAAAGCCCCCAGAATCTGAGGGATTCTTCCCTTCTGCTTCCCCAACCCAGGCGCAAGACCTGGGGCACATCACTTGTCACCAACCTCCATCCAGACATTGAGCCATTGACCACCACTCACTTAAAGGATAACTCCTTAGTTCCTTCCAGATATTTCCCTTGAATTTCCCCACTGCCTTCTCCTATTTCTCCAGCAGTCGCTGACTCGTCATAGGATTTTGAATGTGCTATAATGTTGCCAGCACCTTTCAAAGCAGTGGGTCCTTCAAGGCCACTGATAGTACCCTGTCCCTCTAGTATAGTTATGCCTTGCCACAACTTGTCATGGGAAGGCTCTCTATCCTCACCCTGTCCTCCTTCAGAACTAGTTTAAAGCCCTTCCAGTGAGTTCCACTAGCTTTTCCCCTGGGACCATTCTCCCTCTTTGAGAAAGGCAAACCTCAGCCAGTGCCCATAAACCTGGTATCACATAGTCTAATTGGCTGTCAAAAGACTCAAGGTTCTGGAGATTGCCCCTGCCACAAAGCCAGGTATTTAAAGAAGTTATCCTTTGGTTTGTTACTATGTCCTTATCCAACACAGGAAGCAGGAAAGAAAAGATGAGCTGCGTGTTCAATTCCTTTAGCCATCATCCCAAGGCCCTGAAATCCTTTGGTAGTCCTTGACCCGCATGTAGTCTCATCATCTCTCCCTATGTTGAAAGCAGTAAGGAATTGTCATTTGTCAGTTGTACTAGGCTAGATAGTTTCCTGGTAACATCTCTCACTTGAGTCTCAGGAAGACAGAAAACTTCTTGAAGAATAGGATCTGCTCAGCATTTTGGATGTTTGGTTCCCTGTAGGGAGGAATCACGTACAATTCATACCTGTCTCTTATTAAATAGCATAGTCTTGATGTTGAGGGAAGGGTTTTAAGGCTTTTTCTGATTTGGTTTTGTTAGCATGTCAGGACTGAGTGGGCTGTTGCCACTCTCAGATGGGCCTTTCACATTCAGGGCCTCATACCTGTTGTAGAGAGGCACTCTGGGGGATAGAGCAGGCAAAGAGGATTTTTGTTTGCAGTGTCAGATGCAGACTTGCCTCCACCTGCTCCTTTCCTTTATGATCTTGACTCCAGCCTTGCATTTTTTTTTCCTCGACCTGATGTGATACAGGCTGCCTTGGGTTTGTATTTTTTTCCCTTGAAAAAATCTCTTTGCTCATAGGTGAAAGTGGTATGAGATATTATACTTCATCTCCAGAGTAATACACATTTTTCTAGCTTTTTGTTTTGTTTTGGTTTTTTTGGTAGGTGCCCCATACTTTGAGATAACCATTGTGCAATTGGTAAAAAATGCATGGAGACCGTGGCTAACATTAGTGAATCTCACATCTATGGAAATTTTCTCAGAAAACTTACAAAGCCGTGAAAGAAAAAAAAAAAAAGATTTCAATCTGGGTAGTTACTTCTTTGGAAAAGACATTTTTAAGGAATTATTTTCTTGGTCTTCCTTTCGTATTAGAGATATAATTAATCTGCCAACAAGTAAAGAGAGGAAAAAAAGGTACTCTGTGCATTTTTTTTTTTTTATTTAAAAATTTCTTATTACAAGTTTTTATTTCTCATTTTCTGGTTGTCTTTACAAATGTTCCTCTGCTTTCTATATCTTCTGGATGAGTAAGTATTTATACATTTAACTTTGATCTAATTATTTTTTTTCTGTATGCGTTTTGGTCCTCTGAACAGTTTTGTGCTGGTGTACTTACTTTAAGTGTTGGTATTGCATCAGATACCAATTCACTCAAAACAGACTGGTGGTCCATCTGGTTTAGTATCCTGTTTCCTGTAATGGTTAGTAACAGATGCTTGGCTGGAGATTTCAAGAAATCCCATATAGACCTATTTTGATATATTTATTCATTGGGATATTATTTTCTGAGTTTAAGTTGGGCTAATGCTTTGCATGTTAATATGCTTTATTTTTTATAAAAGGCGTTTTACCATGTAGTAGTGATTGGTCTTTTATTCATATTTATCTTCAGTACTTTCATATATATGATCAGTCATTTTTGAATCATATCACATTCATTCATGTTTCTTCCAGACAAAATTAAAAGTGTAAATATTCAGTCTTTTTGCTTTCAGACTATTTAACCAGGTCATTAGAAGATAAATTTGTGTTTACAACATGTTTAATAGAGAATGATCTTACAAACTGTCAGAGAATGCACTCAAGATTAAACAGGCATATTTGTGCAAATCAAAAAATAGCTAACATCTGGAGCACCTGGAGTTTATTGAGAACAAAGGTCTGTTATTAAGAAATTAGAATAAAGAAAATTTTCATATGTGGCAATAGCGTTAATATCACTACGATGTGTAAATGAGTCATTTTCTCTATTACAATTTTAAGTACTGCTAATCACTTTTCAGTCATTCTGATAACAAGTAAGCAGCTAGTATTGCACACATATTCCAGTATTGCACAATATTCCAGTTGCCAAGTAATTTCTTTTATGTAGAGATTTTTGTTTCTTTCCACTTGCTTGTGGTAAACACAAACCACTAGGTCAGAGCATCTGCAGCAGTGTACACATTATAAATGCCAAGTAATGTGAATGCTGAACAGATGGTTTTGTGCAGACCAATGCTATTTCTTGCCCCTGTTTGCAGCTCTCTTTCAAAGCAGGAGGAACTGAGACTAATCTCTTTTATTGGCTTTATTTGTGAGTGTGTGATTATATTAGAGATCAAGCTTTTAATTATTTGGGGGGATTTGAAGAGTTCTATTTCATGAAAAGTTCCCAGAAGTAAGTCAGGTATGACATGTGTTGACAGCTTAAAAGAGAGCACAAAAATGAATTGAAATAGATGTTCAGGATACTAAGCTTGAAGCAATCACAGTGTGTGTGGTTTTCTTGGCACTCTAAAACTCTCCAAAAGAAGAGACTTTAGGAAAAAAGGCCTTTTAGTGTTGTTTTTTGCCAATCCCACTTAGTCTAAGAAATAGATAACAGAATATGTTTATGATTACATAAACATATTTTAAAGCATGTACATTTTCTTATTTAAGTCATCTTTTCATCCTATATTACCTAGCAAATAAATACACCTTTATTTTAAAAATATCTAAAATACATTAGTGTATATGAAAATTCAAATTTGGACAGTCAATTCTTTCAATAGAACTGGTTTAAACATGTCTGCAGAGACTTAATCCATCAGTCCTCTTGCATGCATTGCATTGTAATATTTTGCTTAATTAAAGCACCAAAAACACTGTTTTTCACAGGACCTTTGTCTCATTCCCTGCAGAGGATGGACAATGCTTTCTTAATGAGCATTTATTCAGAGTTCTGTTTCTGATCATTGTTCAGTGTGTGGTCCTATGCCTTCTTTAAGGCATAAAAACTGTGCATTATTCAAACTTTACTTAGAAGACAGTATTCCTTAACATATTTCTGTGGCATTCATTGGTGTGCTATTTGATTATTTCATGCAACAGTTCATATATTTTTGTCTTTATAACAATGAGAATAGGCTACTCATTTTAGAGGTGGGAAAACCTCTAAAGAGGTTTTCTAAATCATAGATCATCTAAAGATGATCAGGCAACAAAGGGAAATATATACTTTAAACAGAGTCCCAAACCTGAGAAACCCGTCTTCAGTTCTTTTATGTAGAACATCTTAAATGTTTACAGTGCAACTGTTTCTATTGCAAATTTGAGTGCTTACCATTCAAGCAAATCAGACCTCCAGGAATCAAGCTGAATCTTTAATTTGAGATTCCCTGCAAAGATCTTGGTTTCTTAAGCCTCTGAAGTAACTGTCTGAAATAGCAGACTGTTGTACTCTATAAGGATTGCGGGTATGCAAGACATAGTTAAGTCATTAATTTTATTAGTATTTCCTAATAGCAGAATATTCAATTTCACTGCAGACTGAAAATTGTATTTGTTTTTATATTTCTGGCCATATCCTGTGGATCTTACTTCTACCCCACTCTCCAGTTTCTAGGCCAGTATTTTTACATTATACACATAAAACACTGGCCTGTGTTATGTAAGTCTTTCTTCTTAGCTTTGGTTCACTGCTTGAGGAGTATGATTTTCATTAGTCATTTTCAATTTTCTTAGTTACTTTAAGACTCTTGAGCACCAGCTCCAGAATTTTCTTATCAAGTAGTTTGCTTTGCATTTGTCTCTCAGTCTTCCTCATTTCTGCAGTTTAGGATATTCACTGAAGCACGAATGAAATAATGTCTATATTATATATTTTAATACCATTCCTCCAATTAGTAATAGCATTTACTGCAAAAGATCTGCAGCATGTCCTCAAACTGTTATGAGTTCAGTAAAGTTCAGTTGTAAATATTAGGAATTTAGTTCTTGGAACATTTTCCAGTCAACATGAAATTTTTTTAGGCCTTATATAACATTGTCAAATTTGGGAAGATATTTTAGGGGCAGCAGAAGGAACATTACTCAACAAATGCCATCTCCTAAATGAGAAGCTTTGTAATACAACAGCTACATATAACAGAAGTAAAATTCTTTAATCTTTTTCTTACAAAGTGCTCTACTGTTCTGTAACTAAGAAAATTCTGTAAATAAGAAAATTTCATAAGACAATTCATGTAAAATTTTTGCTCAAATATATGAACAGTTTCAGAGTTGTTAGGCATAAAGAACTGCTATTATACTGTGAAGTGTCAATGAATTTTCAGTAGGCAACCCTGCCACTTAGCATTCACTGTTGCAGATATTCAGGGAAAAATATAACATATCTGAAATTTAGACAATAATTAAAAATCCTCAGTAACTAGAAATAAAAGGAAACACTGTTTCATGCTTTGAAGGTAGAATAAACCAGGATTCTGAGCGCTAAATTCTAAACACATCTATTGGTGTGGTGAGAGTCAGAAAATCGATTGTTCTCTGACAAAAAAAAACAAAACAAAAAACACAAAATGGATCATTAAATAATTAAATATTTTTGCTTAGGAGAGACACCTGGAGGTTGTCTAGGCCAGCCCCATATTCTACTTTCTACTTACATTTTTACTGGAATGGTCTTCCAAGGGAGGTGGTGCAGTCGCCATCACTGGCAGTGTCAAGAGGCACCTGGATGAGGAGCTACAAGATATGGTTTAGTTTGTGGTAACAGTGGTAATGAGAAGACGGTTGGACTAGATGATCTTACAGGTCATTTCCAACCTTATGATTCTATGATTCTAGGCATGGTCTGCTCAGTGTAAGTTATTATAATACTTGACCATCTCTCCAAGCTGAGCAACACAATGCAGTTGACAGCCTGTACTCATAACTCAAGTTCTGCATCTCCCTGTCACATTGGTGACTATCCACTGGACTCATTTCTGGATGTAACCACCTTTCTTGTGCTGGAGAACCCTAATCTAGGCATAATATTCTAGATACAGTTGCAAAAGAGCTCAACAGAGAGGGATAATTATTTCCCTCAACTTTCTGGGTGCACTCCTTCATGCATCCCAGTCTATAGTTAACCACTTTTGCCAGAAGTCAATGAAGCCAATTTTGCTGTCCACACTAACATCCAGATTTTTTCCTGCAAAGTTACTTTTTATCCATTCAGCCTCAGCCTTCATAATTTCCAAGGCCATTCTATGATTCAGTGATAATATTTAATCTCAGATGGAGCACATTGCATTTGCATTTGTTAAACGTCAAGAGTTTTCTGACATAACATTGTCATAACATACATATAACATACATTGCCCCGTCCTTGGATGTGTTTAAGGCCAGGTTGGATGGGGTCCTGGGCAACCTGATCTGAATGTGTGTGTTTGGTGGCCCTGCTAGGCAGGGGGTTGGAACTACGTGATCCTTGAGGTCCCTTCCAACCTGGCTGATTCTGTGATAACATTCATCTAGGCTGTCAGACATTCTCTGAGTAGAAGTCTCCTCTCCAAGACGGCTATTACTCTCCCCCAGCTTGCTGAGCACTTGTCCTGTTTTCTAATCCAGACAATTAATAAACTCACTAAACTATTTTCCCTGGCATTGGCCCTTGATAGATACTGCTATTAACCAGCCACCACATGGGCTTCTCCCTGACAATCATATCCCTCTGAGACATGTTTCCAGAATATGAGACATCCCACTTCTGTCTGTGACTGATTCATGAGATGATGAAAAAAAGAAGCAGAAATATGAATGTTTGAATGTTACAACTGTGACTAACAACCCAATCATCCTAAGAACATAAAAGAACATAAATGAGTAAATTCATTAATTCTGACCAAGCTCTTTTGACAAGAAATTGTTGTTTATTTCTGAAAAACCACACAACTGTAGAATCTTGTTTCTTAAGGTCTTGTTAAGACGTGTATCGTATGTCCTTCGGCACTCTTGCACAGCATAATCCTTGTATTACTTATTTAAACAACCAGTTTATAAAATAATCCAGCGCATAGTTCACAGTTTCTAGTCTCTGTATGGCAGTTACTAATCACTGATGACAGTGACCTCAAACAGAATAAATCTATTTATACACATTGATGAGGTAGCAGCTCTAATAAAATGGGTTTTTTTGTCATGTGATATTGTTATTTGGAGTTTTCTTCACACTGGATGTTTTAAAGATTTTAAGTATGTTAACATACTGCTTATTCCTAGGTCAAAATATAGCCTGATATAAAGCTTTCTTTTGTAAACCATGGTAACAAAGAAAACATAATAAATCCAAAGCAGAACATGATCATTTCAGCCCTTGATTGCACTTTCTGCTGATTCTGGGAGTCCTGGACATTCCAGTGTATGAATAGCCCACGTGTCAAATGCATGTAACTGATTGGAGACCAATTTATGTCTCTATCATTGCAGTTAACAGATGCTACATTTCTAAACCCACATAAAACTCCATCTTCTAATAGAGCAAGGACTGACATTTTTCATCCCAGTTCTTCCTTGTGGTTTGGTGTGACGATAAATTAATGTGCTTGTAAGTGTTGTATATGTAGGGAATTACAGTGGTAAGAAACATTCCAGTAAAAAGTACCGAAAATACTGTCCAGATAGGATCCACATCGTACTTTCCTCTCTTATATTTCTTAAATCTATTAATTAGTTTTAACAGAGATGTCATAAAAATCAGATCTTGAATGATAACTGTAATTAATTCACTTTAAGTTGTGTAATATATCGCTCTGGCAAAACTTTCTCAGTATTTTTGACTTAGTCTTTACAAACTTAATTGAAAAGATATTAACTTCTTTGTAGGTAAATGCAAGGCTAAATTAAGCCGTTAGAAAATTTCTGGCAAAGGACTGATTATTGGATCACAATGCTAACCTAGAATCCCAAAACTCTGAACTAATATCCTCGTTCTATACTGAATTTATGCTGTGATCTTGGACAGACAGGGCTTTATTTAAAGATAAATGGACTTGTTGTAAAGTGAAGTTAGGAATTACTGTGCGGCAAGAGATGTTCATATTTTATCACTACTGTGCACACCTAGCTATTGTTCCATACTTGGTACTTAAAAAAAAAAAAGTTAGAAGTGGTAATTCCACTTTTATTAGAAAATCTATAGCAAAGATTTTGTAGAAAATAATTATAAGTGAAAAAAGCAAATAAGAAACAAAAAATCTGTTGCTGTATTTTGCTGTTGGGAGATTGTATCATTGTAAATTTTTTTATATACTGTGATAATAGACTAACAGTTTCTGCTTTATACATGAGTTTGTGGTTTGGAATGACTGAAAAGAAAAAGAAAATGAGAGTGCTTCAATAAAATTCCTTTCTCTCTAGTTTGATGTTAAGGTATCATGGCAAACCTTATTGAAGGTCTTGCTGAGATTAAGGTTAACATCACCTCTGTTCTTGACAACAGAGACAGTCAACATAGTCAGGTTTGGGTATGATTTTCCCTTGGTAAGCTCATCATGATTGTTCCTCATTACCTTCTTTCCTTTGTGGGCTTGGACTTCACCTGTAGGAAGATCTGCTCCATTATTCTCCCAGGAGCTGAGATTACATGACTGGCCTGTAGTCATGTAGAGTTTGTGTCTTGTTCAACATGCAATAGGCATGACACTTACCTTTATTTTTTTCATTAGAAAACTTCTCGAAACCCTACAATTTTTCAAAGATAGTAGAATGCCTTCTTAATGCCATTCAGTCTGCTCCCTGCTTCTTCTGATACTATAGACTTGTCTGATTTGCTTAAATGTCCTGAAGTCCATCTTTCTCAGCTAAGGACAATTCTTTGCTCCTACAGACTGTCAGTTAGGGAGAAGGCAGGCTCCAAAAATAAACTAGAAAATGTCACTGTAATAATCTTCTGCTTTAAGAAGTACATGTTTAAGATAGAATTATATTTATTGTATGGAGAAACCACAGACTGTGCATTATGCTGAATAGAAAATCACCTACAACTCTGTGTATGCATTGTAAATCAGCACATAGGCTGTTGGTCATTTTTATTTGCTAATGCAGCATTGTATAATCAATGGATATTAAGATGTTACAATCACAAAATAAACAAGAGAGTTAGGTGAAGTAGATTATGATAGCAAAACAGAATAAATGGAAAGCTTACCCTTAGGCTGGACTCACCCACAAAACACCAGAAGGAGGGATCTCCAGACAAGATCCTTCCCCCCTGGTAGCCAGCTATTAAATAGGTCTAGGAGAGGTGGAGCCTGGCTCCACCCCTTCTGGCAGCACAGGTGAATTGCCTTCAGCTGTGCTCCTCTGGCTGACTCATGGCTCGCCTCAGGTGATCAATCAGAGGTTCAGGTCATGACTCAGTAATTCCCATACAAGCAAAAAATTATCACTAGTGATTTGTTCTGTGCGTACGTTATTTCCAAATACTTGCATGCATTTATTCATTATAATTTTCACTGATTTTAATACAAAGAAATACTTGCATGCTTACATGCTAAAATAATGCAACCTTCCTATTTCTGTCAATACCCGATAATTGTGCTTTGTTTTACTGACTACTAAAACCAATATTACAACACAAGATTATGCAAACAAAGTAGACTTTATTTCTATCTCCATCTTTCAACATAAAAAATAAAGAATGCTCTTCCAATACTTTGGTTAAGTTCTCCTTTTGGATGTGCTACTAATTTTATAGAGTGGAAATGAAATTCATCATTCAAAAAGTAATTATAGTCTGTCACCTGCTTACGCAGCTACAAATACATTGGTAGACATACATTCAGATTGTAGCACTAGTTGTTCTGAGCAGCATTTCAAAGAAAGCCAGTTTTCCAGTTGTTAAAATCTCCAGCCTAACAGGTGGGAAGTCATGAAGTCAGTGCGAAAGTGTTGAGTGTCATATTTCATTATTATTTTTATTGAACCAAAAATGTTTTCTGAACATAAAATACTTTAAAAGCTGTTTGTAAATTCAGTGTTGAAATAGAAATTTGTGTGTTCCCATTGACAGAGTTCTGAAGATATTCACTTAATTCTTCCAAATCGTACTTAGTTCTAGTATCAAATTTTGCTGTCATTGCTGTTCACTAGTCCGTAGATCCAAATGGAGACTCTGAATATATTTTCAGGTTATTTGAAGACTTTGAGTTTCTCTTTATGTGGATGGCAGGAATTTGGTTTCCCGTTGAACTGAAAATTTTTCTTTAATCCTCTGTTAGATTCTTCTCTATTGATACCGAGTAGCACATAAGGACACTGTGTTGTTTGCCTATATTGCTACTCAAGAAGTAAAATAATCCTTTGATAATGTTATCATGAGCATCAAATTTCTACCCAATACAATTTCATTTTACAGAACTGAAAAATTGATAATTTTTTTGAAAAGTCAATGAATATTCAGTAAAGAGAATAAATAAATGCCATCAAAATTAGGCATACCAAAAACAGGAGCAAAAATTATAATCAACAACGCAAAGATTCAGCTATAAAGTGGAAGACCATGGAACCAAAAAGTAGCTGTGTAAACACAAAAACATTTCCATAACTTAGTACATGTTATTCTCAAAAAAATAACATAAACTATTCCTTTACTGTAGAAAGTTTTAAGCAGATTGATCATGAAATGTCCAAATCTGCTAAGGCTAAAAGTGAGAGAGGAAAGGGAAACTTTTGGCATATACAAAACAAATCTATTGCTGTTGTAAACAAAAATATAGAAAGCAGCAAGAATTCACAAAGGTAACTCAAATTTACTAATACAGAGATTTCTTGTAAAAATATCTATGATTAAAAAAGTAAAATATAAATTAAGAAAGGTAAGTAGTAGATTTTCTCAGTAACTGAAGAGTCTTTCAAAATGAAATACTAAAAAATAGGGAAAAATAGGAAAATGTATAAAAGCATGAAATCTGCTCCACAGATTTTGCTTCAAGAAAATGCATATTTTCTAAAATTCCTCTGGAAAATTCCTTCTAGGAAAATCCAAATTACATTTATCAGATTGAGTTAATATACGTAATTTTATCTGCTTTCGGCAAAACATCAGACTGCTTCTGCTGCAGACATCAGGTTACCTGGGAGCTGTAGTTCACCACCCCCATCTTCTTACTGACATTCTTGACAGAGAGCAAAATATTCTGAAGTTCTATCTGAGTTTCCTGCAAAGCTTATTTGATGAATACTGGAAGTAATGTTATCATATGTGTGTTATAAGACATCATCAGATCTATGAACTGTTTGACAGTAATATTGACTTAGCTTGTGTATGGGAACTGCTGAATCACAGCCTGATTGACCACCTGAGGTGAGTAATGAGTGAGCCCTGGGAACACAGGTGAAGACAATTCTCCTGTGCTTCTGGTAGGGCTGGAGCTTGGCTCCACCTCTCCTAGACCCACTTAAGAGCTCACTACACCCAGGGAAGGATCTTTTTTGGAGATTGCTTCTCTTAGACTCTTCTCAGGACAAGAGTTAAGATTTTCATCTGTTCTTTAGTGTGATAACCTGTTTAGTTTAACTTTCCTGTATATTTCTTAATTATAGCATCTGTATATTCTTTGATTGCACAACTTGAAAGGAAGTTTTGTAGGTAGATTCAGAAAGCTGACCCTCTAGGGTTTTTTTTTTTTTTTGCTGTTGGTTTTTTTTTTTTTTTTTGCCTTTCCATAATAAATCTGTTTTGATTTTACATACATAGTTCACCCTGAAAGTAATGCCTTTTTTATTTCTATGGAAACTGCAACAGATACAAAGTGTATAATAGCACTATAAAGCACTGTAATAGAGCAAATTCTCAGCTACAAAACATTATGTTTCAACTATTTTAACATTCAACATTATTATTTTCAACTATTAGCTATGCATTTTTGATAGTGAACAACAAGAGCCTGCATGCTGCACTTGTAAAAATCTGCTCTAGAAGTGACCCACTGTTTCACAGCTGCTATGAGAGCACTGTGATTAGGAGAATGTTGCCCATGCAGTCTATCTTTCCTTGGCCTGAACAGAAGGAAATCAGAAGACACCAAAACAAGACTATGCAAAGGGTATAATAGGATTTCCAGCCAAGATTGCTATTGTGCTGCATAGTCTTTGAACTGGAGATCTGGTAATGAGGCCTGGCATTATCCTGTTGCAAGGGAAAGGTTGTATTCTTCTCTATATTGACTCTGAAAGTTTGAGCCTTCAGCTTAGTCAGCACTGTGATTTTGCAGTCAGCTTTGATGGTTTGTCCATGTTCTAGGAAATCAAGAAGGATAACACCCTTTCCTATCTCAAAAGATAGTGCACATCACTTTACTCGCTGAGAGCTGTGTCTTGAACTTTTCTCTGCTACTGTCTGTTTTATCACAATAAAATTTAATGGAATATTGGCAGGAAAGTACAACCTCTACTGTTGTACTGCCAATATCGTGGGCCATCATAATAAAAATAGGAGGCATTATTTTTGAGCAACTCTTGTACGCTAAGGCTGGAACTACTTCAATAAAATGTTTAGTGTGTAAAAAGATAGTTACTAAGAAATAAATGCAGTTCTACATCCAACTGCTGCTAGCACTTTGTAATGAGATCTCTTTTCACAAGTGCAGGTGCTGATTATTCATGCAATATAAATAATTATTTACACAGGTGTTATGAAATCTGATGCAAGAGGGAAATTTGAATAATGATATAAACACATGATAAGTATCTTACCAGAGTTAAAAATTTATAGGTAAGACCATGGAAGATTTTGAGATACATTCAGGCCATGGCAACATCTCATGTTTCTTCCACTCTCCTTGCTGTTATAGTGTATTTAGTGTTGTGAACAGTGATGAAAGTACTTTATGCAAACTAGTAAGTTCTATCCTACTCTGCAACCGTGTTATACAGCTTTGGCTTACGAAGTCCCTTTGAAAAAAATTTAAATATTATTTCAACTTCAGTTATTTTAATGTACAACAAAATAAATTTCCTCTTCTAAGGGTATATAAGTAGTGGTAGAATATTTAATGTCAATAATAGTATTGTGATTTAATTGTATTATCTACTTTTTGCAGTAATCAGCACTGATTTAGTTCAGGACTATTAATTGCAAGTCAAATTATAGGGCTTGGTACTGCTTTCAGACAAATGGCGCTCAACAGATTAGCTATATAAGGTATATTAGTATTATCTGCTACTACACAGTAAAACATGAAATTCAGTATTTCAGTTTCAAGTACTGAAAAGTAATCCATTTAAAGATATTTATTCCACTAATGCAACACACATGCAACTATTATTTTGATCTGTAGATATCAAGATTTTCAGTAGGAATTTATTTTGGAGTTGTGGAGCATGACAAGGCTTTTAGGAGTAATCCTATTTCCAGAAGTTAAAAAAAAATAATTTCCCTGGTCAAAAATGAAGCAAAAGCAAGCATTCTTTCACTGGGGGAAAACAAAAACAAACCAGTCCTAGGTAGAGTAGGTTCTGCTGTAGCCTTTCTCAAATATGCAAGCCTAAAGAGACTGCAAGACAATACAGTGCAGTATTTAGGCTCTACTATTCTACAGGTAAACTACTCCATCATATTCTCAAAGCAGAATCTCTGAGATCCACTATGCTGCATGCAAAAATACAGATGTAGGAAGAACTTTCTGTATTAACAAGGAAGCACTGGTATACTGAGCACAGTAGCTGCAAGAGCACTATTAAGTTTCTGCGGAAACTCTAAAGAAGGCATTGAGACACGCATAAGAAATTACTTTTGAGGAAGTGCTTTGCTCTCGATTGTTTCTAAGACAGTGGCTATGAAACCAATGGGAAAGAGCTCCTTTACAAAGGTGCTGTCATTGGGAAAGTATAGTCTGAAGCCAGCAAAAAGAGCTTCATATGGTATATTCCCATAGGCCACAAAAAAACCAAGGGATTATATCCCTTAAAAAGCTATGTTTCATCAGCATTCTTATTATACCAGAGTGAGCAACGTTTGATTATCCCAGAAAGTGTAGCAATCTTACTTAAGCAAAGTTAAAACATCACAAAAAGAAAATAACAATCCTGAACAGGGAGAACTGACACAAAAAATTAAGATGACTGCAGGTGTATATACCATTATGAGACTGTAGTCCAGGTAGGAACTGATGAGAATGTCGTATATGTGGCTCTAGGAGTATCTAAAAACATTTTTTTGTGCACATAGCAATGAAAGCAGAAGTAATATTAATATAGGCCTCAGCATGCCCTTGAGTGACCCAAATTTAGGGAGTTAGAGGTGATTACAGCTTTCTTCATATCCATTTTCTTTTTAATACTTTGTGAAACATTTAAGAAAACCTGTTTTTTTGAAGGAAACTTGAGGACTAATCAGTATTCTCTGTGGCCATCATTTTCTGACAAACTGCATGGAAACCATCTTCACACTAGACAGACATCCAGTGATAATTCTTTCTTATTTGCTGACATAGGCTGGATTTCAACCTGATACTTGCAGTTGCTTATCCTTCAAAAAACAATTGCTGCCTAGGTTTCCTGAATTTTGCTGCTTTAAAAGTGGTTGGGTAGCTTTTGCCTTTGGCATAACTGTGGGAGGGAAGACTTCTGCTTTTTTCTTCTGTGAGCTAATCAAAGAAAGAAGCGGGATTATTTGCTACACTTTATGGCACAGCTTAATTTAACATATTTGACTACAATTATCGTACTTGTACAGTTGACTGTTACTCCAATTTTTGGTTTGTAAAACTACAGTTACCATAGAGATGTTATTTACAATGAGATTCACTGTGAAAGATTCACAGATAGTTTTAATGTTCCAACGTATTCGAGGTCACATTAATATTTCATCAATGAACAGTCTGTACAGTAGAGAGTCATGATTTAACTGATCAGTGATGAAGTGATAATATTTTCTTCACTGGGTTGAAAAAGTATTACCTAAAAGATAATATTGAATGTTAAAGACAGACTACATATCAGTGAAAAAGAAAAATATTTTCTTGTTTGCATTTTCTTCATCCCTTTCAGGAAGAAGAAAGCTTTTGTATCAGTAAAAGTGGATAATTGCTACTCAAGAGTGCAATTAATAATACGGGCTTCCTACACACAGCTCTGCAAAAGAATGTCACTTCAGATTCAGATTATTTAATTAATGCTCGGTGATAGTGGGATACAGTTGTGATGCCCTATGTATAGCCTTGGTTTCTTACATATTCCTGAATAATGCATATGTAATAATGATATGCAAATTTTGACTTTTTAGTAACTGCTATAATAATATGTCACCTAATTTGGACCACTTATGTGTACCAATACCTATTAGTGAAAAATTGCTCTTTGGTTCCATCTGTGGTTTCAGAATATAAAGTAAAAGGCTACTAGTACAATAGTCCACAGCAGTTCATAGACCGTATGGCTGAGTTTCTTATGCTTGACTGCCTGGAAATGAACCATAAATAACCATGGCTTGCTGAGCTAAAAACAGCACTATCAACCAAAATCCTATATCTGGATCTCCTGTCTGATGTCTTATTACTAATGTAGACAAAGAACTGGATGCATATAGTAGAAATACTTATTTTTCTCCATGCTAAAGCAAGAACGTGATTTTTTGCTGGTCAATAGATGACTTCAAAATATTAACTCAAAACTTACTTAGGAAAATAAGGGACAGAGCCCAGCAGACTTGAATATTACAAAAGGTATTCCTTCTGAATAACATATTTTCAAGTTCATGTATAATTTTATGCTGAAGTCTTTATTTTATGGGTTTACTAATTTTGTAGCTATTTACTACAAAAATACTTTGAGAGCTGTAATAAATTATTTGTGTACAATTCAATTTAGCATTTGTAGTTATATGAATTTTTAATGCTGTGTAATGTTTTGAATATTTATTGCCTATCTATTTTATGTTGAGTGTATTGTTATGCCCTCTAGGATACTTTGAAGAAAACATTTTATTTGAAGTGTTATTTCCTGAAGGAACAAGCAGAAACATAGTTCTGTGCTATTACTTAAACATGTAATTGTCCTCATCTCTGAGTAGACATTGTCTAGATAACCTTTCTTACAATTAAAATCAAACTGATATCCAGCATGAATATAATGCAAGTGACTTGTTTTAACTACTTAAGTACCTCATGCTCTTTCTTTTGATTCACAGTCACTATCGTATAGCCTTAAAATTGCAGGAACTTAATCCTGACTACACATTGATCAGCTCTGAATCTGAGCCCAAAACAATAGACTTCTAGATCACGTATGCCTCAGAGATTGTATAAATGGTACTGTTTCTATTTATTTAGCTTTCCAGATGCAAGACATTCTTCACAATGGAGAAATATCTTAATCAGACATACACAAACTTTCTATGGGACTCAGCTATTGCACAATGATGGCACAGAAGAAACTAAAAGCTCCATAAGTCTTCCAGAAAAAGAAATAGAAGATTTTCTTTAATGCTACCTTCTCTAATCTAAGTTAACAGCAGTGTGAAAATTTGTTATACCAAGAAAATAACAAAACAATAACAAAAATATCCATTCAAAAATATATTTGCAAAACAACATTAGAAATAATCCTATCAGCCTTACAAAAATGAGGTACCACCCTCCTTTTTTGGGGTGATGAAAAAGCAAATAATATGCAACAGATGTTATTCATGTTGTTTAGTTCACTGCTGCAAGCTGTTCAGATGAGATTGTTAGTATGTAAATATATACATAGCAGAATAAAACATATTTATTGTACGTGTTGCAGTACCTAGTAAGATGAACAGTAGTCACCTCAAGGGGAAACAAAAATTTGTTTCAATATTTTATTCCATTTTTTGTATATGAATTAGTTTCATCATTTCTATAATGCCGTAAGAAACCACAAAGAATACAAAAGATTAAGTCCTGGTAGCAATTTTTTCTTTTTGGAAATGTGGGAGTCGCAGCAGTCAGCACTGGGAAATAAACTCTTTCTAATCCACTAATTAGGAAGCTTGTTCCAGTCTTCAGTAGGTTTGAATAAATACCTGTCTTTCACTCTGCTCTCAAAAAATTCCTTAGTATTCTTAAGTTTCCATTTGGTGTGAGAAGTACCTTTTAAGCTATCTGTCATACTTAAATCTCTCATCATGAATCTTCTACAAGGTCAGATATAATCAGTTCTCTAAAAGGCATCAGATAGCTTTGGACTGAATCCCATATGCCTCTGACTACAGCAAGCTGATAAGTCTTCACTTCTAACAATTACCATCAATAATTCCAAGTTCTGCTCTACAATGGTAAAATTGTGCATAGTGTAATTATTTGATCCAGCTTTTGGATCTCTTCTAATTCTGTAATTGGCATGTTGCCAAGCACATAGAATATCCAAAAAGGCAGCCATGGATGCTATTACTTGTTGCTGATTGCTGAGGTCCAGCAATATATTTAGATTTATATTAGGTGCTTTTATTTCTCACATGAAGACACTAGCCTTAGAGTAAAGATTTGTTTGGTCGTGGTAATAGCTCTTAAATTGGTTCCATTCTGTTTACTGACAAAGATTTCATTTATCCTGATAAAATCAATTTTACACAGAATCATAGAATGGCCTGGGTTGAAAAGGATCTCAAAGATTATCTAGTTCCAATCCCCCTGCCATGGGCAGGGTCGCTAGCTACTAGACCAGAACATGAGCCAGCAGTGCGCTCTGGCAGCTCGAAAGGCAAATGGGATCCTGGGCTCCATCAGGAGAGGGGTGGTCAGCAGGGACAGGGAGGTGATTGTCCCTCTCTACTCGGCTCTTGTGAGGCCCCATCTGGAGTACTGTGTCCAGGTGTGGAGCCCTCAGTACAAGAAAGACAGAGATTTTGGAAAGGGTCCAGAGGAGGGCGACTAAGATGATCAGGGGGCTGGAGCACCTCCCTATGAGGACAGGCTGAGGGAGTTGGGCTTGTTCAGCCTGGAGAAGAGAAGGCTGCGGGGTGACCTCATTGCAGCCTATCAATACCTGAAGGGAACCTACACCCACGAGGGGAGTAAACTCTTCAAAAGGGCTGACAACAGCAGGACTAGGGGAAATGGATCCAAGTTGAAGGAGGGAAGATTTAGGTTGGATGTTAGGGGGAAGTTCTATACAAGGAGAGTGGTTAGGCCCTGGAACAGGCTGCCCAGGGAGGTTGTAGATGCCCCGTCCTTGGATGTGTTTAAGGCCAGGTTGGACGGGGTCCTGGGCAACCTGATCTGAATGTGTGTGTTTGGTGGCCCTGCTAGGCAGGGGGGTTGGAACTACATGATCCTTGAGGTCCCTTCCAACCCGGGTGATTCTGTGATTCTGTGATTCTGTGATAGACCAGGCTGCCCAGAGCCACATCCAGCCTGGCCTTGAATGCCTCCAGGGATGAGAGGCATCCTCAACCTCTCAGGACAGCCTGTTCCAGTGTGATACCACCCTCTGACTGAAAAACTTCCTCCTAATATCTAACCTAAATCTCCTCTGTCTTAGTTTAAAACTATTCCCCCTTGTCCTATCACTATCAACACATATAAATAGTCATTCCCCCTCTGGTTTATATACTCATTTCAAGTACTGGAAGACTACAATGAGGTCTCCCCAGAGTCTTCTCCAAGCTGTACAAGCTCAGTTCCCTCAACCTTTCCTCATACGAGAAGTGCTCCAGCTCTCAGATCATCTTTGTGGCCCTCTTCTGGACCCTTTACAGAAGCTCTGCATCTTTCTTGTGCTGGAGGCCCCAGGCCTGGATGCAGTAGTCTATCAGAGATAGATGCTTAGGGAAGATGGTAGAATACATTTTCTGATATTTTCTTTGCTATAAAGATTTTTACTAGTAATGTTGTTTCTCCTCCCACTCTCACGAACATTGGCATCAGTAGAAAAACAAAAACAAAAACAAAAACAAAAACAAAAACAATAAATTTGTATTCATTTACATGACTGAAAATTTGTATATCCTACTGGAAGGAGAAATAAGGTTGCTTCCTTTTTGAATTATTGCTTTGGTCTACCACTTTCTCAGCGTCACTTCTACAGTCCTTTCTCCTTTAATTTACTCTGTTACTCTCAACTATTTGCCATAATGTTTCTCAGAGTTATTTTAAGGGCTTAGCTCTTCATAAATTCAGGGTTGAATATTGTTGAAAGTGTGGGTCTTCCTAAGTACTGGGTAGAAGAATTTGTCTTGAAGGGACATGAAGTAAAAATAGTTGTTATTGTGTCTTCTTTTTAATATTTTATTGTAACAAACATATTAATTTTCTCTTTCTAAATGGTACTAGTTGTCTCATCAGAAATACTAACCAGGGAGACATAGCTGAGGAAGTCACTGTGTTTCCATGTAGTAAGAAACACGTTAGAAGTTTGCTGTGGAAAGTCAGTGACTGTATCTCATGAAGTGTAATTTTAGCAAATTTCACTATGCAAAAGAGTTATTTTTTTTCCCTTTTTAATGCTTATTAAAGTAGATGTGTTTGCATATCAGACCCTTTAAGTGAAATAAGTCTGTTCGTAAGGTTGGCACAAGGACCACAAAGAGTCATTAGAGCTGCAAACTTGGCTACACAAAAGCCACAGATTGGCTAGCAACACTTTCAATTCATGTAATGACAATCTTTGTTAAGGAATCACCTACTCATCACACTTACACAAAATTGTATCAGGAGTACATGCTGTATTTACCCATGAATAAGTAATGGCTTGGAGAAGGTAGGGAGAGAAAAAAGATATTTTCCAGTTATGAACTTATTCTGGTCTTCCTTTTGCTCTTACTTAAAGCCATTGTCTTTTATAGTGTCACTCCTGTCATTTTACGTATGGAAAATGGGATCTGAGATTCAGCAAGTAGCTCCACAGTTGTTCAAGCCCTTCTGCTCTTGGCTCACAATTTGTGTTTCACACACATAGGACAAACATTACAGTGGCTGACTTTATGTCAGTTTGAACAACTACAAAATACACACAGGTCAACATCACAGAAAGTGGGAATTATACTATCAGGTCAGAATGATGCAGTCAAATTCTACTCCAGTGGCTTTTTAGTGTTGCTGGGTATTCTTATTATCTTATCACTCCTAGATATAATATACTAAAAGAGGAAGCTAATACTGTGGCTGGCATAGGTAGCATTTTATCCCTTTAACCTTAAAAGGTTATCTGAATTTGTAACTGAGTGGGTCTTTGCTAATATTTTTTTTCTTGTTTATAAGAGTTTGCGTGCTGTTTTTATAATGTTTTCATTGATGTCAAGACCTTAGTATAAAAACAACACTGGCACTGTACTAATTTACCCCATGGTCTCCTGTGTATCCCTTTGCTTCTCTCCTTGAGCAACTGGCATAGCTGCAGGACTGTTTACTCCACGGCTTATTTCCCCTTTATCTTTGATGTCCCAGGATGTCAAAGGCTGTGAATTTAATATTGATTTTATAAAGTACTTTTACTGTAACATGTCAGTTAGGATTAGCCTCAACCTCGAGTAAGCTTATGCACTGAGCTGGATTTGCACGCAATGTGGCTCTCTGGCTCTCAGACTCTTTTCCCGAGCGAATGCTTTATTTATAAGAGTGACAGTGTGCTGTGAAAGCAGGGACAGCACACAGCCCCCAGCTATCTCTATGTCTTGTATACACAGCATCGGTGCCCTGTGTATACATTAGGCTTGAAAATGTAAGTGGATCAGAGAGACGTATCATTTGCTGGTATGTAAACAGACAGATGAGTTTATAGATCGCATTAAACCCCAGTGGCTGTAACTTGTGGAAGAGTCTTCCTGGAATCCCATCCCCCATCTCACTCCTTCTTACTCCTCCTTATACATCAACACCAACACCACGAGCTGGACTCACCTCCTTTAGGGAGTAAATAAAGGCATTCTTCCAAAGGAAGAGGCATGTCTGAAGAATACTCCTGCCTTGATCTAGATCCCTTAGCCTTTTCCTGCTCCTTTCAAACGGCAGTCACTGCTGACGAAATGTATTAATCCACAGATTAATCTGCAAAGTCTTTCCATAACTCAGTATTGATCCTTCACTCAATTCCAACAATGGTGAAATGTTTTTCTTGATTTTTCCCTTTTTTCTTTTTTTTCTCTTGCTTTTATCTTATGCATTTGGGAAAAAAGAAAAACATAGTTGCCATGTTTTGTGTCTAAAAAAGCAAGATATGGTTTCTCCAAAGACTGATAGTGCTGAAGCTTGGATCTGCACTCTCAAGGGGGCAGTCACCAATTTTCTTGTGTTTTGAGCAAGTCATGCCAACTGATTACACACTGTTAATGAAAGATTAACTATTTAATGCATTAGCTTTTTGTAGCCACATGGAACATCTGTGCACTTGGTCTATGTCTGCCCCATTCATAGCGTGTTTAATTTTCTCATAGCTCTCCAGTTGCTCTGAGCTCACTTTCTTCCTCAGCTGGGACTTGTGCGAGGTTAGGTCTTCTGAGCATGTTGAAAATATTTCTTGTTTGGTTCATTAATAATTCCATAAGCCTTGACTTTGTAGCCTATCTACACTTATGGCAATACATAAATAATAAAAAAGTTATAATTCTTTATGTACTGCATATACTGTTGATTATGAAACAAGACTCCTACAGCTGCATTATCTTTGCATTCAGTGTTTCCCTCCTTAAATATGTATGACAGTTTTGTTTTAAGTCATTTTCACAAAAGATTGGCTGTTCCATTATAAAACTTCCAGGAGTTGATAAGAATTTTGCTGAGATGCAGTAACTGACAAAGAAGGGATGTTAATATTTATCTTATTTTTCTGTGTTTCATATAATGTGACAGATCAGCTGCAGAGCAAAATTCATAGTTTCAGTTGTTGCAAGGAACAAACTGGAATCATAAAACTGAAAGCTGATTTCATGTGCATACAGACAAGCATGCATATACCCTCAGTGCTCCCTACTTGTACAAGAAATGGAAATGCATTTCTGGTGAAATTTGCCAAGCTTAGGTCACAAAATCGAGATCACATAATTTCTTCATGAATCCAGACAAACTGATAGCAGACTCAAAATCTAGAAATCTAATTCCAGAATGCTGTTTCAAAAGTTAGTATCATTTTACACTGATGTCCATTCTGACATTTCTTATCCATAGGAGGGACGTTAAGTGGAAATAGGCCCAATCTTTTATATATTTCTCCCCAGGGTAAAAACACAAGATGTTCCCAGTGTTACATTAAAGAGAAGATTTCCACACTGGATGTCAGAGGATAATATTTTGGACATATATCAACTAAAAATTAAATGAAGTCTTTGAAGCATTTTGAGAATAGTCTGCCAGTACTGCCGATGTTATGGTAAGCCCATAAATATTTTATATAGAACTTAAAAATTATTTTATGTCTGTCTATGTGTCATGTGATTATTTTACAGGTAATATAATAAATAGAAATATTATTTTCAAAGATTTATGACTATATTTTAAAAAGTATGTATGAGTAAACAAGGATAATGCATCAGTGCAGCAAAAAATTCAGTTGGAGAAAAATTCATTCTGCTTTTATGAAATTCAAGCTAGGTTGAAATATTAGTGAGGGTTTTTCTTAGAACTTAATAAAAATCAATGAAATTCCAAATTTTGTAATTAATTTTTGTATTGCTAAAAGTAAAGATCACAATTAGTATATGGTAATAACATTTTAGTTAAAATTAACATTTTCTTAACAAAAATAATCCATCACATTGCTTCCAAATTTTCTCTGAATAATGTGTTAACTGTGACACTACAGAAATGCTGAGTTTTTGCCTCACTCCTGGAAACAAATCCATGCATGTATGTAGATCTATTCCTACGATTTTTTATGAGCATCATTTATATCTGTGTATATGTAGATATAGATAATTTCATTGGAGCATATACTCAGAGAATGTTTATTGGATGTGGTTTTACAGATGGTTGTTTTCATTCCTTTTGTATGCTAAAAAGACACAAGGAATAATGAAAAAAATCTTTCACATTGTAGCTCAGGCTCTAAACTGAAATTGTAGATGTTCTATCACAGAACAACCAAAGGCTCACAAACTGTTAGCAGACTTCTATGGCTTTGTGCATCAAGTTGTTTTTTTTTAAAACACATTCATTTCATAGCCCACTTATAAAATACAGAAATGTTAGTGAGTGCTGCTTCTTCATACAGCAGTAGGAGTCACGGAAAGACTAATGTTTCCTAATATCACTCAAACATTCTGTGGTACAGTCGAGAATTGAATGAAGGTCTCCTGAATTCCCATTCACATCAAGCTGTTTTGCTTTCATCCCATAAACCCTGACTGCCAGAGGCTATTGCAGGGTGGCCTAAATTAAGGGAAGCCTGAGGTAATTTTGATTTGTGTCAGAAGGTCAAAGCAGTCTCTATTGCTTTGTTAGTACAGTGGTGGCAGGGTCACTTCTAATATTTCTTCTTGTTGCTCAAGTGAGCACAGCCTAGTGAGTCCTAAACACTGAACACTCATGTGGTCAGATTTATTTGCCACTAGAAAGTCCTTAACAACAGTTTATGCTGACAAAGTTCAGTCTCAGGTTGTTAATGAATTTTTCATAATTTGTGGTATATGAATGCATGTAGCACGTTTCCACCATAATGTTGAATATCTACATTAAAAAAAAAAATAAAATGGTGAATAGTCAGTAGGTTTATTCAATTTAAGAGGATTTATTCTCTGATGAATAAGTGCTGGTAGGAATGTAAACAGCAAATACTGACATATATATGGATAGTTATTCTGAACTGCCGCTTAAAATTTGAAAATATGTTTTTGCACAGCCTTTAGAAATATTTGACAGACTCCACCTTGTCAACAGTTTATGGGCTGGTTCACCCCAGTTCCATGACAAGTGGGGCGGAGGGATCCGCAGATCCACACCTCCAGAAAAGGGAAACAGGGGACCCAAAAATAATTAAAAACAGCAGCAACAATCTGAGGAGAAACAAACTAACTTACTAAACATGGTATTGAAATGCAAGATAACACAACGTAATACTATAGAATTGAAGCAAATAAAGCAGGGAGGAGAGCTGAAAAAGAAGTGGAGATCTTATGACCTTGTTAGAGGTTATATCTCCTCTCTGAATGCAAAGACTTCCAGGATATGTAGTTATTCTCTTCTGGACAAATGTCTTGATCACCATATCTACTTCAAAAGTACTATTGCTGTACAGTTCAGCCATAGTGCTATCTTTTTCTACTGGGCCCAATTCTTGAGTGTCAGCTCTGAATTCAGCATTCTTATCACTTAACAATTCACTTAAGGATAGATGAGAAGGAAGGCTAAGAACTAAGAAGGAAAACTTATATCCATTCTTCATAAAAAAAAAGCAGTCAAGCATTTTTCCTCATATTTTAATGAATCAGGTCTAGAAATATAGACATAAAAGCATTGTCATGCTCTGTAAGTTTAGTGTACTGAGAATAAATTTCAAAAATGAGCATGTATATATATCAACTGCATGTCTGAATCTTGGTTGCCTCTCAATTTTAAGAATTACTCTTGAAGTATCATGCCACTCTCAGATCTGTTGGGCCATTGTCAGCCTGTGGACGTTCTGCTTTGGGTGACGGTAGTTGCTCTTCTTGCATTTTCAGCATCTGTGGATTTAATATTTTTCTCTCTACTTCTCAGAGATACTAAAAAAAAACCCATCTCTCTATTTCTTCACTTCTTTCTTTATTAGTGGATTTTCAATCTGTTTAGACTGCAGTTTTCTCAATCTAATCCTCATTGGTACAAATTCTCATTTGAATCAAGGTAATACCACATGGTTTTGCTAGCTTAAGAGAACCTAAAACCAAAGGTCTTAACCCACAAGTCTGCACTTATTACAGGAGACAATGTGAGTGTAATCTTACTTTTCAGATAAAAGTCTTGATAGTCAGCATTCATTATTTTAGTAATTGAATTGTTCTTTTGTTCTTGTGCCATCATTACTATATTTTGAGTCTGAAATTGCCTCCTTCAATTTTGTAATTCAATGTGTACATTTGATCTTGGCAAAAGTTTGTCTTGCTTCATAGGAATACGGTAAGACAATATTTAAATATATTCTAACTGTAGTTCCACTGCAAATTTTGCACAAAATATCTTGCCAAAACTGACCCCTTAAGACAGAAATTGCAGGACAAGCACTCATCCCATGCCACAGTGGAATAAGCAGCTGAGTTCTTCACAGAACAGCTGTTGGCAGAACTGAATCTGGTATAGATATTTCAAGAGTGTGGTCCTCTATTTCAATATAGTAATTAATATTTTGTTAAACTTTTTGGTTACACTGAAAATTTAGCTGAATAAAACTGTGCATGCTGTGTCAGTGGAGACACAGCTTTACTGAACTGCAACCAAAGGCAACTGACCAGAACACAGCAATTTCAGGAAATCTCTTTTCAGCACAAAGGCAGATATGAAAAACACAGAATCACAGTATCATGGGAGTTTGCAAGGGGCCTCTGGGAATCATCAAGTCCAGCCCCTCTGCTAAATATAACAGGTTCTCTATAGTAGGTTGGCTATATGTACCTAATATTGCCTGAGATTCTTTATGTCAGCAAAACTGCTGACTTGGACTTCTGGGGGGCAGACTTTGAACTGTTTGAGACACTGGTTGGGATGGTCCCTTGGGAGCCAATCCTGAAGGGCAAAGACTGAATGCTTCTCAAGAAGGAAAGTACAAGTACAGGAGCAGGCTGTCCTCATGTGCCATAAGCCTGTTGGGAAGAAAACCACTGTGGCTGAATAGGGAATTTTTGCTGAGGCTTCAGGAGTTTGGTTCCTGTGGAAGAAGGGACAGGCAACTCAAGTAGAGTACAATGAAATTGCTATCATATGCAGGGAGAAAATCTGAAAGGCTAAAGCCCAGTATGAGCTCAACCTGGCCACTGTGGTAAAGGACAACAAAAAATGTTTTTACAAATATATAAATATTAAGAAGAGGGCCAAAGAGAATTTCCATTTTTTACTGAATGAGGCAAGGAACATGACCACTGAGGATACGGAAAAGGCTGAGGTTCTCCATGCATTCCTTATGTCTGTCTTAAGATGAGTTATCCTTGGGGTACTTGGCCTCCTGACCTGGAATTCTGGGGTGGGGAGCAGAATAAACCCCCCACAATTCAGGTGAATTAGAGACCCGCTTCTCTACCTGGATTTCCACAGTCCATGGGGTTGGATTGGATCCACCCAAGGGTGCTGTGAGAGCTGGCATATGTGATTGCCAACCCACTTTCCACTGCCTATCGTTTGTCTATTATCATCTCTCTCTTCCACCCTATTGTCCATGGAACCTGATAAGATCCATCCATGGTTTCTGAGGGAACTGATAGATGAAATTGCCAAGCTGCTATCCATCATATTTGAAATGTCAGGAATGGAAGATACAAGAAACTACAGGCCAGTCAATCTCAACTCTGTTCTTGGCAAGATCATGGAGCAGGTCCTCTTGAAGGACCTACTAAGGTATGTGGAAAATAAAGATGAGGTGATTCATGATAACCACCATGGCTTCACCAGGGGCAAGTCATGCCTAACAAATGCGATGGCCTTTTATGCTGGAATTACAGCATCAGTGGATAAAGGAATAGCAACTAATGTCATCTACCTGTTGTGCAAAGCATTTGACACTGTCCTGCATGACATCCTGGTCGACAAAATGGAGAAAAATGGATATGGTAGATGGACCACTTGCTGGATAAGGAATTGACTGGATAGTTGCCCTCAGAGAGTTGTGGTCAATGGCTCAGTGTCCAGTTGGAGACCAGTGACAAGTGGCATTCCTCAGGGACTGGTGCTATTTGACATCTTTGTACGTGAAATGGATAGTAGGATCGAGTGCACCCTCAGCAAGTTTGGAGATGACACCAAGCTGAGTAGTGCAATAGACATGCTAGAGAGAAGGGGTGCCATGCAGAGGGACCTGGACAGACTTGAGAGGTGAGCCCATGCCAGCCTCATGAAGTTCAACAAGGCTAAGCCCAAGATCCTGCACCTGGGTCAGGGCAATACCAAGCATAGATATAGACTAGGTGGAGAATGGCTTAACAGTAGCCCTGAAGAAAAGGATTTGGGGGTCTTGGTTGATGAAAGATTCAACATGACACAGCAACATGGGCTTTCAGCCCAGAACACCGACTATCCTGGGTTGCATCAAGAGAAGCAGGACCAGCAGGTCGAGGGAGATGATTCTGTCCCTCTACTCTACTCTCATGAGATTCTACTCTGTGTCCAGTTCTGGGGTCCTCAACATAAGAAGGACATCAGGCTGTTGGAGCAAGTCCAGAGGAGGGCCACAGAGATGATCAGAGGGCTGGAGCACCTCCTCTACGGGAACAGGCTGATACAGCTGGGGCTCTTGAGCCAGGAGAAGAGAAGGCTCCAGGCTGGAGGCTTATAGCGGCCTTCCAGTACCTGAAGGGGGCTTATGGGAAAGCTAGGGAGGGACTTTTTATAAAGGTATGTAACAACAGGATGAGGGGAAGTGTTTTTAAACTGGAAGAGGGTAGATTTAGACTAGATATTAGGAAGAAATTCTTTACTATGAGAGTGGTAAGACACTGGAACAAGTTGCCCAGTGATGTTGTGAATGCCCCCTCCCTGGAGGTGCTCAAGATCAGGCTGGATGGGGCTTTGAGTAACCTTGTCTAGTGGGAAGTGTCCCTGCCTATAGCTGGGGGGTTGGAACTAGATAATCTTAAGGGACCCTTCCAACCCAAACATCTCTATGATTCTATGATCAGTGATTCTGGTGAGTGGGAGAGGTCCCAGATGACTAGAGAATAGCTAGTATGAAGCCTATCTGTAAAAAGGGTCATAAGAAGGATCCGGGGAATTACAGGCCTTTCAGTATGACCTTTTTATCTCATGAAAGGCTGAAATTTGGACTAAAATCTGAATAAGAAGTCAGACAAGAATGATCTTGAAACACCTGTGAAAATGTAGATGGAGCATTACTTTCAGATGCCTTCGATTTCCTCACATGTTTTCTAGCCAAGTTTCATTTGGTTACTCCAGTATTCTTGGCTTTGTACACCATGTTAAAATTAGCTGCATCCTTGAAAGCCTTATTAAATGTCACTGGAAATATTCAAGCACTTACATGTTTTGGTGTTTTGCCTTGTTTTGAGAAGCATAACTTAATCAGCAGTCATGTAACAACATCCAAGACATGTACAATAATAGCCTTCTGTTCTATATTTCATTAATTGAAATGGATCTTGTGATGCCTTCCACTGAGCTTGTATTAGTTTCACTTCTCTTCCTATGAACAAGCTTAGAAATATATTTTAATTAGCAATGAAATTATGTATATAATAATATCAAGCATCATCAAACCTCACATGATGATGATAAATGTTAGTTTTATACTTATTTTGGAGCCTCTCCTATTTATATCATGTTATATTTTTCAGGATTTGGAAAGCTAACTCTATGACCTAGCTTAAAAAGATGCAGGTTAGGATTATAGCCAAAGTATATTCCATATCCATATCAGAAAATGTATTACTGAGTGCTATGATAATGGCTTCTTTAATATTTTGACAAATAAATACAGTATTCTACTTTCATTCTGAGAAATCAGTAGGAAAGTGTTGTATACTAACAAGTGTTGAGGCCTTAACTTTTTTTGCGAAGAAAAATCACCATTACTGTTCAGAAATCCAATGTGTTTTTTCACATTCTGTGTCTCAGCTTCAGCACAAAGAGTATTTTCAATAATAACCCTTGGAGTTACAAAGAAATAAATATTATTCAGCTTTTTCAGGTGCTTCCATAATAACACAAAGTCCTTCCATTTTATTAGTTTCTTTTGCTGTACAGTAAGTAATAAAACCTCATTTATTTTGAAAATACTGACTCAGTGGATGTGTGGCATGGTTTTGTTTTTTTTTATGGCTGCAGTTTTTTAAAGACTTCTGGGAGTCAGTCTTCACATTTGTACTGTTTAATCCAATTTCTACTGTGAAAGTATTCCTTCTGGGTAGCTGTGTTTCTCAAGAGCTGAAAACTGCATACTTTTGTTACAATCATTATACATCAGAGGCTCCAGGAGCAAACTATTAGGCAGTTGTGACTGTATTGTTACCACTGAGAGCCAGAAAGTCCTTACTGCAAGCAAGATTGACAAGAACACTGCAACAATAGCCTTACAATGGCTCTCTGTTGTTGAAGACATTTGGTATAGCAGGGGGGCAACCTATGTCAGCCTTCAGAAGCTATCCAGCAGAGCTGTGTTTTACTTCAGTCTTTCTTCATGGGGAAGCAACCTCCTTATTTTGGGAAAATTATGCTTGTGTAGGAAATGATCATTGTTAAAGATAAAAGCAAAATTGTGTGATTTAATTAGCAGCCAGGCCTAAAAGAAAAGTGCTGACAGATAAGTGTGTTGGGAAGTTTATGCAAGTACTAAACATTTAAAGTTTAAATATAGCTACACAAAACATTTTGCACTACTTTTTAAATATCAGATTAACAGTGTTATTTATAAAACATGTTATATAAGAGTTCATGCTCCAAAGAAAATGCACATAGTTGCTAAAAGAAAGACATTGTTTTACAAACTGTTTTTGCTTCTAAAGCTCATTGAAAAAAAATTTGAAATCTTTGTCATTGATACGTTTAAGACTATTTTCATTAAAAAGAAAAAAAAAAAAAGTAATACTATATAATAATGCTATATTTGTTCTCTGCCTCTTCAGAGTAAGGAAAAATTGTAAAATTTTAACAGAAGCCTCTGCCTGACTGCATTAAAAGTGTTTGGCCACCTTTTAATCAGGTTAGTATTATTTATAGATAACACTGAAATCACTTGTTGTCTTAGGCACTCATAACACCTCAGCAACATATTCACAGTCCACACTGCAGTATCAGATACGATACTTAAATGGACAGACACAGCAATTCATTATAATAATTAATTAAGTCTTTTTCTCAAAATGATAATAGGATTACCAGTTCTCTTCTGTTAATTATACTTCATGTTAATAAGATCATATACAAACACCCTTTCAGGCAATTCATGGTAAATATACCAAGCTATAGTTCCATTTAGAGATGCCTAATATGCCGAAAGTATCTGGCATCAGTATTTCAGAAGCAGACACAGAAAAATATTCCTGCAAAGGATACAGCTGCTGGTAAAGAAGAAAAATCTCAAGGTGATAATACTTAGAAATAATTGGAATAGGCTTGTTTTGTGTTGGGTTTTTTTTTTCCTATACAACAGTACTTCTCAGAGTGATTAAGTATTTTGTTCAACAACGAGTAGAAGAATGATAATACTGATATATCTCTCATTCATGTCACTTTCCCTAGTCAGTAAAAATTGCTTCTTCTTTTTATGCCATTCTACTCTGTTACTCCTCTGCATAACACATCAAGTACTTCTTCGCAAATTGTTTTAACTACTTTTTGTAACTTCTCCCTCTAGATCGCCTCCCAGATTTTTATGTCTGATATAAGCCAAATCCTACAAAGTTCCAGTTCTTTTACTTCCCACATTCCTTCGGTTTCTCATCACTGTCATAATAATGAGTCTGTACAAGAGGGCGTCAAGGTTCTTTTCTTACAAAAGGTTCTTTTCTACAAAAGTAAATGGAAGCATAGACTAAATTCTTGTTTTTATTGGTACACGAAGACATTTTCAGTTTCATCCATTTCTTCATGTCTATACCTTTTGCAATCTCAGCACAACAAAGTAGGTCTTGTTATATGTGACATAAGCATTACGCATCCACGCATTTAGTAGCTTATAGAGTATGATACAACATGGCACTGTGCTAATTGTAAATCATACTTTTTTTATCTGAGGATCATTTCTGAGATGGTTTTTGGGTAATTCACTTTAAACTTCTAAGAAAAAAGAGGAGATTTGAATCAAAAGGAAATATTATCACTATAACAGGAGAAAAGACAAAAAGTAAATTAATATTTTACTTTTACCTCTATTTTATAGAAAACTCTAATCACAAGAATAGAGCAAAAACAGGGCTTTACCTCCTTGTTGAAAACTGCATTTGGACTAAGAAGAATATACTGAACGGGTTAACCAGAGAAAAAAGAACTGCTTTATACCTGCCATCTATGATTATTATAATCTTGCAGACAAATATAATTAGAGTGTGTGATGTCTGTTTATGTCTGTGAAAGCTTTGTTTGTGTAGCCTTGTCTATATTACACTGCAAAACAGCATAAACAATTATACTGTACAGTAAGTCTAATCCAGTGGTAATGCCCTGAGCTATGGGTGTCACTTTGAATTGCAAGGATTTATGTGATATTTATATCTGCCTTTTTCAGGTGAATTTGATCACAATGCACTTAGTGTCTTACTAATTCGCAGAATCTGGAAGCTGAATAACAGACTGCAGAAATCAGTGGAATTACTTGAATACAAGCACATACCATAAAGTAACAATTACTCTAGAGCTTCATTATCTCATACGGAAATGAAAAGGGATGTTGCAGTATCTTTGTAATGATTGAAATATTAAGATAGGATCATTTAAATTTAAAAAACATAGTTGATCATAACATTTTATCAATGTCCATGTTCCATTCAAAATAAAAGCTCTTAGACCACATTTCTATCTCATGCTTGAAAAATTCTGAGCTCGTGAAGGCAACAACCAGAAACAGGTGAGCACTGTATTTTATTTATATTTACAAAAATGAAAACTTTGTTTTAGATAGGACATCTATATATTAGATAGGACAGACAGAACTGAGCACAACTTTCATAGATAGCTAATGACTTTTCTCAGCTTGAGATTAAATTGATCCTCTAATCTATAGGAACTGATTGAATAACCAAAGATTTACAAAGAGATAACAAGAAGGCTTTAGAATATGTGTTTGATGCATATGTAGGGTGACTAAAGTAAATAAGAATACAAATGCTCACCCTAGGGAGTTACAAGTGTCTCTTGCATTAGTTCCCAGATTGTAAGTTTCTTTGGTTTCCCACTTACTAGCAGTAATCAGGGTATAGAAAAGAATAAAGAAGAGGAGTCTGGTGTTACAGCCTTCTCCTGGGTTTTGGATGTCTGGGCTTAGAGCCAGTAGTGGCAGTGCAACTGTGTGTCCTTGAATTGGTGAGCTGTTTGAGAAAGAGACATGAGAAGCGTTAGTAGAAGTTGACCCCTTTCACTCAGGATCTCCATTTAAGCTGGGCAATTGCCCTTGTCCTAGCTTGGTCGTGTACCTCAGTGATGTGACCCTGCTTGACCCCACAACTGCCTCAATGGTTACGGACTTTTGTATTCTGTCCCAACATGTTAACAGACTGTCCCCAGATCTGCTCTGCTGTCCTTGTTCTCCTACCATGCGACTGTGCCACTAGTCATCCAGGACCTTTTTCCTGTTGTCCTGCTGCCTCAGCTCCTGGCTCTGCCCCACAGCAGAACAGCCTGCTATTGCAGCTTTGTCTGTTAGAGCCAAACATAAACACAATGTGATTGCTGCTAGAAGGAAGAAAGCATCCAACAAGGATGATGTATGTGTTTTGTTCCACTTCCTTTAGAATCAGTTTTCAGTTTGGATGAAACACAAGGATTTCTTCTTAATGTGCATTTCTTCTGTGTCACTAGAAACTTTGCAGTCCCATTAGTGGAAGATTCAATAAGTGGAACATCTAATGAGAATAAAGACAACTCTGATGTCTCAGTCTTCTGATATGATATGTAGTATTTTAATCTTGTTCAAATGTATTTTATTTGGAAGTAAATACGTAGGATTCAAGCCTTTGAGTGCGATAGTAGAGTTATCTCTCTAAGATACTGTACTGTCAGTGAAGATACATTCTTTACATTGTGAATGTAAATCAGAGCAGGTTAAGGTCACACTGGCGTAGAATGCATAGTGGCGGGATTATATATATTAGTGACAGAAGGAACTGTAGTAACTGAAGGAACTGGGGCTGTTTAGTCTGGGGAAGAGGAGGCTGAGGGGAGACCTTATTGCTCTCTTCCAGTATCTGAAAGGTGCTCACAGTGAGAGCCATGTCTTCTCACTGGTGACAGGTGACAGGATGAGGGGAAATGGCCTCAAGTTGCGCCAGGGGAAGTTTAAGTTAGATAACAGGAAAAACTTCTTTACTGAAAGGGTTGTGAAGCAGTGGAATAAGTTCCCTCAAGGAGATGGTTGATCCATACCTGGATCTGTTTAAAAACCGTTTTGATGTGGTGCTCAGGGACACGATTTAGCAGAATATTTTTAGTTAGGGTAATATGGTTAGGTTGTGGTTGGACTTGATGATCTTGAAGGTCTTTTCCAACCTGAGCAGTCCTATGATTCTATGGTTCTAAGTTTAGCCTACGGTCACATAACTACTATAATGAAGGATGAATATCTCCATTCATCCTTTTAGATTCCAGTTTGCTGCATGTATATAGAAATGCATTTAAACATTTGCACTGAGGCACACTTTGGTGCAGAAACTCAAACACGCTAGTACGTGTTTGTTATTTTTTTCAAATAACATGTTAATTTTCATATTCTTTAAAATGAAACAATTTCCATTAGTGATCTTTCATTTTTTATATATCAATCATAATAGAAAGCAAAAAACAAAGCAGATACATATCTACATCTTGAAACAATACAAATGGTATTATCCAGTTTTCATCTTCTTCTCAAAGAAATAAAATTATTTCCTCTTTAACTGTCTGTTACAGGACTGACCATGCCTTCCCAAGACCCTGTGAATTTCTAAGTCATTAATTAAATGGTACTTACGTTGATATTGGTTTTAATAAGCTAAATTAGCCAGTAAAATAAAAGAGAGCAAAAATGTTTTTTTGAAAGTGAAGAATGCCAAATTCAGGAATGTATACAATTTTTAAAATGGTCTTCCTAACTGAAACCAGAAATCGCAGATGTATAGCAAGATAAATAAAAGAAATATACATGCATCTATTCCTGAATGAATAAACCCATTATTTTGAAAAGAGTTTCATTAAACACTTGAGGATTTCAAAAAAGAAAATAGATTTTAGATAGGGCTGTTCTTTTCTTGTGTTCTTAAACATCTGAATCTGTTCTGCATTTTAACAAGTCAGGACGAAAGCAAACTGCTTGTGTTCTTTTCCAAAATAGTGCATGTTCCACACTTTCTGGATGAAGACAGCAGATGGTTAGCACATTCTTACTGTGTGCACACCTGAATTCCTTCATAGTGAGCAAGATGGTGTTGTTGCAGCATAATAATTTCAACAAATACTACCCAAATGTTCAAAATGCCTTCCAGCCAAGATCATTAAGATTCTACTGCTTGTTTCTGTTCATATATGTGACCCTGTGTGCTTGTATCTTGACTCATAAGAAAGCATGAATAGCTCAATGCCCAGAGGGTCACAGATGTTGATTTTTTAATATCAGAGCAGAGATTTAGCAAATAGCTGGAAGGGTGTGCTTTTGCCTAGAACCAAGAAATGCAGTCTAGTAGTATGGTATATGAGTCCTCACTTAATCTCTGTTGGTTGTTAAGAGTTTTGACGCAACATTTCTGCTAGAGTTAAGTAGGTCAGGTCTGAGTAAGACCTAGTAAGTAATGGACCTCAGTAGAAGCTCCCTTTAAACAATTACTAGCCATGGCATTGCATTTTGAAGGATTGGCAATAGTGTAAACTTTTGACCATGATAGGATATGAAAGATACTACTTGAATGCAAAAGTATGTAACAAATATGATATGCCTTTCTCCACATCTAAAAGGATTTATTCTTTTCTACTTTGATTTCATTATACTTATGCAAAGATACACGTTTATACTGCAATTGCAGACACTGGTAATAAAAAAGCTCACCTTTCTACAAAATATAAAAATTGCCTTAGTCTGAAAATCTAAGATAAAAATTTTCTTTTTATTAAAAAAAACCCTGAATTTCCTTAGTGATTGCATTAGACTGAAAAGTGGCAAGTAGGACAAGGTATAAGCATATATCAATTAGCAAAATTTAAAAATTTTTCATAATAAAGAGAAAAAAAAATACATTTCAAATAAATATTCCAACTTTTCAATATGAAGCTGACCTAGTATTATTTATTCCTGAATCCTACACAGAAACATTACTGTGCAGTGGACCTTAATAGCATGAAAGTCTGACCACTCTGCAGATTTACAGAATCCCAGTAGGATTTTCTTTCTAAATATAGGCTATATGGTATATGCACAGGCAGAGTCTTAAAACAATATTGATATCTTGATATCACCATTGCCAAGATAGCATTGATACTCTGAACCACTGCTGTTGCTGTGCAATTCTGTCATTTCAAAACTTGAATGAAATCTAAGTGTCTCAATGCATGTGTGCATCAAACTGTTTTTAAATGACACACTAAATATGTGATAAATGAATAAATCATTTTGAAGTTACTGGCATGTTATCTGAAAAGAAACAACTTCTTAACAAGCTTTCTTAAACACTTTAATTACCCCCCCTCCAAGAACAATTGAATGTGCAGAGTGTATAAAGTGTATATTTGTTTGCAGATAGCATTGAATGTGAAGGTGATCCTGTAATTAATTGGCTACAGTTTTAGCTTTTCCATCATCACCCTCACAAAAAAAGGTCTTCAGTGTTTGTCAAAATTATAGACACTCTGTGGACAGGTTACTGGATCTTCAGTGTACTGAAACTTTTCAGAAACCACTGTGAAGTAAAAATGCATTCTCTGAATTATTAGTCAGCTGTAGATCCTGCATAGGGAAAAGTTGATAACAAATGTCTATAAATTCCTTTTATTTATTATACATTCAGTTTCAGCACTATGGCATCTGCTTTCCATTTGTGAAGTAGAGGCCTTTTGTATACCTTGTTTATTTCTTTCTACCCTGTAATATTTCTTTCTACATTAACTTCATATTTGAAATGGAACTAATATGGAACAATTATTTTTGTCAGCTTTCTGTAGTGAAGAAGCATAAAGTAAGCTTTTAAGTTCCAGCACTGATCAGGCAGATGGCACAGCCACATAAGTATGCCAACCAGCAAACCCTTTACACTCAATCTGCTTTTTTCATCTCTTTGTCCCTCCATATTACCACTCTTTGAAGGAACTTCGATTCCTCCCAAAATCACCCAAAGTCCTCCTTTTCCCTGTCTTCAGCTCCTCTTCTAAACATCCCACAGTGAATCCTGTGTAATCCCCAAATGTTTAATGTATCCCATTCCCTTCATTTCAAAAGGTACTGCAGCACTGACTAATTTTCATGGGTTTCACACCTGTACAATGGGGCAAAGAACCCCATATTTTGCCTTCTTTTTAATACTTATCTTCAGGTCCCCACATGCCTTTGCTCCCCTTTGGTTCTCTGGCCCTGTGGAGATGGGCCTTCTGTGGGCTGATAGCTCCTAGATGGGCCAGGAAGGAACCTCCTTCGCCTGGCCCTCTGTATTCATGTCCCTTTGTGGATGTGCGGAGGAGATTTTACGACCATACGCAATCAGCATGTAGGCGGTATAGAAAGGATTCAGCAGACAAAATATCCTTAGGAAACATCATCCTCAAAACTGCATAAAACAAGATGTTGTTGGACTTCCGTAACAGTCTGAGTACCAAGATCCATAGTAGATGATATAATGACTCTTGTCTTTATGTCTGGTAATGCTGGTGATGAGAAGAACAACATCAGCTACGGAAAATTATTCCTGAAACTGTTACCTATTACCACAAATAAAAACAGTAGTTTTCTTACACTTACCTGGGTAAATTAAGATAAATTCTTAGTGCGTATTTACCCTGAGGAGAGATCACTAGTGTTACAGGTAATTTACTTGTGAAGTTAGAGTCTTGTTAACTAGTATGCAGTACATTGACTTGTAAACACAATGTGTGTTGGTTCCTCTAGAGCTTTAGCTGGCAAGTTACAGACCTACCAGACCTAGTGATTATTCAGGACAAAAGTACAAACTACGGCTTGTGATCTCTGATAATTCTGTGCCAATTTTATTAATTCTCTTGTTCATGCTCCCAGGAAAAATACCAGCTCACAAAATTACCTTGTTTCCATATGCTTGCTGTTGGTTTTATACCAGTTTGGTACCTCTAATAATATTAACAGGCATTTGTCATCTTTGGAAGCAAAATGGTCTCAGATGAATTTTTCAAATTAAATTCTCATTGATT
The DNA here is from genome assembly GCF_019232065.1 of Centrocercus urophasianus. Classification (NCBI taxonomy): domain Eukaryota; kingdom Metazoa; phylum Chordata; class Aves; order Galliformes; family Phasianidae; genus Centrocercus; species Centrocercus urophasianus. The sequence goes on from NW_024884586.1 coordinate 27,306,439, forward strand.
TTATGATGATAAAACTATATGATACAAAAAAAAGAACATAACTGTGTATTCTGAGAGATATGCTCAACCAATACCGAATAGTTCCCAAAGGGATATTCCCTTACACATGTAATGTGTACCAGATATTAGAGAGAGCTCAGCATTTCTAAGGAGAACTTATTGTGGCCTTTCAGTACTTAAAGAGAGCTTACGAGCAGGAGGGGAATTGACACTGCATAATCTGATAGGGCAAAGGAGAAATGGCTTCAAACTAAAAGAGGGGAGATTTAGGTTAAATGTTAGAAAGAAACTTTTTACTCAGAGGGTGGTGAGGTTCTGGAACAAGTTGCCCAGAGAGGCTGTGGATTTCTGGAGGCATTTAAGGCCAGGCTGGATGAGATCCTGGGCAGTCTAGTGGTTGGCAACCCTACCCATAGCAATGGCATTGGAACTAGATGGCTTTAAGGTCCCCTCCAACAATAAGCCATCCTATGATTTCCTATTTCAATTAGTTTTATGAAATGCATGTGATGATTTTAGAAAAGTCTTTTATACATTTTAAGAAAAAACACAGACCCCATCTGAATGGAAATATGGACTAGACACAGTTGTGTCATTCCTCAAGGTGAGATAATGGTATAACAACTTTCTGTTAATCTATCAAATAAGTTTACATCTGCTGCTACTGAGATAAAGACAAACTTCTACCTTTCCAGAGATGTTAAAAATTCAGTAACTAGTAGATGGAACTTTTTGAATGATGGCACATTAAATCAATAAAAAACACAGATACTACATTAAAATGTTCTTCATGTGGAACAAGTATTTGGCACAGGACATTAAAATAAGATGACTTGGAAAAAAGAAGCATTTAGAAATCCTGGATCAAATGAATCTCTCCACTATCTTTATCAAAATGGAAATACATGATTTAAAGTGGTTTGCTGTGTGCAAGTCATTTATGAAAATAAAGTTTGCTGTATATAATGGAAATAATACATAGTGTGTATAAATTAGTGGTATACTCTCCTGCTAAACTGATTTCGGTCCTGGCCATGTTATCTCAATGAAGATTACATCCATAATTGAAGAGGATTTCAAAAAATGTTATAGAAAACAGATAAATGGCTTGGCAAATTTGATCAGCAGCTTCAATAGAGAAAAGAAGGACAGAGTAAAATACACAGAATAAAATCAAATAATAGAATACATGCCATGGAAATTCAACCTAGGGTATGCTTGCCATGAGTTAAAGTCCAGTGCATATCAAATTTGGAAGACATATAAACTTCCATTAAATCCAAATCATCCTGCAGAAAGTTAGAAAAAAAAGACTGTTCTTCTAAGCAGATTATTTCAGGTATGTTTTTGTAACTTCCACTGGTGCAACTGCCAATTGACTAAGACAGGAATTAGAATGAAAATGAAGAGAATTTCTGGTTCAAAATATATAGATGAATGTATTTTCTTAAACAAAACTCAAATTATTTTCCAGAAGTATGACTAAACACAAGCTTGATTTTTGCATTGATATATTACATTTCTATTACTGATTCTTCTCTATTTGGAATACTGAGAGCAAAAAAATGTCTAGATTGGACTTTCTGCATGGAAAATTTTTCCAATTTGTTTGTTAGTGCAACATATATAGTAAAATTAACATTTTGTTTCTGAAAGCAGGAGGATATTCAGTGCAAAATACTTCTAATGTTTCTTTTAAGGTGCTTCATTTTAAGCTTCCACCACCTTCAATCCTTCCTAACTTACTCTACTTCGATGTAATTTGTTACCACTGGGAGCACTACTACTAGACAACATGAATGATTGCTGTTACCATTCACAGATGTATTGTATATTCAGAGAATTAGCTCTAACAAAAACATCTGTTCTCAAGTAAGCACGCATGAGCAAAGGTATTAGCAAGGCTAGTGCAGCTGATCTCAGCTATAACATATTCTACAGGACTAATATGATTAAGATATTTTATCTATATAAATGCCCTTTTAAAATCTCCAGATGAGTGTTAACCAGCTATTACAGCATTTCACAAGATCTTCATGGCACAGGGAGAAACCTTTCTCTGCTGCTAAGTAAAATAATTTTTGATATGTATGTATTGTTTCTCAGTAATAGTTTAGGGCTCTAAAGTTACCCCTAGATATCACCATCTTGGGGTAAGTCATACGGTACTATCAAGATATTTGTAATTCATCACACCCTTTTTGTGTTTAATAACTTTGATGTTAATCCATGAGTAGGATGTCCTTCAGTGAATGAAATCTATTTTTACAGCTGTTTTAAAATTGATTAGATTGCAGGCACGCCTACTGAAATCACTCAACCAATTGAAGAAACAGAATGAGATTTGGATTATAGGGTTTCAGATAATACCAAGTCCCTTGTGAAAGGTATGTTATTTCTTCTCTTTGTTCTGCTTTTGGAAAAGTATAGCTGTGGGATGGGTTTTTTTTTTCAATTGTATAGGTCACAGGAGTTAAAGATTTCCAAAGCAAAATCAGAGCCTGTGTTCTGAATAAAACTAATCGAGAGGAGAGTGATTTTCCAGGGTGTTTAGTATGCTATATATGATCATCGTTAGTTTCCTTTCAAGGACATATAAAGATCTTCTTTAACTGATTTTTTTTTTCAAAATAATTCAAGTATTTCAGTTATGGTTATTATATAACCACATCATTAGTTAGCAAAGCTCTTACAGTGAATCATGCTTCATGTTATATCACATAATTGTTAAAGATAAACCCCTTTTTTTCTCTCTTTTTTTTTTTTTCAAAGTGGCAACCAAAGTTGTTTCCTTGCAGTAGAGATTGATAGGCTGCTTCTCTTTTAACCAAATTCCTTGTGGTCAAATCAGTCCTAAGTAGAGCAACTGTTTCAGCACACACAGTTTCATCAGCTCAATCTGTAAGAAATAGTGATTTCAGAGGAAAAAAAAATGAGTTAATTACAGCTAAGCATTCTACTGATAAGCTTGGCATTTTTCTTTCAGAAACAATTAGGCCTACTTTTGTTATTTATGGACTGTTAAAGCACTGAAATTTTCTTCAAGTCAGATTCATATATACTTATGTTTCCAGAGAAATCTTTTGTTTGCAGGAAAAGATGCATGAACAAACCCTGGAAGAATACATTTCTATTATCAACAAATACATAAATCTTGAAGTTTATTTTTTACTAAAATAATGCTCATTCATCTGAAATACTTTTGTTCATTTACATTCTGTAACTTTAGTGACTTAAAAGATGTTGACTCAATGTACCCACACCGGTGTTGACAAAATATACAAGTTTGTTTGTATGTAAATATAAGCAGGAGAGTTGACTTATATTAACATCATAAGGCTTTCAGCCCCGTCCTCTGTTACATCATGAAAAGCCAGTAATGATACAAACACAAAGTTACTATCAAGTGAAATGAAAACCCTTTCACTAAGAATGATACATTAGTACCAGTTCCACAACAATCTGTCCTGTTTCTTTCAGTAGCATTGTTGATTTGGTTCACAGAACATTTACCACATTTGAAGATTACACAGTTTTAGAGAAAATGCAAGCATCATGGAAAACATAATTACATTCAAAAAAGTTCTTAATAGACTGAAAAGGTGATGCTGAAAAGAGGTTGCAGGAAGGAGGACCAAATGCCACAGATTTACATACAGGCAGGCAGCAAAGAGCTATGACAAGATTTGATTCTATGACAAGGTGCTCCACTTAGTGAATGAAAGCAAGGTTGATGATGTGGTCCACCTGAATTTCAGTAAAATCTTTGACACTGCCGTCCATATCATTCTTGTAGAGAAGCTGGCTGCCCACAGTTTGGGTGGGTATATGCTCTGCTGGGTGAAACACTGGCTGGATGGTTGGGCCCAAAGATTTGTGGTCAATGGAGTTAAATCCAGTTGGTGGCTGGTCATGAGTGGTGTCCCCCAGGGCTCAGTATTGGGGCCACTTCTATTTAACATTTTTATCAGTTATCTTAATGAGGGGATTGACTGCACTCTTAGTAAGTTTGCAGACAACACCAAGTTGGGAGGGAGTGTTGAGCTGCCAGAGAGGAGAAAGGCACTACAGAGGGACCTGGATAGACTGGATCGATGGACCAAGGTAAACCACATGAGTTTCTATAAGGCCAAGTGTCAGGTCTTGCATTTTGGCCACAGCAACGCCAGGCAACCCTACAGGCTTGGGAAGGAGTGGCTGGAAAGCTGCATGATGGAAGGGGACTTCGGTGTACTGATGGACAGTCAGCTGAATATGAGCCAGCAGTGTGCCCAGGTGGCCAAGAAGGCCTATGGCATCCTGGCTTGTATCAAGAATGGTGTGGTGAGCAGGACTAGGAAAGCAATCCTGTTCCTGTACTTGGCACTGGTGAGGCCCCATCTCAAGTACTGTGTTCAGCTTTGGGCACCTCAATGCAGAAAGGATATACAGGTGCTGGAGCAGGTCCAGAGAAGGGCAAGACTTGTGAAGGTCTGGAGAATATGCCCTGCGAGGAGCAACTAAAGGAACTGGGGCTGTTTAGTCTGGGAAAGAGGAGGCGGAGGGGGACACTTTATTGCTCTCTTCCAATATCTGAAAGGTGCTTACAGTGAGAGCAGGGTTGGTCTCTTCTCACTGTTGACAGGTGGCAGAACGAAGGGAAATGGCCTCAAGTTGCACCAGGGGGGGTTTAAGTTGGATGTCAGGAAAAACTTCTTTACAGAAAGGGTTTTTCCCTTTTTTTTTTTTATAGTGTATTTTCCACTCCTGAAGGAAAGTGGTACAAGTTCAAGAGGCAGAGTTAGTAGCAGAGGTTGCCCAGTTTTGGCCATATCAGTTAGGTACATGGCTAATACAAACTCATCTGCTTTCAGCTGTCTACCTCCATCAATATCAGCCAGTGACCAAATAGTAGCCAGCTGAGTTTGCGAGAGGTTTGACTGCAGAAGGACATTCCTTGTCGTGAAGGGTTGTTAAGCACTGGAACAGGTTCTCCAGGGAGGTGCTTGAGTCACAATCCCTAAATGTGTTTAAAAACCGTTTGGATGTGGTGCTCAGGGACATGATTTAGCGGAGGGGTGTTAGGGCAGTATGGTTAGGTTGTAGTCAGACTTGATGACCTTTAAGGTCTTTTCCAACCTGAGCAATTCTGTGATTCTGTTATCAGCTATACAAACAGAGCCTGGGCCTGCAGAACAAGATCTGAAACAGCAAGTCTCATTCCTTGTTGCTTAGGGCATGTTGAATTATTATTTTGGTCTGCTTAATACTGGTTGGAAATCCATTCAGTCATGGAGAATGATAGACATATCAAGATATGCAAATCTGAACAAAATACAGAAGAGAAACTAAAACATAGAGAAAACTTGATGTATGATGACAAGTTGAAAGAAGGGAGCTGAAACAGACTGAAAGAGGGCAGTAAGAAGCGAATATGCTTGTAACCTACCCTGTGTTAGATATAATGAGAAAGAATAGCCTAAATTTTCAGGAAAGAAAACTTAAAATGTACATTGTGAACCACCACATGAGTGGAAAGTATAGTAACATATTGGTGTAGTTAGCCTCAGCAGATTGTAGAATCAACATTAGCTAAATGATCTATAAAGACCAAACTAGTCACTTTGTTCATCTCAAACTCAATGCCACCACTAAGTCAGTTGTTATGATTTAATAAATAATTAATGAAGTCACAGTTACAAGTCACAATTACTGACACAGTCAAAAGCAAACACTAATCTCATTTGCAAAAGTCTTATTGAAAACTTACACATTTACATGGAACACTAAGTACAACTTATCTTTGTAAATATGAAAGTACCAGTTGCTTTAGCATGTGAGAAAGATAAATTTTCCTTCTTGGTTTGTCAGTGGTTCACCCCTATGCAACACTGAGTGTTTTAGCAGGTTGTTGTGTTGCCATCTTACGACGTCCAGGAGACCCTGGCATTTTTAAAGATTGGGATGAAGGGAATTGAGGTGATAAAAGGAAAATTTTCACCACTGAGTTAATATTAATAACACCAGAAAGAGTGGGACAAAAGGAGGGGAAGGGGATTTTGAATATGAATAGCTCTCAAAGATAATCTGCTGTAAAAATAAGCATGACTCCCCACTGTCAGATTCCTTTCTATTAATACAACTTGAAGTTGCAGGGCTGAACATCAGCCAGAAATTATGAAGTGTGTTTTAGCTTGACAGCTAGATATGAATAGAGTGAGAAAAACTTTTGGAACCTACTAAGTACCAGGTACAGGTGTTATCATCTTTTCTGTACTTATTGTCTTAGTGCTGGCTTATCTTTTGTTTTATTATTTTTAGTTTGTAAACAAATACATTTATTTCTTCATTGTCTCAAGGCCAGTGAATTTCACTGTGGTACAAGATTATTCAAGTAAGTGCCAAACCTGCAGATGGGTATAATCAAGTATACTATCTTTTCCCAACACATTTTTAGATGTTTACATTGTTTCTGCTTTTACTGGAGAGCTGACATTGTAGAAGCTTGTGAGCTTTCAGATACTAACCAAGCAAACTATTTGAATCTGTCAGAGCATCTTTAAATCCCTTGATGAATCTTTTTGGAATTAGATTTCAGAAAATACATCTGGACAAGTTCAGGTAGAATTCATTCTGTTTTGCAAGAGGATGGTAAATTACATGATTTATTATGGTCCCTTCCTATTTTCAGAAAGGCTATGGGTATATCTACTGTGAAATCAAAATAGGTATTGCAGCATGAATGGTGGCACAAATTACCTTTAAGATGATTAACTTGGTCAGCAACAGCAATGACAACCTTACACAACTGCACAGGATTTCTGGCATATTATTCTAGTATGCCGTATTTCCGTGTTGTTTCTGTCTCTATCATCTTCTCTTCCTCTGTGTAATGTATAAGCCCTACTACAGACTTGGCTATTATATTCCATCAAGTATATTGAAAGCTTTTTCATAAGGGCTAAATTTAAAGCAGACAAATCTTGTCCAAATTGGATGTCCCTTTTTATATATTAAGCATACAGATCAGATTCAATTGAATTATTGCAAATTAATAAATTTGCATGGTTAGCTGAACTATGATTGCTGTCCCTGTGGATATTCCCAATTTACAGGAAGTAAAAGGAAATATGATATCACTTAGAATGAAATGAGAAACTGACTAATTGACTATAATATCAAGATTGACCTAGTAGCTCACTAAAAACAGCTCCTTTAGAATTCTTTCCTATGACTTCAACTAAGAAGTAACAAAATACTTATTTCAAGAAAAAGAGATTGTTTGCGAGGCTTCAGTAGATCATGGGTATTGGGGTTTTTGATCATTTTTTGAACGTTTGGTACTATTTTTTTTAAAAACTATATTATAAAGATAATTCTTAACTAACTGATAAAAAATTAAAGTCTATCTGTGTAAGAAGATACGGGCATTGAAAGGAATATAAGCAGTCTTCTTGTTAATAGTATACTCAGTTATTCATGGCTCAGCTGACATGCATTTATTTACACCCTGGTCTCTTTATTTTTAGTCTAAGGCTTTCGTTTCTTAAGCCAGACCTTGCAGCACTAAAGGAAACAACTCAATAAAACCAATTTGGATACAATGCTCAGAACTGGTACTTAGTACAATATCCAGTGTTGGTGACATGATGTCTGGAGCCCTGCCAATGCTGATTTAGCAGTATATGCCAGCTCAGTGAGTCAGAAACAGTTTTTACATGTGCCAGCTCAATTGTGCAAGGTTGCTCAGAAAACCCTTTCAATTTTCAGGCAGAATAATTGCTGTATTTCCAATCTACTTTCCTTAGGAGAAAGGAACAAAGGAATGGAAAAGCATCAATAGAATGGCTTTTACTATAAAATTTGTAGCCTGCTATAGAAGGTCACTGTTTGAAAATATGTCTCTGTAAGTGAGTATTTAGGTCATATGATAGTGGGTGCAACTTTCTGTCATTCAAATATGGAAGAGCAAAAATAGGAAACAGTAAGAATAAAGGTTAAAGAGAAAATTGCTTAGAAAAGAAAATATTTAGCAAAGTCTTAGAAATGCTTATTTGTAGTTCTATGTAAGTTTAGCCCACACTTGATATCTGAGGGTAAAATAGATGGAAAACAGGTATGATTCTTTTTAATATGTGGATAATGAAATCAACTAGGAACAGTATAGTTGTTGGGATAATGCTTTTCTCTGAATACAGAATGGCTTTGCAGAAAATGCCAGTTTCAGTCCAATTCCTGCACAGTTCTTCTGTTCAGCACACTATGAAATATGAAAGCAAAATTTTTAAGAACCAAGGCAAAACAGCTATTCATCATTTGCCTAGGACACCATCATTACTGACTGGTTTCAAAAAAAGCAAATTGTAATTTAGTCTTCATGGAAACCAGAACCCATCTGGAACAGGTTTAAGTTGCTTGATTTAAAAATAGTAATAACACTGTGAAAAAGGAGGAAATCTACATTATAATAGTCACTGAAATCAGTAACCATCACTTACTGAGTACCTGTGACAAGACTGGTACAACAAAGAAAAGTTACCGTGTATTCAAATTTCCACATAAGGGGATTACAACCTCAGTAAGAGGACCAGCATCATCTGAACACCCAAACCCATGTTCCCTAACCAAAATCTAGCTACAATATCTGGTGTAGGTGGTAGGAAAAGAAAATTCTCCATTCCTACTCTTTGAATGAATAACCATCATGTGCAGTAATACTTACTTTTTCCCAAGGGATGAAGCACCTCTGAAGTTCCCAAACTTCTAATTCCAATGAGTTTCATGGTAAGGATAACTTTCTACTACTTGTTACCCTGAAAAAAATCTATCCCAGCATTTTTGTTTCTATCTTTCCTTCCTTGCCCGCTTCTACCCCTGTCTCTATCAAAGCTGGCTGAACTTCCTATCTGAATTCCTTCCTAATCCTTTTTCTGTGCCTATGTTTCCTGTTTTATGTCTTACCTTTATACACTGTGATACTGTCCTTTGTCCTTATACTGATCTTTCATTTACAGAAAGTTTCCTTTCAGTGTTGTTTTGATCTAATCAAAGCAGATGGTTTTCAGTCACCAGAAGATATCTTCAGTGCATGTCAATGAAAATAACAGAGTGAATGTATTTACTTTAGGTCTAAATTTAGCTTCCAGCTTCCCTGTTCCACTTGAGTGATGATATAAGATACATCTAATAGTTAAATACTAGCAGATACTTTTTTTAAATTGGCATAGGTAGAGAAGATTTAATGTTGGCTAAACTGATCTTAAAGATGTGTTGCATTAAAAACAAATAATAGTGCAGATAAAAATATCGTGATAAATAAATCAAAAATACAGCTGATAGATTGTTTGGCATCAAAATACCTTTGGGACAGTTATATGGCTTGCTGAATATCTGTGCTGTGACAGCAGAGGCATCTATTTTGATTTGCAAGATCTGGTTCACATATGGAATCAGAACAACCATATTCACATAGATTTGCACTCTATGGAACTCAATCTTTCAGGGCAAAAAAAAACTGAACGTAGAGAGATTAATAGAATTTATTGCCCATTTACTAGCAGACTAGAGCAAAAAGGAACTAAAAGCAAACTAAAAACACTTTCTCCCTATTCACCCTCCTCTACCTTCTCCCCCTGAGTGATGCAGGGGAACAAGGAAAGGGGGCTGTGGTCAGTTCATAACACTTTGTTTCTGCCACCTCTTCATGGTAACTCCTGTCCCCTACCACATGTGAAGTTCCTCCTATGGGATGATGTCCCAGAACTGGACTGAACTGAAAGGCTGTGGCTTTTCAAACATTGCACCAAGACGGGTCCATACCATGGGGACACCCTTTGGGAGGGTACTGTTCTGCATGTGTTCCCAGGTGTGGCAGCTCCCTGAGACCTTCTTACCCACCTGTAGGTTCCTCTCATGGCTGTTGCTCCAACCTGAGGCTGCTCCTGTGGAGGGTTCTCCATGGGCTGTGATATTCTCCATTGTGGGCTTCAGCCCTAGCGCTTAAATCCTCCTTCTTTACTGACCTTGGTGTCTGTGGGATTCTTTCTGTCACATTTTCTCTCTCCCAACTGCTGCTGCACAGTATTTTTTTTGCTTTCCTAAATCTGCTCTCATTGAGGTACAACTGGTATCACTCAGTGGCTCAGCTTTGACCCGTGGCAGGCCCCTTTTGGGCAACGTCCATCCTCTTAAACTTGAGTCATTCAACAAAATATATAGTGGTTTTTGCAATGTGCTTTTGTAAATTAATCTACAATGCTTAACAAAGAATTATGTGATGTTTGTAGTGTCACTCTATGATATTTTCTTTAAAATATGGGGCAAATGAAAAAAAAAATAAAAATTCCTCACTATATACCTTTATCCAGAAACCATCAGTCATGGGTGTTCTGATGAGCTAATGATAACCAGTATTATAAAGTCATTTTTTGTGTTCCCAATATTGGTCTTATCTCCAGTATCAAGCAGATATCTGTAGCTAAAGCCTAGCTTGTGTGATTCTAATCACTTGAAACACAGAAGTTTCCTGTATTTTCTTCTAGACGTTATTTACTTTCCACAGTCCTCTAAAAAGAAATACTCAAGAGTTCTTAATATCTGATGAAGTACTTATAATAACCACTTAAATGATAAAATTAAATAAATAGACTTATTAATACTGACCAGATTTCCTCCTAAATATGACTCACAATAAAAACTGAAGTAAAAAAAAAAAAATCAACACATTATTTTTGTGAATTCAAAGAATCCATTTTAACAAAATCATCAAGGAAATATTGTGGTTCATTTTAAATTTTGGTTTATTTAAAAATTACATCAAAGTCAGTAAAAGTGGAGGATTGAGCTCTTCAGATTCTCCTTTGCACTGCAAAACATCTGCATAGGAAGATGCATACAAAAACTGTAAGATTAAAAAATGTTTAAATCTCTAAAATCACACACAACTTCAAGTAGAAAACCTTAGTATAAAATCTGAATTACATAATGGATTTACAGGAGTCCTTGGAATCTATGTCTACAGGATTGGTTGTTCATATAGCCATGTTCTCACATTCCAAAGTTTGGTTCCTAATAGATCTTAAACTCCACATAGAGAAACACAGATGTTTGAGAATAGAAGCAGATGTCATTGCAAAATATAGCACTATGTAACAACATTGCAAGGATACATCATAATGACGTATTACACCAGGCAAATTTTGTTTGTAGTAGAATCTTGTTTGTAGTCTGGTAATCCATAAAGGTCATCTACTTTGCTATGCAAGTATGTGATGAATTCAAATAGCAGAATAGAAACCAAATTCCTCTTAGCAAGGAAAAAAAAATTGACAGAAGAGGTGAGTAATCTAGACCTCATTTCTAAATAGTACATATCTTCACTGAGGTATATTTGCATGGTCAAAGGCTATAGGGACCATCAAACTTCAGCTTTGTCAGGTATAACCTCAATATTAAATATAACCTAATATTAAACTATCAATATGTTCTTCCTCAAAATGACTGTTAATCAGAGACCAACTTTTTTTCTGAACTAAATCTTACTTCTGGTGAAATGTCACTACAAGTTTCTACACAGTTGCTGAGAAAAGTGAATGTGTTGGGCAAATGGCTTTTGATTTAAATATAAGATATCTAACTTTCCACAATAGCAGCTTTGAAATGACTGGCATAATAGGGAAAGTTTAAACAGCCCTAGTTAATATGATGATTAGTAAATGCCATAATGGGCACAGAGTATTAATCACACTGTCTGCATTGGTGGCAATTCCTCATGATACTGGTCTGTGTGTGTGCAATTTTAAAAAGAAAAAATAAAAATAAAACTCAGGATCTGGAACAAACATTCGATAGCAACTACTAATCTGTTTCCTACAGAAGTTTCCTTTTGCTTATTGCTGAAATCAGCACAGAGAAGTTGAAATGATTTAATAATCCTGCTTCACAAAACGACTAATTTTTGGCTTTAAAGATGCTTTCCTTTTAATAGAAAACATATCATAATCCTTAATGAATCTTGAAGTATGATTTGGCACTTAAAACACAGCAAGGTAAATTTATACTTTTCAGAAAGCTTTACCACTGTGTAAATGGGCATCAGTTACGTGTCAATAAGGACAGATTAATAAGTAATTATATTTAATAGAAGAATAATAAAATTGATTACTGTATTAAAAGTTTCTTTCATTTATCATTTTCTCTGATCTGATTAAATGCAGTAAAACTAATGAGGAGTCAAATAAGTCCAGTAAGTTAACTTGGAATATGTAAGTGTCCATTAAAATTATTCCAGAAAACAAAGAGTACACCAGGTGGCCTTTGTCCTGCAGAAAGAACAGATATGCATAGTAGAAATGAATCAATATGCAATAATTGGAATGTGGAAGACAGTCTAACCCAGGCATTCCATTTACTCACTTCATCTTAAACAGCTTCTAGATACTGATTTTGGAGAGAAAATAAGCTGGGCTTATTCAAAATCAGTCAGGGCTTATGGGATGTAGAGAGAAAGGGAGAGGTTTGACCCTAGTTGTTATTAAATGAGTTTGCTCAAAAGAGATGAAGGTGGAAGCAACTAGCATTGATGGGTTCCAAAATATGTTTGGTGGAGAGCACTGTGTTCAAGGGATCAGATAACACCATGTTTGTAAATCTTTTACCATTTCTTTTTCATCTGATATCTTCTTGAAAATTTGTGTCTCACTTCAAAGAAAAAAACACTAAGTTTTTGTAAGTGAACTGAGCTTCTTGTCAACTTTCAGAATATATTTTGAGGTATTTAAATTCAGGTATATCTTTTTTCTCTCCTGTTCTTTTCTCATCATTATTCTTAATAGTTACATGACACTCTACCTATCCAGAAAAAAAAAAAACAAACAAAAAAAAACAAAAACAAAACCAACAACTGTACATTGTCTTATGTAGAACCATTAGGGTATGGATATATGAATGCTCTCAGAAAAGTGAGTGGCTAAGAAGCATAGAGCACAGTATTTTTTCTAGATTTTTTCAACTTCAGTATTTTGGTTGTCTTTTGTAACACAGCTGCTTTATGATATTGTAATATATCCTCTCTCTTTTCCCTTGCTACACAGAAAGAAAGATCTTTTTCTTACTTATTAGACTAACATAGAATATTCCTACAGATCAAGAAGGAAGAGATCTGCTGAAGACATTTTGCAGTCGTAGGGCTTTCAACTTTTAGTAGACTTGCTTTGTCAGTTTAAGTAATTGTGAAAGCTCAGCACTGAATAACATCACTCAATTCTGATAGCCGTAAACTGAGCGTATTTCTTAGCATTTGTAAATATATAATATTTCCCGAATGTTTCTCAGATTTTCTGTAGAAGCTTCACTCTTCTGTTTCATCCTTTCCAGTTCAGTACTAACATTATGAACTTACTTTTCCTGTATCATTCCAGTGTTTTCAGGATTATATAACAGAAGAAGAAAAGGTGTGAAGCCTAATGTTTTCAGATAACTGAGATGTAGTGAGATTGGTGCACCAGGACAGTCCTGGTCTAATTAGATATAGGTGAAGTAATTTGAATAAGGTTGAATAATTACATATGGAAGTCCTTATCTGGGTAAATATATGCTAGATTTTCTGTATGAACAATGAACAATAAAATAATGCTTTTGGGTTGGTTTACGACAGTAGAAAATAGTTACTCATTTATTAGTTTACAGTAGACTTAGCTACAGATACAATGTTCCTGATAGAGCTGAAATTCAAGGTCTGATCTAACTGACTAAATTTGAAGCTAGTGTAAAGAATATGTTTGAAGAAATTATTAGTATTAAGAGAATGACTACTAAATACAAGGAAATTTCAAGAAAGATGCCACCTTTATTACTCTAAAGAAGAATATACAAAGTCACATCGCAATTAATATTTTCTCTGCTCAGATGAGATGTGTGAACATACGTGGGCAAAAATGCATCTATCTTTGTATTAAACTTGAATGAAATCCTTACATATTTACCCTTTGTATTTTTTCTTTTATGGATATGTATCTGTCAAGCTCATGATTGCTGAATGCAGTTCTGTCACGTTAAAAAAATAAGATGAGATGACTGTGAACAAGGCCAATGACACTGAGCTATAACAGGACAGAATAAAGCAGAAGGTTTGATAATGAGAGATTACACTTTCCAGCTATTCTTGAGGGCAAGAGGGAGGGAATTATTTGGTTTTTGCTGGCAGCAATTTCCCTAAGCCATGTGAGATGGCATACCTCAAGCTGTTGCAAATGTAGGCAGAACAACCACAGGCCATGGCTCTTGGTTGGATTTAGATTCCCTGGGGCATAAAATATATTGCAGAGGCTCCTAAATAGGGGCTGATCACTTAATTTGACTGTTTGAATGGAAGTCCCACATATTCTTCAATCACTAACACTTGTTCACAGCTCCCTTGAAGCTTAATAATCACTTCTGATTTTTTTTAAATTAGATTAGCTGCTCATGGTTACAGTTTTACAACTGTAACATATCAAATGTGTTAAGCAGTACTTACGCACTGTCCCCTTTTCTAGGTTCTGCAAAGCTGCAATGAACAAAGGTTATTAAGTTCCTGCTGTGTTCAAGTTTCCTACAGGTCAGTTTTAATAAACTGTTTGTTTGTTCAGAAATGTGCAGCAGCCACGTTAGTCTCCAACCCTCAAAAACTTAAACCAAGCTTTTGCACAAAGAGCATTTGAAAAGGGAAATGTATTAGTATTCATTTGTAGATATTTAAATAGCCTATGATTTATCCCTTTTCTGTAATGAAATTGTGATTAATTGCGATGGTTAAAGACTGTGTTGTACATTTTTCTGAAGCAACAGTACTTAGAGCATTTTATTCTTTGTAATGTCACTACAAGAAAAAATCTTTCAAAGTTTTCTGTCTGAGAGAAAAAGAAACACCTTTTCTGAAATACAAAAAAACATCTATTCTTATGTAAATTCTATGTCAGACATATAAATGACCTTTTTTGTTATTCCTCTACAGGAGTTGATTGATTCATGCTACTAGTCTAAGATGTACATACAAATCACAGTGCTAAGAAAATTTTTTGTAAGGTCAAATAATTTAAAATATACTATAAAGTATTTCACAGTTATTTACATTATATTATTTAAATCTAGTCAGGTGTTCTGTAAGAATGGTATGCCTTATACAGAAGTAAGGCACTAACTTTATCCGACTAATTGTGTTTAGAAAGGTAAGAATGTTAATGTGTTTATGTATATCTGCTTGTGTGCATACTGTACAGACCATTTGTAAATTTCCATAAAAATTAGTCACCTAATTAGTTGCTACTGTATATTATTTTTAAAAGATCCAGATAGAGGATACATTGGCAAATGTTCAGACCATCTTTATGTTATTACATATAATTGTAAACATCAACACATTTAATTATCATTTAAGCATGAACAACTATATCATTACTTTGTAAACATGCATGAAAGGTTACGCATCACTACCATAAATTATAAAATATTATTAATATAATGAAAGACAACAATACCAAACTTCTTCACCAATTTTTGGTTTACTCATCATTTGAGAAAGTCATGTTTTTCTGCTTGAGAATACATGTCTATTCCATATAGAAAGCTAAGATTAAGTTTCTCAATCTTTCCTTTAATATTTTGTTGGAATTACTTATGCAAGAGTAGTTCCTTGACAATATGGAGTCACATACATACACACACATTAAAAAAGTGAATAAGAAGTAGACTAACAAAAAAAGTAGTAATTTTATATGATCATTTTCACATGGGCTCCCACACATAAAATACAGTAATTTTAGGAGATACATAGACTTACGGCTGCCCTTTTAATATTCAATTTTGATTTGCATTTAAATTTGCTAAATTTTTAAAATCTTAACTGAAATTCTCACGTCAGAAGTTGGATGATAAGTACTTTTAAAATATTTGTTAACATTATAAAAATCTCACAGCATGTAATGTGAAATTATTAGCTCTTATATGCTTTGGAGCAGAAACCTAAAATTTGTCCGGATAGATACAATCAGATTATGAGCCTGTGGATCATGTGTCCAACTTATTGGCTTTCCTGGGCCATGCTGAGTGAAGAGGAATTGTCTTGGGCTACATACAAAATAGATGATATGGTTAATGTATCTAAGCAAAAAATTCCTTTTTTTTTTTTTTAAATATTTTGTACTAACGTATTAAAAAAGAGAGAGAAAAACAAACAAACAAAAAACACCATAAAACTGGTGGAATATTTGATCTTGTTTTTCTGAAACTAATAGATCATTCCAATTCAACAGAAGTGGCTGCAATTCTTGGTGAGCTATCAATGCTCAGAGATTTTTGATGAAATTTTACTCTTCCTTGAAGAAGGAAAAGTAAGGAGGAAGGATCTATTTTCAAAATCCTTGAAAGTAGTTGTTCATAAATGTGTGTAGTACAAAAAGTGATGACGTAAATAAGGCATGATTCTGAAGCGAGGGATATATTTCTCTGGTAAGACAGATCTTACAAAACTCTAGTAAAGAGTAACAATCAATTTTTCCTTTCAGTTCCATCTGAAAATCTGCAGGTTGTGTAAGTATGTCCAATGAAAATGGAGTTGGAAATATACAAAAAACCTAATGATTTTTTCAGCCATCTTGAACCCTATTCAAATTCCTTTAACAAACCAGAAAGCCATGCTGCATATTTTTCTCGGTTTACAGGATTTTATTTAGCCAGAGTTTCAAAATGCATACATTACTTGTCATAATTTGAGTTGGCACTGCTCTGTGCTCTCCCCGAGTCCTGATTCCTTACAGTGCCAGCTGCAGGCCACTTTTCGGATGTTCCTGAGCGATGGCTATGCGCCCAGGGCTCCGCCAGGACACTCAGTAGGGGAGAGCTGCCGCCATGATGCTGTGGGGCGGGGAGCAGGCAACACTGCAAGCTCTGCTGGGCCACAGATTGGACCTGTCTGCTCTAGGTGTTACAATTTATGTTGTACTAATTAATATCACGTTCTAGATCTTAGGAAGAGCTTTTTAGAATTGGGCAATATAATTTCCTGAACACTAGGCACATATCAGCTTCACAGTGCAGGGCACTGTGAGCGCTTAGCATGCTTCATCTCCGCCCATCAGCTAGTAGGCTCGAGTGGTATGATGCACTTGTTTTTATTGAGACCAGCTCAACACCAAAATGTCAGTGACAAGCTGCGTACAAGTCTGCTAAGACCACAGGCTCATTAGATACGGGGTAGCAATCCACTGACATAAGTATACTATTTCCTTTTTAATTGCTCCAGAATTATTCTGCTATGAAAAAAATATCTGCAAAGCATGCTGTGACAATGGCTATAGCGTCAATTGAATTTCTGTGCTGGTGATAATATACAAGGTTGATAATTTTCTTAACTAAAAACTTAGGGAAAAAAAAAAAAACCAACCCTAGGAAACACAATGAGATTGATTCAGCAGTCAGTTCAGCCACGATGTGTAAGTTTTAGGTTATAGTCCCTATTTACCTGTTCATGGTAGAATTTCTTCACATTTTGCCTAATTAAATACATTACACTCTGTTCTGGGAGTATATCAAGGATAAACTATGAAAGAGAATAAATTATCAAAAAGAAAACTGATTTATCCATCGTGCAACTGGGAAAGTCTGTAGGAGCATGGAGCTGGTAGGTGAAAGATGAGTGACTGAATTGTGACAGTGTGAACTGAATCTACCACAAAATTCTAATGTGATGGTAATGGAGTCGCTCAAACCAAAATTTTGCCATATGGCTGCTAATGGCAGCTAAAAATGGCCACATTTCTGGGTACCTATTTGAGTCATCTTTGGCAGATACATAGAACTGCCAAATGATCACAGCTGTGACTGAAATGAGTTGGATCTATGCTTGTTATTTTAAGTGCTCTGAAAAATCAGGCCCAAACTCTTTCAAATTAGTGAAATCATTGTTCCGTAGCTACTCATGAATATTTGACCAGTTTAATTTCTTTCAAAGCTTTGATTTCTTGTATAGTCTTCCTTAATACTGACAAAATTATTTTACAACTTCTTGACTTTTTAATCACCACATGGTTTTAATATATATTTTTTTCTGTGTTTTGATATAGCTTTACATAGGTATAGTCATTGGGCCCAGGTTCAGATAGCTTCTATTCCACCAAAGTATTTATGTGTAATGAAAAATCAAAAATGTCATCAGTGCTTGCAATATTATTTTCACTTGCAAAAAGCCAATAAGGGAATTGATTATTGTAATTTTAAACTGACTGTAAACCTTAGCTGATTAAATGAAATTTCAGATGGGCACAGAGAGACAATCCTTTCATTGTATGTCTGAGAAGTTAATATCTTTGCCTGTTTCTGCTAGAAATGCAGTGTCTTCATCATTTTCAGTAACTTGCAAACATATGTTGAGATCAAGATAATAAGGAACACATCAAAGATTTCCTGTTCAGGTCAGCAATGATGTAGAAAGAATTAGCACAGGAGGATCACTGAATCTCAGACTAGTTGATGTGGAAAGGAACATCAAGTCCTACTCCTTGCTCAAGCTAGAGTAGGTTTTCCAGGGCTGTATCCAGCCATGTGTTGATTATGCGTACAAGTGGAGACTCCACAATTTCCTCATACTAACATGTCTGTATTTGGATTAGCTTATATTTATTTCTACATTTTATTTCCTTCTTGAATTTCCTAAAAGTTCTTCCTGCTAAATGTTTAAACCACAATAACACAGTTGGGATAAATATTTATCAGCATTTATCAACCTGCAACCTACTTTTAGGACAACTACTATATTAAATTGAATGCAAATTAAATGAAGCACTTTCCAAATAAGAAAACCTGTAAACTAATACCAAATATTAAAAGGAGCAGATTACAAACTTGTAGGATAAAAGTTACCATGATTTTGATTGAGATTTCAAACCCCTGATTTTGCAGCTCTTCATCTATTGTTTAAATTTAAATTTTAATGTCTGCATTTTCTACTCTGGGTGCTGAGCCTGTGGAGATGTAAAACCTTTTAAAGTCAGTGGATTTTTATTTCTGCTGAATTCCAAGCCATTCAGGTTTTCCAGTGTTGGTGACTGAACAGATTGTACTGCACTGAAGAGATCGTGTTGGTGTTCTGAGAATTAATCAAAGTTTTCTGTAGTTTTGTTGAACATTATGTCAAATATCATGTTTTGTTAAATTTCATGTTCTTCCTGAAAAACTTTTGAGCATTTATTGTATATGACCACTTATAAATTGATCGTGTTTCTGTGGTGGGTTGCCAGTTACTTTCTTCTCAAGTTTAATACATTTTCCAAGTTGCAGCTGGAGAAAACTTGGCATTCCTATTCTATTACCACTCTAGTCAGTTTTCTGGAAGATAATTTTTTCATTACTGCTTACCATCTCTTCCTTGAGAATATATTAAAATTTGGTAATAAAGTGTATATTCTTCTTTCTGTGAATCTCAGAATCATCAACTCTGTGAAATCTGTGAAACATATTACAGCAGTTTAGTAGAGAGTTGGGGAGAAAAATAAAATCTGTAACTCATGCAGGTAAACTCCCTGTACAGAAAAATCATTATTGCCTTTATAGCCATATGTTCAGACTTTTTAGTCAGCAAGAGTAAGTAAAGGACAGTGGGTGTGCATGTGTAAGATGTAGAGGTATGGTGAGTTATGGACTTAATAATAAAGGAAAATAAGTTTAGAAGCCAAAGGAAAGGCTTTGATCATGGGAGGAGATGTAGGAAAGGACAGAGAAAAACAGTATGCTGAGCCTCAAAGTGACAAGTGATGGAAGTGTTGGTCCTGAGAGCAAAACGATTGAAAAAGAGGAAGAAAAAATTATATTGTGAAATGGGGATGTATTTCTGAAGTGAGAGCTTAATTTCTGTTAGAGATCCTTAAGCTAATCACTGGAAAATTACAGGAGACTCTGAGTAAAGAACATTTGTGTTGTCAAAACTGACATTGTTTGCATGCGTGTTGACACAAGAGGGCAAGACTTCAGCTAGATGTGAATGAATGAGATTGAGAATGGAGACATAGAAGAGGTGATACAGTGATGAAAATTTATCCCAACTTGTCCTTACTACAAACTGTCCCAGTTTTCTATTTTAGCAGTGAAAGTGAGATGAAGAGTGGCCTTTTTTTTCTTTAAATTCCTGGGCAGCTTCCTTCTCCCCGTGCCAGAATGTTTCCCTGAGAACCCCTGAACACAACACCCCAGATTCTCACTTTAAAAATATGATCAGTCTGCAAAGAGATGGAAACAATCTGCAGATTGTAACTAACTTACCAGTCAATTTTGCATCATTTTCCAAATGACCCATCTTGAGAGATATTTAAACTCAGTTTTTGAGGTAAAACTCAAATGGAAATCTCTGTCTGTAATGGTTAAGTTTGCAGCACTAAGTTGCCTGTTGATTTTGATCTGATTTATACAGCTCACTTCTTGGTCTAATGCTTTCCATATTTATTGTCTTTTCTTTCAGCTATAACAGTAAATATACTAGTTACGCAGTTAAGTATCTCAATCCACTGAAGCACAATTTATTCTGAATTTTGATTTACCATATCGTAAGGGACAACTCTTTCAAGAAAGTGGTTATCCTTTAGGTATCCATTTGCTTTCATTATTGGAATGAATGGTTAGTATCTGGCAAATAATTTCCAAGTTTTGGGCAAAATTATTGCAAGTATCTGTCATCACAGCTAAAACTCCAGAAGCTCACCAAATCTCTCTGGATGCAAACATAGATTTGATGTTTTAAGGATGAAAGTAATTGGCCATAAAGGGAAATACAACCACTGATCTTTAACAGAAAAGATAAAATACATTCTGACTTCCCAATCCCTGCTTACCTGAGCATGACTTTGGAATATGCTATAAGCACAAGTACAGTGGTGAGGAAAGAACACAATCTGCATTCTCCAGGATTCTCAAACCTTTTCCATGCTGCTGGGATGGTGGTATTTCTCCTGTATTTTGGCAACAGAGGAAAAGGAAAGAACTTTCTTCATCCATTTGTGTCAGAGAATACAGTCCACTACCATTTAAAATATGGTTTTCCTCCATACGAATGCCATAGTAAGCCATAGTATTTAGCTCCATAAAGCAGCCTCTGGATGGAAGTGCAATGTGTTCCAATACAGTTTGCTTTCACATGTGCAATTTGTTTGTGACTCATGAATCTCCATCAATATGCCTTCTGTAGAAGATGTTATAAATGCCATGAATCCTTTATTTGTATTTGAATCACATGTATAAGGCACTGAGATTTCATAAGATAACAAGCAGATTTTGAGAGGTCAGCAATTTTGATCTCCCGAACAACAAAAAAATAAAAAATTATCATCTATGTGCAAGATTTTAGTGAAAAGTTAATGTGAAAGAGCAACAGAAATTCCTGACAAAGCTTCTCCCCCTTCAATCCCTCCCACTGCCTATCGTTTTGCATCCTTCTTAAGTATCACCTCTCCTTTCCATCAGGACTGGCACTCAAACATACCAGATGGCAGCCTCAAGATTGTAGCACCCTTTAATGTCTGCCCTTTACTGTCTGGCAAAAGTGTTGACATTTCTGCCTTGAATGAAAACTGAAAACATTTAAAAATATATTCAACATGAACAGTCAGTGTCTAAGATGTTGTTTACACACTGCTAATGGGCTTTGACTTTAATAGAATGATCCTTAGGTCTGCAGAACCCTCAGTCAGGTGTGAGCTGGATATTTTCTTCTGTTATTTCTATTACGTTAGAGAAATAACCACCCTTTCTGCTCATGGACTTAAAAGCTGCAAATACTTCTTCTGTCAACAAATAAGGAACCACCGATGTCAGTTTTCTTGCAAGAATCGATTGATGATATGAGAGTACTATCTCCTAGAATAAACCCTAGGAAACTCCTGCCACTTCTTCTGGGAGGAGTTGTGCGATCAGGAAGAGGTCAGGCTTTTAAGTTGGAGGGGGAAAAATAACAAGTTCAAGTGCTATTACACACTTGACTCTTGACCAGTTACTGGGTTTTAATGCTCGCTGTCACATATTTTTGTCCTTAGTTGTGCACTGATGCTCTAGAGGTAAATTTTATAAATGCATCTTCGTTACTGAGCTGAGCACAGAAATAATGGAATGAATTGTTCAAGTAAGTTTCAGGAAAATCTCTGGAATTTGTTTTTCTGAGGGACTCCAGATATGAGTCTGAATCCATAAGAAGACAGATATTTTTCATTAAAAATTAAACAGTCTCAACTTATCATGTAGCAGTGTCACAAGAAGCTCTTAGTGTGTCATAGCACTGAGCAATGGCTGAATGTACTGACAATGTGAAGAATGCAGTGGTAGGGTGCTATATATCTCTTACAACTCATTCATACCACAGTATTATTTTTGATGGATATTTAAACACACTCTTTATCTCCTTTTCATCTTAAGTTAATAGATAGCTGCAAGGGTGAAATGAACATCAAATGATTTTAAAACAATGTGCATCTATTGGGATTAGGTTCTGATTTATCATTGGTGGAAATCTGGGAGATGATTGGAAGGAGAGTAGAGCAAAATAAGTAGAAAACCTATCTATTTCCTGTCTGTAGACTGATGAAACATACCCTAGAGTAAAGAAGACAAGGTTGCTCTGATAGCAATGTGATATAATCTGAGCTTTATTTTAAAGTATTCTAATGTTAAGATTCTGTTTTTATGACACGTGATTTTCAACACATTTAATATTTTTACCTCTTTGTATTGATATTCAGTGAACAGAATGTGTAAAACTGATAAATATATCACATAATATATTAAAAAAGGGGGTGAATTTCAGTAACATATTTTTTAAATCTTGATGACATTATCGATACTCTGATGAGAAGAAAAAATTCCTACAGGACATCAGCATGCCATGTAATAATTTACATTACTAAAATTTTAGCCTTGTAACTCTAACTCATAAGTTTTTGAGGCCGCATGTTAAGTTTCATGTTTTCTTTTCTGTTGTTGTTTATTTATCTCTAAATTATTCCCAACTTTTAAAGGGTAAAATTTTTTAAATTACGATGTAAGTAGCCATGTAATTCTCAAATATGTGAAATAATTCAAGACTCACAGGTGACAAAATAAAGGACTTAATTTACTGACAGATTTCTATGATTAATGTATACCACTTAAAGATCTAGCACAGAACAACTGCAAGTGTCTGCAAAGTGAATACTACTTTCTCCTTGCAAACCCTGTATTTTGACAGGCCATATTGTCTTGAGATAGGAAGAATGAATAATTTAATCAGATATAGATGAGACAAATAGTATAAGGGATAGTACATGGATTTCCTTCTTGAAAGCTGCCTATACTTCACAAGACGAGCCAACCATTCCACTCTAAAAGCTAAGATGACTGCAAACAGTTTTCCTCTTGTTTGTTTCTAAACAAAACAGACAAAACATTCTGATTGCTAGCAAATATCTGCTAGGTTGGGTCTATGGAGTTAGGAGGCACACGCCTCACAGTGCCTTTCTTAAAGGTTTGTAACGTAATCTTAAAATTAAGACTACTACATTGATCCGATATTTTTAAAATCTATTTTCTATTTTGCAAAAATCTGAAAATTGTAACGTTCATTTCCACAAATAAATAGCATAGATTTACTTGTCAAATCAAGATCTTATCTGAAATAGTATTTCATATGATTTGTTCATCAAAAAAAAAAAAAAAAAAAAAAAAAAGAACGCCACTGTAATTTCGTAGAGATTTCCATTCTCTTCTCTTCTTCAGCAGTGTTAACAACAAAATGAGTGATCAAAATGAGAAAATATATGTCCTCAATTAGAAACAAAACAAAACAAAACATGTATATTAAGAATGAAATATGAATAATCTCCTTTGATCACAAGATGTGGAAGAAGCATGTGGGATGCAAATGGCTTATGTCAAGGCATGCTGTTCTTTCATTTCCTTACAGTTCTTTCATGTTTAAAATGCTGTTTTATCTCATCTTCACATTTGTACATGCTGAGTGATAGGGTTAGACAGAGATCTGTAAATTTTGTACATCTAAACTCTGTTTATTGGTATGCTGGGGACATCTAGTGGAGATAAAGCTCTTAGCCCATTTACGTCCAGTGCTGATGTAACAGAAGCATCACGCTATGGAGAGTGCTTGTAACTGAGGGTGCAAGACTGAGGTTTTGGGTGCTGTGGAAGAAAAGGATCAGAGCAGTCCTCACCTCTTCTTTCACTCACCTAATATAGGGTACAGAAAATATCCAGTATTCTCAAACAGGTATTGTGTAGATTATTTAAAGGTTTCAAAATCAGGTTCCATTGATATTGCCAAAGGCAGCAGCAAAACAGAGAACTGGAACCAGGGTGAGATGATGCTATGGGGAAACCTTGCTATCTCTTCTTCAGTCCCCACCCACTGCTTAAGAGACTAAATTGTTTGGTACAAGTTGTAAGTGCAAGCATGTGATGCCTGGCGCTGACAGAACGCTGCAAAAAACAGATTTACGTGGTCTTTTAGATGAGTCTAAAAGAAAAAGAACAAATTTCAGTGGCCCTGGCTGTGAATACTAAAGCAGTTTTACATATATTATATGGTTGTCTTTATTAGACTTCACATCCATACCTGTGAAATCAGTCTCAAGCCCACTGTAAGCAATAAAGTAAAAAAGAACTCAAGCTGTGAGAGTTCTCTTTTCTCTCCCTCAGAGAATTAATGCTGAATCCAGATACTTTGGTTGAACAGCCCTATTTTCTACAACACAAGCATTTTATTTTTAATAAATATCTATGAGGAGTTGGCAAGGGAGGAGGAGGTTATATTTTGTTGATTAGAAAAAACAGTGATTCAATAAATAACATTAAGCTACTAGCTTTTCTGCTTTTGTTTCAATACTATGAATATGCAGAGAGAGAGAGTGCGAGTGTGTGTTTGAAAGAGAGAGAGAGAGTGTGTGAGACAGGTGGCAGTGGGGTTGCTATAGCAATTACTTGTCACTAATGATAGGAGGGTAATTACTGCAGCAAATTCCCACATAGCTATTCAGCATACAAGTTGGACTATTTCTCATCCTAAAATACTCTTTCTGTATTTGCAGGATTACCTTTTTTTATCAGATGGTTACAGGCTACATTTCTAAAATGTACGATAGTGTAAATCCAGAATTAATTATAGTTTCACTGGAAACAGGATTTAGTCATACCATCAGCCTTCAAAGTGAAAGTTTGAGTGAAGTTATGCCTTTTGAGGTCCACTTTTCTCAAGACACAATACAAAATTTTGATTTTCAGAAGGGTTTCTGTATGTTCAATGTCAAAAACTCATTGAGATCACCTTCAATTTTGCATTAGAGTAATTGAGACTAATATGTGGTTGAATTTAACTCATCACTTAATTGTACAAGATGTAAATCAGAACTTTCAGCAGCTTAGTAAAATTAGCACTATTAATAACTATAGAAACAACTACAAATCAAGCTATATTTGGAGGAAAATAGACTGAAATGTTGAGTCATTGAGAGAGTTCCACTGCAGTATCTTTATCAGTATATTTTTCATTTCTTCTCTTTCTATTATATTCGTAGATTAACAGTGGCTTATCATCTCATGCAAATCAGAAAGGAAAAAAATCTACATCACATTTCATCTTTAGGCTGGCTCATTCCGCAGTGTTTAAAACATTTCTTGTGGAATAAATACAGATGCAACTTCTTTGCTCATACATTTAATGAAGGCTGTGTTTTGCGTAGAGTGGTCATCACTAATAAAATATTTGCAAAAAGTATGTATCTCATTTCCACAAAAAACTGGTGTTACCTTGGCTACCGAATTTCTTGATGATTCGCTTTTCCATAATGATTCTCTTTATCCTTTTACATGCCTTTTACTAATGAAAATGTGGATTATGGACATTACCTTTTAATTAACTGGCAGCAAATATCTGCTGCTTTAGAGAATTCATTTTTCCCCCCAGCTGGCTTGACTGTGATGGTTTGAGGGCTCACACTATAATTCCTGTCTTTTCAAGAAGTTGAATTAATAGATTTCATAACTATGGCTGCAAAGACAGCACCTATACTTTCTAGATGAGTGAGATTGCCCATTGGACTATAATTAATAAAAGTTTGATGTACTCTAATGTATTCCTTTCTGTCATTATAGAATTTGAAATTGTGCATTTTTGTGGTTACTGGCATTAAACTACATAGGCTTGCCCCACTTCCTATCTTTCAGATAATTTACTGACAGTCATTTTTCTCACTCTTGCTTCTCAACTTTGCAGTTTATTAATGAAAGATCCAGCTAAGCATTTTTTACTGTATTAATATTCCTAAGAGAAAGACTTATAAAATGCAATTTCATAGTTATTTTTTAGTGCAATTGAGTAGATCTTGTAGATAAAGCAAGTTAATATGCTGAAAGTTAAAATCCATTTTTAACATTAGTCAGCTGGTGACTTTGTACAGTAATTAAAACAATACTCGCTATAATAACATGAATAATTGTATGTTCAGAGGATTTTTGCAACTTCACTTCCTTTGTTTATGCCTCAGGTGAGCATTTCATAAATAGGAAAGTTGATTTATAAATTTCTTCTGATGTGTGAATCATTACATCTTATGAATCAGTTTTGCTTCATAGACAGCGCTTGAATTCCCAAGGATTTCATGAGAAGCACTTCCCATTTTTCTCACTAAAAATATGTAGCTGCCAATTATAATTCAGTGCACAGTGCACCCAGTAACCCTGATAATCAGTAAAAACATGTCAGAGAGCAAGACGGTTTCTCCAGCTGAATGGAACTCTCAACAAGCAGTTAACCTACAATAGGAAGAAACTCATTACTGGGATAGCTTGCTGCCTTACAGCTCTTGAAAAGCTGATTAAAGAAATAATGACTTGAAATTATAAAATCCTGGCAAAAGCAGATGACAGATATTTTGTCTTGCACCAATACTTATTTTGGCTCAGAGCAAAATATGTATGTATATTTACTGATGAAACCACTACATTACAATGAAGAATGGCAATTTCTTCCCATAGCCTACATCATTTTTATTGTTCCAGCTTTTTGACTTCTGATGACTTCAGTTCAAGTCCCAGTTGGGCTCCTGATCAGCAGGGTAGCTGATTTCCCAATAAAGAGAGAGAGGAAATGTGTAAACTTGTTGAAGTGCTCCACAAGCTCCAGCTTGCAAACCTCACAGAGGCTGCCATCCATCCAGTGCAGAGACTCTCACCTAATACAACATACTGTAAGTTGTGAAGAAATGTGTTTAAGTATAAATAGTCTCTACTGGCCTCAGGAAGTAAAACTGTTCCCTTAGTTTAGTCAACATATTTCTTGCTGGGGAAGCCAAGAGACCAATTTCCTAGGCTCACCAGTGATTTCTCCCTATAAAATGAAAGTTAGCAATAATTGTGTGTATAATATTGTCTATTAGGTAGTGCATAAAGGCTTGCATTGTATGTACATACTGTAGTTGTATAGAAAACATTACAGAGTGAGCCTGCTTTTAGCTTGATGCCTCATACAGTGGTAATTGAGGAGAACAGCCTTTTGATTTGCTACTATTTGCAGTTCTGCAGGAAAAACTAAGTTTAGGCTATCTTGTGCTGTGCATTGTTGCCCTGTTTAATCTTCTGATTCGCTAGGAACAATTACATGCGACACCTATGGGGAATTTAATTGCTTAGCTCCTGCCTCTATGGCAATTGTAATTACTGTGCAGTACTATTTGAAAAAAAAAAAAACTGTGGTGTTTCTTAGAACATAGCACTGAATAATACCAAGGTTAGATTCATACAACAGCATAGCTCCAAGAATTAGCTTCCAGAATTAACCCTGTGTTCTTTTGATGAGAGCCCAGGCAAAATAAAGCAATCGCTATTGTAAATATCCTCATGTAAAGATTTCTATACAAGCTCTTAAAATGCATTTATCCACCAAATATACGTGGGAGTTAGCACAGCATCTTTTTTCCCCTCCTTTTCCAGCTGAGGAAACTAAGGCACAGAAATGTGCTAATTTGTCTTTATGAAAAATCCAAAGAAGGGAAAATTAGTATGTGAAAAATTTTGAATTTATAGCATTTTCAAGCTCCTTTTACTTCTCATGGATGTAGCTTTGAAAGAAACATAATAGGCAAAAGATGTGCCTTTTTAAGCTTTAAAACCCTAAAAATTTCTGTAAAATGGAACATAATAAATAAATGAATAAATGTTGCTGTGCTCTATTCCGCTGATAATTCCTGTTGAGCAGAATTGAAGATGTCATTGTCTCCATCATCATGAACAATTCCAACCAAAGTAGTGTGTAGGCAGAACTATCCTATTGCATTCTGAAGGAAATTTTAAAGAGCATCCAAAGGGACCTACTGTATTAGAATTTCATTTCTTCCTCACAGAAAAGAAAGAATGATCACTGCTTCATTTGCAGTAAGGCATTTTTAGTTCTTTCATCATCTAGATTTTCCGAATGATCTTGATGGCAATTCATTTAGAAAGTAAACTCTTGTTGGGAAGTCCTCAAGAAGCTTCAAGAGTTCAGAGCTTTCAGAAGTGGAATACAGATCAAAATCAGTACCAGTACTCCACAAAAAAGAGCCCATTCTAGCTGAAATAAATGCCCATGACATTTTACAGCAATGCTGAGATTTATTTCTCTCAAGCAAAAACTAATCATATAGAATTGAAATTCACTCACAATTTTCTATAGGTTTCTCGCTCACTTCCAAAACCTGCTATAGTGTCCTTTAAATGATATACAACATGGCCAAGCATGTGACATACAGATATCAAAAAAGCAGCCTATTACTTTGGTATAATTACACAGAACAAGAAATATACGTTTAAGATAACTACTAGGTTTTTCTTTTTGCAGCCTATCAAATGTAAGTTTAGTCATGCCAGAGAAGGCATAATGCTATAATTGCCTCTATGAATCTTGGTAGCATTTAGACAGCGTGCTGCAAAAGTGAAGGTGTACAGTACATACCCCTGCAGATCTGCTTCTGTGATTAACCTGAGAAATTTTGTATGATAAAAAAGTAACTAAGAGAAACGTGTTTTCTTCAGATAATTATTAACTTCTTTTGATACTGACATCAACAGTACTGACAAGATCTCTTTGAAAGTCAAGATTACCTTTCTGGAAGTTTTGCATTCTTTGTCATCAAAAGAAAAAACACCTACATTGACATTTTAAGCTTTTCCAAAGTTTCATATTAAATAAGGAAAGGATTTGATTGAAAATCCTTTGAAGGTCACGGGGAACTCATCTCACACAAGAGCCACTGTAATTTTTTCCACATAATCTTTTTTTTTTTCTTTCCAGTTAGTAACTCTCTGAATACATTTAATTATGACAATAGCTAGCCATGTCACTGAATTAACAGCAGTTTCATGTATAAACTATCCACATATATTCTCTCCATCTTTTATTATGTTGCAAAAAAACCTTCATCTGGACTTCTCATAACATAATCAAAAGCCAATTCAAAGCCAGTATGATCATCTTGTTTCAAATCTTCTGATCTCCCAGAGGAATACAGGAATTTGCTATTATCTGGACAAAAAACATTTGACAACTTCAAGTCACTTGAATTTTTTGCTGTTTAAATTCCTCAGTTCTAAAATAAATATATTGATAAACAATATTTGCAAATTGCTTTTGAATTCTGTTGTAGATTTAAAGTCACTCTTGTCCTTATTGTACCTTAAAACAATGTTCAGACTTTATTTCCTCTGAATTTACATATCTAATCCTCAACCAGCTTCAAACTGCATCCCTTATTTTATAATGTGATCAGTGCAAACATAGTACAGAAGGGACTCCAAACAGTGAATCTGAATGCACTTCTAAATATGCTTTTCCATTGCAGATATTTGCAAATGAAACCCTGCGATGCAGCATTTAATTCCCACGAGAAGTGCTATTCTCATTATATCTTCTGTCTGTATACAAGCTTCTGCTGTGTTACTTGTATTGCCATTTTCATCAAGGACTCAGAAGAGAGAAAGGATAGAAACTCAGACAGAATCACTAAACTGTAACACAAAGATAATGAACTCTAATGCAACAGGACAGCAAATTAAAAGACTGGGAAGTTGTTAGCCCATGTAAAAATAGGAAGAAAAAGAGCTTTATTCCATACTTTTGAAGCATTCTTCAAAGCTCAGAGAGCCTGCTAAACGAAGCAGTCCAGTTAATCTGCCTAGAGCTCCTCAGTTCAGCTCTCTTTACAAAAGAAATCCAACCAGACATTTTTAAGAGCAATTATTTTTTTATGAAAAGGAAATAACTAAGACCTAGAAAGGCACATTAGGGGCTAGAAGACACAGCAATCAGGAAATGGTTTAAGATCCCCATTCAGCTCAATTTGTTTTAAAGTATTTCAAGCCCCCTGAATACAGCAAATTCTACAAATAGCCAAGTGGCTGGGAGACATAGTGCATATTGCCAAACAGATTTAAATGCAAAACCAAGAGTTTTGTTTTCTAAAGCTGTAGAGGGTGATTATAACATTGTCCAGTCTTAAGGCAAAGCAAGTTTCTGCTGTTTTTATGTATTTCTCTACCAGAGTCCTAATGTTCTCTTTCTGTGCAAATACACCTACAGAAAAACAAACCCATGAAGAAATTTGGTAATTCCAAAAGTGGCATGGATTTGGCTAAACTATACCCTGCTTCACAGCATCAACTACAAGCTTCAAGCATCATCAAATGTTCCCCACACTTGGACTTGGGATCAAAATTGCAATAATTTTAAAATATAGACTTTTGTTTAATTTTCATTTTTAGAACTCTTTGAAAATCTAAACCATATGTTAAATTTATGTGAGAAACATGAAACCTAGGAATTTATATATTTATTGCAACAAATCCTCAAATTCTCACTTATGCAAATAATTATAGCACATAAAACACACAGAAATGAACCTTGCATCACAGGGTTGTGACAAAATCTGAAAGCTGATTGTGTGGGCCGCAGTTTGGTTTTATTGCTTCTAGAAGTTTATGGGTACAGTCTTGTGAAAGGGTACAAGTCAGTTCTAACCCTGACCTTTTAAGTAACTGACATTCTGCAGAGATTCGAGCACTTCTAATATATGGCATCAGGAGAATCTGATCTTTTTTGTCAAAAAATAAGCCATCTGAATCTCTCAGTCTGGGTGGGAAACAGGCAAAGAATTGAAAGAAATGAAGGCAATATTTCCAGATTTTTCTGAAAAAAAAAAAAGCATACTAATGCTCAGGAAATCAGATACTCAGCTGTGTTTGCAGGGTGTAGTAAAGCTGCGTACAACCTTTCAGCAGTATCAAAAAGACTTGCAAAGTCCTCTGCAAGATTAGCAAGACAGAATAATTCAGTACAATTCAGCACATTTCAATACTGTTGACTGCAAAAGAATGTTTTCTTTCCACTTAATGACATTTCTGTTTTTTAAGGCCTGCATAATAACGTTGAAGTATGTCGGTCGCTCCAAAAGTAATGCCTCCAGAATATTGGTGGGGAAGTTCAACCTCTACTGGCATATCACTACCATCCACCCCTATGTTTTGGGCCAACATAATAAAATAGTAGGCATTACTTTCAGAGCAGCCCTCGTATATGGAGCTGCATAAGAAAAAATAGTGACATACAGAATACCTGCTGTCTGATCAAAGACAAGATGTCTGAGACTTTTCATTTACAAATGCAACTCTTTGAATTAAAACAATTTGCTGAGAGGTAATATCTGAAATGATACATGTTAAATAAAACATAATAAATGGGAATTAAGATGGGATATGAGTATAGCCAAATGGCAATGCTCAGAGTTTCAAAGACACACAGAATTAGATACAAATCAGTGAAGAGGTCTTCAGCAAAGAAGCCCAGTATCAAATATGCAATGTCAGTGAAAGCAGTCAATTTCAGCACAAGTTGCACTAAGGACTTCAAATCAAGTTGAAAGTATATCAGCAAGCATGTAGTTGGACAGCAAGGCTGTCATAATGATTGATCATGCAAAGAAAGACTCTTGGATTTCATAAAAATACATAATACAAAAAGTTTTTTTCAGGTTTTAGGTTTGTAATATTGGAAATAATCATAAAGAAGGACTAGGTATAATAATGATCTGGTAGAAGAAAGTGCAAATTATGCGTCTTTCATGTATAGACGCACGTTGCCAATTTGCAGTGGCATATTTGTAGATTATTAGCTATCCAGAATGTGATACAAAAGCAGAATCTAAAAGTGGCTTCTCATTATCTGAAGATAAAGATGGGGAAAAAAAATCTTAACTAAATCAATGACCTCAAAACTTTATGATACATGATAGATGTAATACTGAAAATCCTGTGAAACCCTTGTATTACATGCAAAGTTTAACAACCATTTAGAATAAGTAAAAGCTGACCATGACTGAATTTTCTGTCTTCAGAGTAGTATACCAGTGTTTATTACAATAAAGAAAAATTTTCTAAGTACTATTATAGAATAAAGGCTTTAGGTAACAGGAACACAATTCATCTTAGAAGAGAATAAGCTTTTTACCCCAAAACATACAAAACCAAAACAAATGTGAAAAACTATGGCAGGAACGAGAGTTGCATTGTAGATTAAATGTTGTATTTAATGCAAAAAATTATTTAGGCATTTTAAGTAGTGGTTAAATTATTCATTTCAAGGTTGTGATACCTATTCTTACAGGTCTGCCGGGTCATTCTCATTCTTGTGGACCTTCAGTCCTACAGATAGCACTGAAACTGAACAAAACTAAGGCTAATACAGTTTTTCAGTTCTTTCAAGTACCCTAAATACTACTGTCTATGTTAATTCCCTGACAAAATCTCATCTAATCACTAACATTACAAAAGAATGAATCGTTTAGATTTTATTGTTATTTATTGTTTTTTTTTTTATTTGGCACTATCTTTGCTTTCATTTGCATTAAAAGGTAAATGAAATGAAGTTTCAACCTCAATATTCAATTTATCTGGGCATTAAAATAATTGACTGTTTTGTGGAATCTAGCATCATTTCAGCCAGAGTTTGTATCCTTTTGTCGTTATCTGTTCCTATCCTTCAAAGAATGTTTCAAGAAAGATGTTTATAAAAACCTCTTTTTGTTCTGCTAACCTTGCAAACTAAACATGTACCATTTATTTTTAAATTAAGTGAAAATTAGCCAGGTGTGATAGATAAGCTTTCTATACACAGGTCTAAATATTGACAAAAGGAGACGTGTCACTGGAAAAATCATCAGTCTAGCAATTATCACGTTAGCATGTTAAGTGGAAAAAGATGTGAAACTTCCAAATGTGTCAATACAGATTAATTCATTTCCACTAGCTATCAGCTATACTGTGAACATCAGTGCCTTAATGTATACTCAGCGGTGGGTTGGCATTTGCAAATACTTAGATGCAGTTTATAGAATTGCCAGATCTGTGGCAAAATCATGTGTAACTCCTTCAAAAATGAACTGCAGGGTAAACTTCTCCAGAAATTCTGGGCGTTACTGTAGAGAAGTTCCCACAGTACAGGGAGAGAGATGAAGGTCAGGATTAAGAACAAGCAGTCAGCAAGGAATATATTTCTCCCAGAAATAGCAGGAACTTCCAGATCCAAATTTGCATGGGCAGGGAAATGAGGAGAAGGAGCCAACCACAGTATCCCTTCAGATGAAGCAGCAGCAGAGAACAAAATGTGCTAAGAAGCTTTTTTATGAGTAAGTCCAGAAACCAGCTGTGATTTTAACAGCTGGCTCTGCCACATTAAATCTGGTCTCCTTCAGTGAAGTTCTGGCCCTTTTACAACTGTATGCCCAAATCTTAAGGAGAATTTGTAACAGAAAAAGAAAAGGTTTTCCACACTTTCTGCCAACCTCTGCTATTCATTTCTGATCCTTATGTACTAAGAATTTATCAGGTAATAAATGTATGTCCCATTTTCATAGCCAATATCACGTTATTTGCAAGCCAGTTTAACCTTCTCCACTGCTTCTGTTCATTAAAATAAATAAATAAATTAAATAATTGCAGGAAGTTAAGGTGTCATCAATAAGTGGCAGACAAGGGAGGAAGACAGGAAAATGATCCACATTCGTGCAGAGGGTGCATTTAAAGATAGGCTTTTTTTTACAGAGTAAAAAAATCAATCCACTCCAAGAGCACTGAGTCTACATAGGTTTAAACTCTTCCTGTTGAATAAACACACTTAGAATTTTGTGACAGCTTGTGATGGAGAAAATCACAGTATAATAACTTTCAGGATTCAATATTTTGGAGAGGGAACTTAAAGAAAGTACTTAACACTGTGTGACCTAATAGCATGAAATAAATCCCTTTGAGACTAATTAAGCTTTCTTTCAAGGATCTAACATTATCTAAGTTGTGTCTTGTTTGCTTGGTTTTTATGTGTTTTTTATCTTTTTAAAAAGATCCAGTTTTAAAAATTTGGTGTTATGTGATGTATGCTCAAAACATGATATATTTTTAGTAATGATTAATCTGATATGGATCAGTAAAAGGTCAACATCATGAGCAGAGCCTGAAAGAATGTCTAATGAAGTCTATGGACAGAATCCATACAATTCAGTTACATTGTTTCAGTCCATTAAAAAATGCTTCCAGGCTACATTATGCAATTTGTATCGACAGTTTTGCTAAGATCTACAGTACATTATACTGTATTTTAGCTAAATTATGCCCTACATTTGCAGACTTTTCTATGAGGTGCTGAGGATAAAAGGTATGAGGATAAGGTAGAAATGATGACGCAGTTTGGCCACAGAAATCTAGTTACTGAGGTGCTGGGCTTATTTTAACAGCATTTATTGTTCTGTGGCCTAATAGTCTTTCTTTGGGGAAGATAGACAAAATCTTTTCAATTGTATTTGCATTAATTTTTGTATTTATCTGTTACTGTCAGCCTCTTCATCCAGAAGTGCACTATGCAGAAAGCTGGTGGAACGGTGCTATCGTAGTTCAAAGACTGAAACTTTGTCCATAGAAAATATACTGGCAGACTATTAAGATGTGTTATCTTCACATCTATTTCCTTCAATAATTTTACTATTCTTTGACTTTTATGTGAGAACTTCATAGAACAAAAAACAATGACAAAAAGATTGCATCTAGATAAATATCACAATTTATGCACAGAATTCCTCAATGAACAATTCAGGTTTTCCTACATTTCACTGTAAGTAGTTTGCACAGTATTAAACTTAAGATACGGTAATTGTACTCCTGTCAGAAGAAGCCAAAGCACCATACCCATTAATCCCCTTTTGAATGCTCTCAGGAATCCAGGACTGGCAATCTCCTGCAAAAAGCAAGAATAAGTGTTCCAATATAAAATTTCAAAAACAAGCAGGGAAGATATTTTAAGGTTTCCTTTATGTCGTTCTTACTCTTCCGTGGTGCTCAGCATCATGAAAATTTGGCCCCAAGTCATAGAGATTTTAGGCAACAGTTTCCCCATGCTAAATTTTAAAAGTAGTTGCCATAGCAACTGCCAGACACAGCATATGGTGTGTCTGTTACCTCCAAGATAACAGAGCAGTTTCTAAAGAATTTTCTTTACAATATGTTATGAACCTTTGTACTTTTTACAATTTTTTAGAGTACAGTATAAGGTACTGTTGTTCCCTGACATTCTCTTCAAGTTGAATGCTCATTTTGTAACTCTCTCTCTCATATTAGGCAAATATTTCCCTCTCTTCCTTCTCTTTTTATTCTCCCAGTATTCAGCAAAACATGTAAGATTAAACTGGAGAAGAACAGACATATATTAAGCTTTACCTAAAGATTCTATCTAGTTAGATTACCTTACTTTCACAGTGACAATCCAAAAGACAAAAATATGAAAAAAGACAAAATGCAGAAGATGAAAGAAATCTTAGCAAAATCTTTAAAAACAGGTCCTGGGCAGACAGGCATTTTGCAGAATCTGCAGTCTTCAACCCACTGACTCATACTTGCCCGACTTCTTATCAGCAATGAAAAAATAGTATCTGTGCAAAGTGGCCTTAAACAAAGGGTTTATACAACCAGTCACCTATTGTTTGGTAGGTAGCACCATTTCCCTTGAACGGCAAAGAATATTGCAGTCCCTTTTCCAACATGACTTGACCCTAATGTTTAGCTCTCAGAAAGAAAACCCCTAGGACAGTTTGCAAGTGCGATTGCACAACATATTGTTCTACATGTCAGTGAGAAGACACCACTGTCCAGCATGGCTTCCAAGAGCTAAGAATCTCAGTGCCAACACTGCTTTGTAGAATCTCAAGCAGTTTCTTGAGATAAGGAAAATAGGTCTTTATTCCTTCTTATGCCCTTTTGTGGCTGTATAAACTGAGACGGGATTAGAAGAATAGTTACTAGGATACATAATAATGTTCTGTTCTGTAATTCTTTGTCCCTTGCGTCCTTCATTCTAACAACTTTCTACCATTAAGGCACATTCTGAACAAATCTCCAAAAATTAAAACAGAAAACTCTACCAAAATGGGATATAGGACTGCATATTTAATTCTCCGCCTTGAGGAGAAGCTAAGAAAGAGAACGAATCACACATTATACACTTAGCTTAATGCGCAACCACAAGGTGCTGCCACTACCCTCATGAAGATAAATGCTAACAGATAAGAGAATCAAATATTTTAAAGGGGACTTGGTATTTATTTAATTATTTATTACAGCTTTTTATGAAGAAAAGAGGAATCATTCCATAATTGGAAGTGCATGAAATTACCTTCAAGAAATATCTGGCCAAACTGTTTTGCAAATGAATGTTTCTTCTCAATTAAAACATTGTATGTTTTGTTGCAGGAATTAACAGTATAGGAACATTCTCAGAAATCCCCTTTTGCTCCCTATGTCAGCAGAAAAGGTCACAAAAGAACACAACAGGTTCTCTTTCTGGGCATGTTTGATTTGCAGTAAAGGTTGAAATGACTGTGCTGTGGGAAATACAAGATATTTTTGCTGTTTGAAAGGGATTGGTGACAGCATTTCAATTCCTTCTAATAACAGTTAAAGTTAATTAATAATCACAGTTACACGAAGAACAATGGTAGTAACTTCAGGTTTTAGTTCCTAAATGGCTAAAAGAGAAGGAGGATCACATGTGAGTTTCACATAATATTACTCATATGCTATAAATTTATATATCTATGGCATTTAAGAAATGAAAATAACTTAGTTTACTGTCTCCTGGCTGATTGGAGGATGGTAAGGAACTATGACATAAATAGTAAATTAATAAAAAAATATATTATTGTATATAAAGTTATAATGAACAGAAACTTCTATAACATAGGAAGGTAGTGTTTTCATACACCATGTATTTTTTATGCTGCAGATCATGAGTTGAGGTCAACTTGATACTCATCAATGTAGTTTCTCCTGAACTGTATTTCATAGTTTCTTATATCTTAGTTTTCCTTTTGGCCTACATGAGATAGTAACTATTTTTCTGCAGAAGAAATAAAGCTTCTAAGAAGCATAGAATAAAATGCTCCAAACTCCTGAAATCATCAGAAGAATAAGACTGTATAGACTATTTACAAAACCTAGCTACCTCAGCATATGTTACTGCAAGATATGGCAAGCAGGATTCGCAGTACAAATTGAAGATTAAGTATCATATAAACAATAGACAAACTGGGTTATTTGTAACACAGTAAATCACAAATATAATACCTATGAACAAATCATCTGGCTGCATAAAAGGCAAACATCATGCCAGGATGCGTAAACAGAGGTATGAGCCATAAGATGCATTGAGTATTTCTTCCCTTCTCCTAAACTTTGGAAAGGTTTTACTTGAAATACTGTCTGTAGCATTAAGGAGTCCACATCAAAGCACAGTGAATTTTGTTTTCTTCTATAGGAAGTTGGAAAGAATCATCAGAAACTTAGAACACCTGCCATGACTACAAGGAGTTGTTTCATTTAAGAAGACTACTACAGTGGAGATGTGACTTTCTGTTCTCATGATTGAAAGGACAGGATATAATATGCTTCAGTTACAGGAGCAAAAGATTGAATTATGACACAGCAGTGTCTGTTAGGATATTTATAAAGTCATCCAATCATCGCTGTTTGAAATCAGGTTTAACTGGAGGTTGGAAAACAACAGTCAAAATGACAGCAATTTACAGAGAGCCTTTTCCAGCTTTACTTTTTTTACAGATCTATGTTTTTATTATTTCCATTGACTCTAGAGTTCTGAAAGAGTTCTTCAAAAATATCATGGTTGCATCTTTCCAGATTAGTTTGTTATTTAGGACATAATAACAGTCTCCACAGGCCCAACACCACAGTGTCTGGCAGTGACACCTTTCCATGTAACTGGGCATATTTCAGGTGTAGTAACTGACATTTCCAGATGGGAGAAAAATAAAAGAGAAAGAGGCCTCAATTAAACTACCATTGCATTAGCTTTCTAAAGCTCTGCCTTATCTTCCAGATGGGACAAGAGAGCCTGTTTCTTATCAGGGACAAAATGGTAGAACAATGCTATTCCAGAAATTCCACGGCAGAGACAAAAGAGTTACCGTATTCAGGTTGTCAGCACTGACCTGGGAGGTCTCCTCAGCTGTCTCTTTCACCTTTTTCCCCACGGCTGACAGGAGCTCTAGGTGTGAAAATCCACTATGCTTTAAGAGGAAGAACAATGACAAATAAATAACTTTCAGATGCAGAGTGAACATAACAGGTCTGTCCAAAGCCATGCTGCATCAGCCCTCCTTTTTCAGTAAGCCCACTTGGGTGGAGGATTGCCATCACCTTCTCTGCCTTTACTACCCTGCCTACCTTTACAAGTCAGCAAGAAACTACTACTGAATGAACAAGTCCACTGTGAGAATGGTCATGATGGAGAGCTGAAAACACGCTTTCCAGATCATATAAGCACAAGGGCATTAGCAGCTATGCAAGTCTCTGCCCAATGTGCAGAAGTGATTGAAAAGATTTACTTTCCAGAAAGTAATACTCTTCACGAGATTTTTGAGAAATGATCTATGAGAGCTAACATCCTGTAAAACCTGCTAGCTTACGGGTGGTACTATCTTGTTGCATTAGACATAGATTTGATGCTGGAGAGTCTACAGACTGCTAAAGGAACTCTCTCCTACACAGATACTGATTTCATGTGAAACATCTTTCCACTCAATCCTGAATTTTTCTAATCATTACAGGCCATATGATGTACAAAATGAGGCTGAAAGAAGCAGGTTCAGACAGTCTTGGAAAGAATAAGCAAAGGGGAGGTCTTATTTCTGTTTTCAGCTGCCTAATAGACGAGTATGGAAGAATAGAGTCAGAATCTTCTCAGGGTGCTCAATAATATAATGAGAGGTGGTGGGCACAAACTGCAACATGGAAAATTCCATTTAGGTGTTAGGAAAAATATTTATATCATGCTCAAACAAAGGAAAAGATTTGAAGTTGTGGCATCACCACCACTCAAGACTCAGACAAGTGACCTATTTAATTCAGTGTAGCTTTGAGTGGGACCAGATAACCTCAGGAGATCTCTTCCAACCTAAATTATTTGGTGATTCTGAAAGTTTACGCAACTCCATTTTGGGAAAGTATCAGAAAGTGGTGTTTGCCATTGAAGAAACTAATAGAAAAACTGAGAGAATAAGTGAAAGGATGAGATTTATCAAAAAGTTGTTTGTGCCAGAGAGAATTTGCTATTGTTCCCTGTGGGATATATTCTTTCTGTGTTGGCATGGAGCACATTGACTCAGTAGAGTTATATCTCACAAAAAAAAAAAAAAAAAAAAAAGAAAAAGATAGAAAAAAATCGACTCTGAACATGA
This sequence comes from Centrocercus urophasianus, assembly GCF_019232065.1. Taxonomy (NCBI): domain Eukaryota; kingdom Metazoa; phylum Chordata; class Aves; order Galliformes; family Phasianidae; genus Centrocercus; species Centrocercus urophasianus. The sequence goes on from NW_024884586.1 coordinate 27,346,236, forward strand.
ACCTACCAAAACAAAACAACTCATATTTTCAGTATCACTTATTCTATTTTGGGAAACAAAGCCCAATATAATATTTTTAAGCACCTCCATAATTAAGTGTAAGTGAAGTATATCACTACATCATATTAGTGACTCCACGTAAGCATATTTTCCTCCTGAATGGTTATAAACAGGCAAGCCATAACCTCATTTTCAGTTTTTTTTTCCCACACTATAAATTCATTTTTCTCTTTGCAAAATGTCACTTTCTTTCCAGCAGGTTAATCCCAGGAGGTCTGGTAACTACAATTACTCCATTTAAATATTCCACATATCTGTCAAGACTCAAAAGAATTCTGTGCTGTCAGTTTAAATATAAATATATATAATTCTAGTTAATAATCATCACTTCAAGTCTGTTATGAAAACTGTATTACTCATTCAAAGAGTGTGTGATGTTGTGTACATATGTAGCATTTGTTGCAGCACTTTCATTGATTTATTGGTTAGAAAAACAACCATACTAACTACAAAACATCAATGATCTCATACAGAAAACAATGCTCTTTGAAGGTAAACTTGTCAATAAGTTTTTATTCTAATTATTTAAGAAAAAAGCACCTGAAATGATTTCGCTTTTCATACAAAGAAAATTGAAAATGTACATAATACTGTAAAAACAACCTCTAGCTAAACATACATGATGCTTTTCATTTCTTTATCATTTTCATCTAAATCAAATATTTTCATTTGCTGATGTTCAGAATTTTTTTTTTTTTTTTTTTTTTTTTTTTTTGTGGTAGGGTTTCAGAAAGTTTGGGAAGTTGACAATTTTCTGACATCTTCTAAATATCCTGAAACACTACCATGAAAAAAAAAAAAGAAAAAAAAAGCATCTTTACAGTTTGGAAACTAAAATTGAAATGTTAATCCAAAATAAACTACAGCATTTATTTCCTTTAAGTTGGATGTGCTTACCACGTCCCTATTTACTAAGCCTGCTAGAATAGCCTTTGCAATAAAGACAAAAGTGTAACTGTTCTTACAATGAAAGTTTCAAATGGAACAAATGGAACAAATATCCTTAAGCCCAGCAAACACAACTACAACCAACAAATAGTATTTCAAAGCTTTTAATCTCCATGACAACCCACCTCAGATTCTTCAATAAAATGCCACTTTAAATGCACGCAAACATACTCAATTATGAACACCTACTCTGTGTTCGTAAATATCACCAGTGCTATGGATCTTAAAACCATATGTAATACCACTGATTCCTTTCTCGTGGAAAACTAGTCAGTCAGCACTCTAGCTAAAAACTTAATTTGTATTTTTCTGCTTATATTAACTACTGAATAACCAAAAGGCAAAAAGAGATATATACAGAATATGGCTCAAATGTATAAGGACATACCTTGAGTTTTGGAATGCGCTGGGGGAAGTATCTGAACCATAAATGAATAGGAATTATTTTGAAAAAATGTATTACAAACACAAATTGCATGGCAGAATTATTCACAGTATATTTTCTGTATCAGAAAGGAAATAGTTAATTTAAATATTACAGAGTTCTCAATAAGTTGTATGAGTAAGGAAACAATTATTGATAAGAGCATGTATCAATGTAAACATGGCTCATACTTAATATTGAAGAAAACACAATTATTGTTTAAAAAACTGTCCAAGTACAAAGTACAATTTAAGCCAGCCCAGAAAACTGGGGAATTACAGAGATCTGCCTACAGGAAGAGAAAGATACTCACTGCCATTTGTGCAGTTTGTAATAAAATTGCATTCATGAAATTCAGTAGCTGCATTGAGCAGATCTCTTCTCACTTCCTTCTCCCAGGATGTCTCAAAGGGTAGCTTAGCCACTAGCATTAATTTTGGGAAAAGCATGTTTGTCTCCACGCACTAGAAGAAAACAAAAAACCTGACGAAGATTTCAGTCATAGTATTACTCTTCCCTGCAGTCTATCAGGCTATGCACCCTATTTCCTACAAGTATGCTCACGACAACACATTTTATCCTAATTTGAAATGTCAGCGCACAGATCAAAAAAGCATAGAACAGCTCAAGTAGGAAAGGACCTCTAAACATCATCAAGTACAACCTGATGGGGAAGGGAACCTAGATGAAGTTATCTAGCACCATGTCCAGATGGCATGGGACTCCTGTGAACCACATGCAACTGCCTCATGAGCCTGGAAGCATAGATGAAAAATACAGCAAGGAGATTAGCGAAGCACCACCAGATTTCTTTTGTGATAGACGTGAACAGAAATTCTCAGCATTGTCCTTTCTGTCCATTCCTTCTCACCATCCATGCACTGACCTGCTACAAAGCACCATACACATGTTTGCAGAGGAACAGAGGCCTCTCTTCAACATACCTGTTCTTGCGTGCGAAGTCACAGAAGCTTGGGAATTGAGGGCATGTTGAAAGAGCTTAAGAGTTAGAAGACCTATGTACACGTGTATGACTCGGTCCTTAAAAGTATCTCAAAAGGCATTATGGATTCAGGCTAGTTGGCTTGCCTACTGTCCATCTCCAATGTGATCATCTCCTTTTCTATGATACTAAAGATCTATCATGCATTCTAAAATGATATTGAATTATGTTCTAAAATAAAGGTAAATTGCATATCTTTCATGGACAAATGCTAAATTATTTACAAACTTTAGTATATAAACTCTGCAGCCATTTTCACTGCAAACCAACAAAATTAACCTGTTTAGATATATTCCTAATAATTCTTTCTTTAGATATATTCCTAAATAATTCTTCAAAATTTCTTTTGCACTGCCCTAACCTCTTCTTTATATAATGCTTTCACTGCTTGAATAACTTTGGTATGCATCCTTATTAAGACTGAATGTCATCTGCCTTTTAATTAGACATTTATGCTACTTCTAAATTGGATAAAAAGACAGAAAGTCTAAATGCCATAATTATTTCCCTAAAGAAGGCTTAAAATCTTTCTCTTAAAGAGTTCCAGAATTACAGATGCGTAAATTAGGAGATCCATTGAGCTGTCAAGACCCAATACAGGTACTTGAAAAATCTAGCCATGCAACTCATAATAAGTACCTTTATTCTACTGAAATAGAGCAAGTGTTAAACCAACACTTCACATTAAAAATCTATATCCATTTTAAAACTACTGCATCATGCAGTTAATTCACAAGTCAAAAGTACTATTTTTCTAGTATCTTATTGACATTTATAGGGACTATAATTAAATAAACAAAAGATACTTTATTGTGCCTCAGTGTCTTGTCCCTGTAAAAATAACAAACTGTACTTCTGCAGAAACATCTTTCCTTTTGTTTAACTTATCACTTACAGAGAAAAAGTTTTAGGTATCTTTTTATGTCTTATAGCTGTACTCTAAACTATATGTAATTGTGTTCAATGAAAAAATGAAAACTATAATGGGAATAGCTTTATTGTCATATTTTTACTAGTGGGTGTGAGAAGTGATTTAACTTACAGGTACTGATTATTTAATTTTATTGACATAGAGAATACAGCCTACCATGACTAGTGAATCATTCAGACTGACAAGAGGAGGTGTAAAAACTCTTTTTTCTATTCTGCCACATTCTTCTAGTTTTACAGAGGAAAAGGCTTTATTCATAGGAGAGGGTTAATAAGCCATTAAAGTTCTTGATAACAGCTACGAATGCATACATGTCAAATCCATATGGTATAACTCCGAAATTAATTGGATAGTGAAACAAACTATTCCAAGAAATGACGGTATCACAATATAACAGACTCTGAGACTACACGTGGTTTAAAAATAATCTTAGTAAACTTTACAGAATTAAAAGAGCTTATATATAAATTGCTTATTCCGTTTCATTTGTAAGTATGTGAACATTTTCAACACAATTGTTGCATAAACCCATTTATTTGTTTAGATGTGAGAAGACACCACAAACTATTAAAGTCTTAGCTACATCATTATGTATGGGAGTAATTGTACTGTGTACTTTTAAACCTATCACCCTGCAGTAGTAGTTGATTAAAAGAATATGAATTCAGTACACAAAATAATTCTGCTTGAACAATGCTTGACCAAAAGTAATTAGCAGAATTTAGAGAAATTCTCACTCTGGCTCTCAGAAACCTGAATAGAGAAATTTGTCTATAGATAGGCTTGATTATGACTGCTTCTGTTCTACATTCATATTACAAAGACATAAGAGCTCAGATTATAGATACAGAACCAAACACAGACTTTGGACTCAAAATGTCTGTTTTTCTTTCTTCTATCAGGTTTGGTTATATTTGGCAGTAAAAACAAGATGAAGAAAAACAAGGGAGTAAGGGATTCATACAAATCTCTTCAGTTATTTTCAGTATCTCTTTTTCATGGGAATACTTAAAAATAAGACAAATATTATCTTGCATCTTTAAATAGTTATTATTTTTTATAGTTAGAGACAACAATAGATTTTAGAGCTATACTTTTCTCATTTTTTTTCCTAAAATATTTAGATAACGTATGTTTCTCTGTTTGATTTTCACTATGTAGTATGCATTTCTGAAATTGGATTTTCAGCACCATTAATAACTCATTTCTTAGTATGAATTATAATATCTAATAAGCAGAGTAAAATAGCCTGAAAGCATTAACTAATATGTCCTGTAACAGAAACATTAAGATTAAGATTACTTTTTTTTTTTTTTTGTATTAAAAGAAGAAACAAAATAATATTAGAGCCACATTAGAAAAGATCTAGAGTTGTGAACTAGTGATTATATTCATTACACAGTAAAAGAGTTCCCCTTTGAAGTACTGCCACATGTTTGTTTTGCCAAAAATGAAGTGGGTTTCTTCAACAAATCACAGAAAGTCTGTCTGGTACTTCTAATCCCAGAAAAGCAATGTTGTTGAAGGAAAATATTGCCTCCCTTTTTTTGTTTGCTACAAAATATAGCCATAATGCATCTGCCTGAAGAGTAAAAATCTCTGAAAATTGATAAATTGAGAGTGGTTGTATATTCTGCACGACTTCAGAAGTGGCATGTCAGTAACAGTCCATGGCAAGGGGGCTGCCACATCTAAAATATTATCCGGTAAAAACAAGTTATATTTAATGGTACAAAAATGGATGCAATTTTTGGCTATGAAAAGAATGAGCTAGACTATTCTAAGTAATGTATTAAGAAAAAAAAATTAGAATTTCCCTTATGATGACACTTGAAATGAAAATAATCAAAAGATAAAGTCTGCAGATCCTGACACAAGCATCTCTGTGCTGGTATATTTAGCAGAGATTACTTCCTGACAAATGAGATTTCATAATTGTTGTTTTCTGAGTTGTTTTTCAGAACAGTGTATCTTAAGCATGAAATAAAAATTACAGGTATGGTAATTCACCTTATTTATCCCTTTATAATTACTAAAAAAGCATGAAACTATTAGAATTGAACTTACCCTTTACAATGACAGACTTGAAGAGAATCGTAAGGATAGTCTAGAGGAAATTTGAGTATTGATAAAGGATGTTGCAAATCTGATAAAGAAATCTATTAAAATATTGTTATTATGCATCAATTATTAAAAAAATATTTTAGATGAGGTGAAAAAAATCATAGAATTGTAAAGCCTGAAGAAGAACAGATAATGCAATTATAACAAGATACAGGTGAGCTACTTAAATTACCATATTCCACTTAACAACTCAGTGATCATAATCATTTTACAATTCCATTATATACAGAGCTAGAAGAGTAATTTAGAAAATCATTAACTCCATCTAGTGGTGATTTTCTGAAATTTTTACTTACGACTATGGTTCCACAGGGAAGAATGCCCCAAGCTTTGATTCTAATTCATTACACTTCAAGAAACAAGGGGAAAAAATAGCAATTCTCTTGGTTGATTAATGAAAAGCTTTTTTTTTTTTTTTTTTTCCCCCCCGTATTGAAGTAAAGTAGTTTAAAAACCTATTCTTAAGAGTTATTAGATTTTACTTAGGGAAACTCATTTGGCGGCAATGCCCACATATCTTCCAAGAAAATGGTCCTCAAAATATCTTGTAAAGAAAGTCAGCATCACTCCTCATACAGGATAGCTCAGGAAGCTGAGGCAGGGGAAAATTAGATGATTTGGACAAGTGCTAGAATGTAGAAAGAGCCCTGGTCTCCCCAGCTGCTCAGGTCGGTATTCTCCCCACATGAGAGTGGCTCCTTCTCCTTTGGTATCTTTGGCTCAGTTAAGGGACAAACTGATGGTGACTGGAATGCCACACTAAGGCCATAATTGTTACAATTTAGAGGAGTGAGCCATAATCACTACAACCACCACCTTAGCTGTTACAATGTGTTTGCATTCTATTGAGACAATATAAACACTCATTAAACTTAAAATCTGCTTATTCACTCCCTACTAGTGTACAATGGAATCAAAGTGACAGCATGGCAGGAAGAAGTTTACACTGCCATTCCTCAGTGATCTACCTTGTTCTAAGGAAAATAAACAGGTCAAGTCCCCAGAGCAATAACTGTCATTTTCCAGAAGCCTTTAATCCAGATGAAGTCATTTTGGATATTCTTGTTTATACAACAACAAAAAAAGTACTCATTCTTGTGAAGTTTTAGACACTTGAAAGCGGTATGTGCCAGACTGCTGCATGTTTATACAGGATCCATGACAGGTAAGTGAAAACTACTATGATCAAAAGCAAAGCAGCAAGAGACAGAAGTGATTTTAATATGGTGAAGTTTTGGGTCATTGGAGAAATGTGAGCATAAAAATGGTTTAATTTTAATTTCTATTTTGTTCCTATTTTCTACTGTTCAGGCAACATAATGAATCTCAGGAAGTAGGCCCAATATTCATCTCCAGTTTTTCCAAGATGAGAAAAAAAAAAGGTCAAAAATTCAGTTGTATTCTATGTATAATCAAATACAGGAAAAAAAATCCCAGTTATTAACTTAATAGCCAGCAATAAATTGTGGAGTAGTCCATAACCACAAAAATCCTATTATTTACTATTACCAATAAGCATCATTTCACAAACAGGATGGCAAAGACTCACCTCTAGCTTCATCCGTCACTACCATCTCAGCCATAATCTGCACAGCCATAGTGTAACTAGGCCACTGATCAAAAGGATTAGAACTATAGTAAGTTGTGCTTTCGGACCTTACACTCTTGGATAATCTAAAATTAAAACACTGAAAGCATTCACTGGTAAAATTATCCAAAGGTTATTTTGGGTGAGTCATTTTAACAAGCAGACTGCTCTTCTTTAGGATTAATAGTACGCGTCAATAAGAAGTTCACTCTGTTGGTCAGTCACAACTGATTCACAGAATTTGTACTGCCAAGCCCTCTCAAATTTATTTTCAATTGACAAGAATACTAATGAAAATTCACAGGATTGAAGGAATTCTTGACTACTGACAGTCTTTCTCCCAACCTATTCCATGTGCTAAATGCATTTATTCCCAGACAAAGTGGCTTTCTACATGATGTACTTATCATACTTGTGGATGAAAAGCATATTTAAGGATAATTCTCCAGACAACAGGGAGAAACTTGGTAGCCAAACAGTAAAAAAAAAATGCTGGAATTTCATGATTACAATCTCTCAGACATTACCAGCTAAAGATGGAAGAAAAGTCCATCTTTTTGAATTTTCAAGTGGAGATACAGAATGACTTCAGACTTTCTTACATGAGCCAACTGCAGGAGATCAGCCATTTGAAATATCCTCTCTTCTATCTGACTTATCATTTGGTACGATTAGTTTTATATGTATTTTGATATAAACACAAGTTGCAGCTGCATCTCTTTTCTGAGTTCCCAAATAAGCTGTAGATCAGCACAGTAAATGCAGAATTTCAAATAAATGAATACTGTATTGTTTTCCACAAGTTATGCAGCAGAGTTCTAAGAAACACGGGTTTACAAAATGTATTAAAAAGACCAGTTCTGAACTTTTCTATTTGCTTTTTAAATTTCACTCCTGAGCTGCTCCCCCTGCACAGTTCTAATATTGTGGTCTTACAGCTATATATTAGAACCTTCTCCTCCTTATTCTCCTATTACACTTCTACTTTAGAGAGTGAAAAAAATTTAAATGGAAGAAAATAGCTCTTAATAGGAGTAACTTTCCAAGCCTTGGGTTTTAGAACTATCAATTTTATAACAGATTTATTTATTTGTAACTGCGTATTCGAAAAGAGTAAGTGGTGTATTCTCTTGATAGTGAACCAAGAAAAGTATATACTCAGCAAGTCATCTCCTGCTATTTTTAATCATTTGCCTAGCAAAGTTTCAGATCTTGGGCAATTTGCAAAATGAGAAAAGTCTAGACAGTGATAGATTGTGTTAGTGAGCTTTAGCTCTAAATTTCTGCAGTGAGATAACACTCAGCCAAACTTATTTCTGTTCTTCAAAGATGATCTTCCTCTGTAGAATGAGAAGATAGCAAACTAAACACAGAATGCTCACCTCAGGCCAGCAGAGCTCATAATCATTTAAACAATCAAGATTTAAGGTTATCTAAGCATCTCCGTGCTCAGGCAGAAATACTAAAGAGGTTTTAGGACAAATTTCCTGCAGCTACATACAAAAACTAGTAACAACAAACACAAAAATTACCCATATGCCATCAGTGAATAATTGAGCCTTAACTGTTGTTAACTCGTCTTTTCCTTGTATTTATCCATAAACTTAATGCAACACCACATTGGCCTTTTCCTCTCAGATTTTTTATTGTGACCAAAATAATAATAATAATAATAACTCCCTGAGACCTTTCTGCCTTTTACTTAGCAGAGAGTTCACTGGGGCCATCACCAACTTTCTTCTGCTTTTGTATAACTCCAGAACAAATCCTTCTTCCTGAAATTTGTATATTAGCATCTAAATCTTTTGAAAAGAGATGAAATGTTCACAATCAACAACACTGTAGTATGATCTGCATCCTAGAAATGAGATCTTCATTTATATGTAATTTACAGGCATTTGTGTGGCGCACAGAACACTTAAATACTCTTCCCGAAGAGTACAACAACCTTTTCACAGGGGAATGGAACCTTGTTTCCATTTTTCTTGTTTGGTTCTCATGAAAACAAAGAACAGTGATCTACAGTTGTCTGAGCAGACAAAATTAGCATCTGTATTTTCACAATTAAAACCAAATTACTTTTTAATTTAATTTTTTTTTGTTGACCCTTCATCAGGCCAGCTTCCTTTTTGATGAGTGAAGCTTTGACCTTCTATCCGTAAAAACGTTGAGTGTCTCACCTGTATTCATAGTGAACAGTGCTCACAGCATCAATATTAAAGGAAAATATGATTAAGTGGATATTTTGTCAAAGGCATTTGAAGTAAACTGTGATCGTTAACCGCCAGTGACAATTCATAGATGTGTTCCCAGTGTTTCCAATATCTGAAGCTCTTTATAACATTCTCATTAAAGATTAGCAAAAGAATAACAAGTCCAGAGTTCACGTGTTTGTTTGTTTGTTTAACAATCATATCTCCAGTAGGGTTCTCCATGAGCTTTTACAATAAATAACATGCTATTCAAGTAACTGAAAGAACAAAAACTTTCTTCAAATAAAGCTAGCCATCACCTAAGGTAATCTTCTTTTTGACTTTCAGGTGCTTGAGAATTATTTCTTCTGCATCCACTGACTACTCCCTCATCTGAGTGTTCTTGGATAGTTGAAGATAACCTGATTCAAGAGGTACTAAAGTGAACTAGAGTACTCACACAATCAGTTTTGTGACTTGCTTAGTTTTTACTTTATGAGTTATTTGATTACAGTCTGCCTAACTGAACTTTCATTTGTTCACTAGACTTCAGTAGCTTGTTTACTTCTACTACAGTCTACTACTTGTCTACTACTACTACAGTAAACTTAACAAAAAATATAATCCCTTTAAAGGAACATCCCCTAACCTCTTTTAAAATAAGCACTTGATTTAAATGCTCAAAGAAAATGTTTCATGTTCTACTTTCTATGTAGATACGATACTTGTCTGAGGTTACTTAGGAATTCTATAATCCAGGCTACCTATCACCAAAATTATATGAATACCTGTAATCAAAAATGAACATCTCAATAAACTTTAAACTGTTTTAAAGACCTAAAAAATACTGAAACACTTTGACCTTCAAAAACAAAGCAGGAGCAAAGCCCCATCTCATTTTCCTAACTATATTTTTCCTTTAAACCTGTAGAGGGAAATAAATAGTATTATATTGGAGTATCTTAGAGGTCTCTAAAACAAAATCATTTCCCTTTAGAAAAAAAAAAAATAAATTACATGCTTGAATTTTCAATAAACCATGTAAAAAAATAATTTTTCTCTAAGCTGAGGCAATGTTTTTCTGTCCTTTAAAAAACAAGATGCATCCCACTACTGAAAAGATATTGTTTCTGGTTGTTTGCATTTTAGTCAAATACTTCACAAAGAATGACCATCATTACCCACCATCTGCAATAAAGAACTCTACAAAACACTTTCTGCAAAGCAATTTAACTGACATTAAATATAACTCAAACACAAAACAAAACATAAACTATTCAAGCAAAACAGAACATTTATAGCCACAGGCTAGTGTTTGCTCAGTTGGAATGGGAGATAATAAGTGGAAGTTTTCCTGCCTTCAATTTACAAGATGATAAAGGAGAAACTTAAGCTTCTTTAATTAACCACAACTTTTTGGTCGTTACATGTAGAGGTAGTGCAGCACAAGTTCTTTCTCAGCTTCATAAAGGGATAAAAGATAAAATGCATATAATCACTTTCACCTCAATATTGCAGCTACTCTCCCAGGGTTTGTCTACTAAATACATCTGTTTTGCCCTTAGCAGAGCACTAGCTATGGGTCACGGTGTTCGAGATTTAAACTTCTAGCTCAGGGAAGAAAAATTATAAGCAATTCAGTTTATGTCCTGTTTCAAAGGTCAAGGAATGGAACAGAGTAGTATTGCATTTATGTAGACACATTAAACTCCTTACTCAGAATGATCACAGCAACGCAGACAGTATTTGAGTTCAGCTGGGTGAACCACATGGTCTCACAGCAGGAGAAGTATCACTCCTAACTGCTGCAGCTCACATACCTGCTTATTATCTGAGCAGCCCAGTACCAGGAGACCTGAAATTGCTGTTTTGTGAGGAAATTCCTGCTGCCAAGAGGTGGTATGTTTGAGTTTTGAAAGATACTGAGAACAGTCAGACCTGATTTTAGATCAAAACATTCAAACAAGGACCAGAAAAATATAACAGAAGAACTAGAGGAAAAAACAAACAAAACAGAACAAAAACAGAATCTTGTGTTTGGTGGTAAATAGTGAGCTAATACTTTTCAAAGGGCTACATGAAAGCAAAGGAACTAAGAGAGTCCATAGTAAAAAAAAAGTTGGCCGCTTTTATCATAAAGCCAATTCAAAAAATAAGAAACTGATTAGATATTATTTTATTTTTATTAATACCTGTGCATGTGTGCATCTCTCTAAAAACTTAACAAGCAAGGCCATGTCTGTGCATCTCCATACATGGGTTGGAGTTCTAGACAGCCTCCATACTTCAAATGCTCAGAGGAGTTTATTTGTCAGAAGTTTATATCAATATAGAAAAATGTTTGCAGCTCCATGATTTAAAAATAACAACAAAAAAAGAATAGAAAATAAAAGAAAAAAAAAACACATTTAAATGTCTATTCATCACTTGGAAGGAAGAACTCTGGGTAGGAGTACTTAATAAAAAATAAATAAATAAACAGAACATGTCAGCTGACTCAAAATTGAATATTCTGTACTTGAAGATTATCAGCATACAACAAAAGAATGTATCCATTACAAAATATGGGGGAAACATAACAACATCCTTTCTTCACACAGTAGATCACTATTTAGGACATTTATCCTGAGTGTGGGAAGCTGGGGCTTAACTCCTGGCTCTCAAAAGACAAAATAAAAGCTCACCATTTCCACTGGCAATATGCCACTTTCTCACTTCCTTTTAAATAGTCAGGGTGCCAGAGAGAGTACAGGAAGAATTACAGTAGGATCAAATTCACAGAGAAGGATAGAATTTGTTCTGGACTCTTCATATAGCAGGAGGATATGAGATTACTGGATACAGTGGAATACCCACCATGCTGAGTATTTAGGAAAACTGACACAATTTGTTAAAAATCACCTCTTTATTTTTTTTTTAGCAAAACAGCCTCTAGTCTTTGTTCTGTTTCACACTGACAGATGCCATTGTTATTTTTCAGATTTATCCACTTCAAGGATATGTGCAATAATCAGTTATTCTGGATATATCTAATTAAAATCTATGCAAAACAAAAGCTTTGGACAACAGACAGAAGTATGCTAACCCTCAGATATACAAGCCCTAAAGGAGAAATGGAGATAATATCAAAGACCAGAAATCTCAGGCCATTGATTGGCCATTGAAGGAACCACTCAGAGCATTGCAGAGTTCAACCAGAACTTCTTCAGAACTTCAACTTTCTGACTGGTAAGTGAAAACATTGATTTTCACAAGACTAATAGGAGTAAAAACAAAAACAAAGCAGACTTTTATGGGATATATTAGGGTGCTTGTGTGATTCTGAAAAATGCATTATATATATTTTGGGAAAAGGCTAGGGAAAGTATGATGTAGGTACATTGAGGACAACTGAGAGGAAGTGGGACAATGGGGACCAACTGCACGAAAACAAGTGGCTGGTCAGCAGCCATCTTGCCAAGTTTTCTGCTCAATCACTTCAGCCTCTCTTATTACACTCTTTATTAAGTTCTTTATTTGTGTGTGGCTAGCAAATTTCAAGCCAGGGAAGCTTATGAAGAGGATAGGGGACATGGTGAGTGGAGACAGCTTAGGTCTGAGGCCAAGTACTGCACAGACTCCACGTCTGACAGGTAAGTTACCGGGGAGAATATGAATTTGCAGAGACCGTTTTGGATGGTGGGATAAGGTGGGACTGCGGTCAACAGTGTGTGTGTCTGTTCCATGACAGCAGCATTGAAACAACAAAGAATTTATGTAAAAACTAAATACAAAACTTTATTATTTGAAAAATCCCATTTTACTATCACAAATATAATTGTCTATGCGAGCTTCCCATCAAGTATAGAAAAAACAAATCAGCACTCCAGTCTTATAGGTGGGATACATAGAATAGTATTTTCTTCTTGAAGTGAATTTCTCAGGGAAAAACAAACAAACTAATCCCATTTCCTTAAGACTAAACGATATAGCGACAGACTTTTTAGCAGTGTCTTCTGTGATAGGACAAGGGGAAATGGTCTCAAAATGAAAGAGAGGAAATTTAGCCTGGATATAAGGAAGATGGTTTTTTTTACAAAAGAAGTGGTGAAGTGCTGGAACAGCTTTCCCAGAGGTGGTGGACACCCTGTCCCTGGAGACGCTCAGGGTCAGGATGGAGGGCTCTGAGCACCTGATGGAGCTGTAGGTGTCCCTGTTCATTGCAGGGCAGTTGGACGAGATGGCTGAGATTCAACTCAAACGATTCCATGATTCTGTAAATCTACTCCAGAATAGGCTTTCTGGTAGAGACTGCCTGTTTCTACAGCCTGCACGGCTTGCACGTAAAGTCTGTAGCGAACCTGCGCTTTGCCAGGACAGGAAAAAAAATAATAATTATGAAATCGAACATAAAGCTCACCGATAAGAACAGGCCAAGTGGTCTTGGGTGGCAGTACCCCTTTTCCCTCAGTCCTCAGAAACCAAACCAGCTCCACTGGTGCTCAGTCCGGATAACCAGCACGATTCTCAGACCCTCCCAGAAGCCCAACATCCCACAGTTCCCACACCGGCAGCCCCGATCACCCCAACCGGACCCACAATCGCAGAGACGGAAAGAGGCGGACGCCGAGCACGCCCAATGCCCGCTGCGTGGTGTGGCCCCCGAGAGTGGGCGGAGGGCGGAGGGCGGAGCGCGGGGCTGCGGAGCTCCGCCGCTGGCCCTCCTGTGGCAGTCCCAGCCAAACGCCGATTTCCGAGATCTCGAATCTCCTCCTGCCGACCCAACGAAGGCGGCCGAGAGCCGGTGGAATGGATGGGATGGGGGGCGGAGCGAGGGGCGGAGCGAGGGGCGGACTCCAGACTTCCGGTGCGTCGGCGGATGTTGGGGTTTGAATTGTCTGTCAGTTAACGCAGGCGGTTGCGGCGTGGGGCCGCTGCTGCCGGACCTCGCTGTTGGCTGCGCCGCCCTCGGGGTGAGTAACATGTTTGGTGGGCTGAGGCTTTTGCCTCGCTACCGCCGGTCTCCCGATGCTGCCGGGGGTAGAGAGACGAGGCGAGAGCAGAGCGGGGCGTTAGGGCGATTTAAAGCGCGCCGCCTGTAGAGCCTCTGCTTCCCCGCGAGCGAAGCGCAGAGGCGCGGTGCCGTCCCTCTGCCTCGGGCGGCCGCCGCCTGAGTACGGGGAGCGGGCAGCCCGCGGGAACTGCCGTGCTGCTGCTGCCAGGACCCGCGGTGCGGCCTCAGCTGTCTGAGACCTGGAGGGAGGCGAGTCGGGCCGGGCTGAGTTCCCGTGAGACGCAGAGCATTACTTTTCCTCGACGTGCGGTGGGTCTGTGCTGTGGTACGAACTGCGAGTTGATGCGGGGCTCTGTCGTGTATAAATACGGAGGGCACGGGACGAGGGTAGCTGGGAAGGTTCCGTGCGGCTTTGTTCGTACTCCGTACTAATTGGGTACCTGAAATCCACTCTCACGGAGCAGTGCCTGTTTGTTTCCCTCTTCGTCATTAATTTAAAAAAAAAAAAAAAAAAAAGTTAAAAATACTTGGCGTTCTGGAGAACCATAGAACCATTAAGTTCTGGAACTTAACTGCTGTCATTCAGAGGCTTTTTTAGTCCGCTTTGGCAGAATAAATGTTGTATTTACATTTCCATTCTTGTAAACAGTGGGTGATAATGTGCTCCTGTCCTGCCGATAGACTAATACGAGATTGCTTTGATCCTGGGGAACTCACGCGTGAGCTCTATTTATGGAGCTCTGGTGTTCGACTTTGCATCTCCTTTGACTTGCAGTCAAAATTGCAGGATTCAACTCCCTGAGGGAGTGCGAGGAATGCGGGGAGGAATAAGGACTTTGTTGGTTGATTTTGCTGGAACCGGCACAAAGGGGAGGAGGAAGGAGCTTTGCTTGTTTCCAGCCAAACGTGCTTTCTCCGCTTGGTGTGGCTCTGTGCAATACAAAAGGTGTAAAACCGGTCTTGTGTGGTTTTATGTGAAGGGTTTCTTTACGGTGTTACCCTGTGGTAGGTTCGGAATTGTGAGAACTGGCAGTAAGCTAAGAACGGGGCAAATGTGTAAGCTGTGTTTTCTGCTCCCTCTGTACCTAATTCGGTATCTTTATTTTTTTCATAATTTAGAAAAGGGGAAGTTGTTTTGTTTTTTTTTCCTGGGGAAAGGTGAAACCATATGTTCACGTGGCTGTTGGCACTTACCATAGCCTATGTTGATCACATCAATGTTTATTTTCATTTTAGACCATTCTTTGGCAAACATCTCCTGTGGAAGTATTTTGTTTATCTTTAATGGCTGTGGCATAGAACAGAAGTCAGACCCAAGACTTCTGCCGTCCATTTTTTTTTCTTTCTCTTTCGTTGATGCCATGCCTTACCTGCAACTTCAACCACGTGGCTGCAGTACTGTATTTGCAAAAGTTTGTACAAGGACCGTTTAAACAAAACTGTAAATAACAAAGCTCTGATAGCTCAGTTTGTCAGACTTCCAATTTGCAGATGGAATTTATCATCTGCCTCCTTGCTCCCTTGGCACGTATTCAGGAGGTTGTGCACCCTCCAGTGAGGTCAAGTGTGGACCTGGGGACAGCTGTCCTGCCTTGCTTGCCCTGCAAATCTCACACAAAGCATTCCGCAGTTCCTGAGAAAAGGCAAGCTGTCTGTTTACAGCTGAGTACCTGAAAGGCTTTGACTTTGCACTAGAGGAAGAGCAATGTTCTTAGGGCTGCCATGAAGAAACACGTTACCTTTACTTTCTTCATGAGCTGTTCCATGTAGTCCAGGAAGTGTGGAATGTGGGGTAGGGTAGGCCAACTCCCTACCTACCTGTGTTAATGTTTCCTGGAGATCTGGTTTTTAAGAGTATGTTTTGGAAGAAACGCAGCTTAAGTCAGGTCAGTGTTTCCAAATGGATTACTCTACTTCAAAATGTAAAATATGTAGTCCTGGCCTGTGCTGATTCCCCTGTCTGCCTGTCTGTTTCTGATTTCTCGCATTTCTCTTTTTCTAGTCTTTAATCAGGATTTCTTTGAATAAGATCTTGGGAACAGTGGAAAACTACCTCCTCAGTCGCAGTCACCATCTTTCCCAGTATTCTTCTCCTAAATTACTCGTGTTAATACTATCTCTTATTTGAGCAGGAGTCACTGCCACTGCTTTAGTTCTCCTTGGATCATTACTTCATTATTGTTGATGTTGAAAATAACTATGAATGTACATTTATGTATATGTATAAAATTCCAATTCAGCAGCTGCTTATTTTCAAAATAAAATATGTTTCTGGTGTTTTGAGAAAATAACCAAAATATGTTCGTTGGTATGGGTGTATTTATTCTGCATCCTTCTTTTTGAACCCTCATCTCTCACAATAACAGCTGAATTCTAAAACTGGTTCTTTTGTTCTTGTTTTCATTTTAAAAACTTTACTGAGCTTTGGGATTTTTTTGAATTTGGGATGAACTATAACAGTAGTACATCATGTTGATTCTTAATGCATTAGATGTGTATTTAACTCTTCATTTCTTTTTCATGATAAACAGCTTGAAGAACTCACTAGAATGAGTGAGAATAATTTTGACATTCAAAGCCCGCGTAAGTAAGGCTTTAATCAAATAGTTATGTAAATCTTTAGTCTTCATATAATATATCAATTATAAATCACTTTATTTTGACTGCTCCTGATGTTAGTATATTGAAAATCTATTTTATATATCTGTTAAGAGTTGAAGGGAAGATATTCCCTGCCTATGCATGCTTGAGTATGCTGATGGGCTTGGAACTTCAGAAATGGGGAAATTCTCAAGGCTTTAGTTGACATTGATGTCTGCAGTTTTTAAATGTTTTGAAACTAATATATTTTTAAAATATTGCTTGTAACTTGACAGTCTGCATACTGCTAACTCTCTTCATGAAGATTGTCACATAGAAATACAAAGAAGTCTTCATGAATTCTAATATGGTGACGTCTTTGTGTATTATACTAAAAAAAATTAGAGGTCATATATTTCACAGATTTGCACATTGTTTGCTGCTTAATAATTTTCTGCAGGCTTTATGGAGGAACTTTTTGGTTGTGAGCAAAATCTTCTGAGTTTGCATTGGTGATAGCCCTGTCCCAAATCAGCAGGCAGTTGGAACCAGTGGAGTATTTTCATACTAGGAAGTAAGGAAGGAATAAATAGTAGACTTACTTCTTTGTTTACTGTGGAATTCAGTATTTCTTTAGACAAGGATATTAATGTGTAGTTGTTACTCAACGACTTGAGACAAATAAACATGTTTGTATTTAAATATAAAAATCAAATTTAATGAGTGATGCAGCAGACGGATCCCTGCCGCTGTAAGCAGTCCTACAAGGAGCCTGCAAAGATGCCTTTTCTCTCTATACACTTGCTTCAGCATCAGATGCCTTAGCTGAGTGTTCACCCCCTCAGTTCTGCTGCCCAGATGTGGCCCGGTAGTAATCTTGGAATGCAAAGGCTACCAGACAGTGCCCTGAGTGTTCTTACCTTCTCACCAAGGGAAGTTTCTTTAACACAGAGTTATTCTGTCTCTGGTATTTTTGCTTCTAGCCGGTTTAACCCTTCGTGGAGTCAGGCCTTCCTTCCCTCTCTGACCATCCTTTGGTCACAAATTGCTGTTTCTGAGTTCCCCTTCAGTATCTACTGTCCTTTATCCTGTAAGCTGCTTGAGGATGCATGTGATTAAAAGTGGTGAGTTACTGCTTTATAACTGATTGATGTCGATTCCAGGACTCACTGATCCTAAACATGATTCTGTGTTTTAGCTTGTGTTCTCTGTGGACGGACAGATAACTGCCCTGAAAAGTATGGAGAAAAAAGGACCTATGTAGAACATAATCTCACTCTTCATAATTACTGTTTGGTAAGTATGTAGTGGTAGTATTATTATGTTAGCTGAAGAATAGTAAGTACAACAAGTATTAAATAGCTGTAACTTGTCTAAATGGTTTGTTGTAAAACTTGAACTGAAGGCATTGTAGCCTTGAAGGCTTGTACTTGTTAAGTGCTACATTTCATTTGATTACTTAGTTCATTCTCCAACCTGTCATAACAAAGAAGGTACATTTAAGAGAGAGAGAACAGATTGCACCTACATATTCACTTCTGTAAAAATAAACATAGTGTCAAAATGTGCAAATTTCACCCTTTGTGGAATAAGTGGGGTAAAGTTTTCATCTTTATTCATGTTTATCGCTAGTTTGCGGTTGGGTGTGAGCTAATCTCTTGACTGTACATAGGATGATGCTGTCACTTAGAGTCCTTGTTTTCAGTTTGGTAAGATGAAGCCTACTCATTATTCGCAGCTATAGTATCCATTCAGTAAAAGTTTGAGTTGCACAAAGTTATGGATATAAACGACAAATATTTACCACATTTATCATTTTCCAAGATTCAAGTTCTATTTATGCTACCTTTCAAACTCTAAACTTCAAGTTTTTTAGATGATTAGTAGTTTGGATGTTAAATCCTTAAAAGATAAGGCAGAGTGGAAGTTTTCTGAAGTTATGTAAAGACAATTTTTCTTCAATCAGTTTTAATCAGTTGGAAAGAAGTTTAGGTCTGTTTGTGATAACCTTGTGTCACATACAGCCCAATGAAATGGCAGAAGAAGCATCCTGATGGAGCAGAACAGCTAGGAAAGTGCATGCTTGCAACACTGAGTATTATGAAGGTGTTATAGCATCAAATGACTGATTTGTAAGTTATTTTTTTATAAGGAGCTTCTTGTAGTTACCTTGTAGATTTTCATTCCGACAACTTAGTAAAATCATGTTTGTTTTCCTTAAAAAAAAAAAAAAGTTTATTATGAGTACTATAAGGAATGAGTTTTAGAAAGAGGTCAATTAGTGGTACATATTAATTTTTCATTGCCAAGTGCCTCAGGTTTGGAAATACATCCTTAATTGTTTTTGCTATGAAACTTAACATTTATTAGACTAAAAGTATTGATTAAAAATGTGTAGTTAGAAAATGAAACTATAGAGAGAGAGATTTTTTTTCTTCTGTGGAAACTATAACTTGATATGATGCCTCCCTTATTTTTGCCAGTCTCAAGTTATGAAACCATCTACTTATTTGAAGTCTGCAGTGTAACTGCCTTATGAGATAACTATTTACTCTAAATTATCGTCAAACTGTCCTGACTTGCCATAATACCAGATTCTCTTCTTATTTATTTCTCCTTTAAAGTGTATTACTTCTCCTTTGAGGTTGCACTTCAGCACAGATACTTCTTACTGTGCTAATTATCTTCCCAACAAAATTGTCATTCACAGTAACTGAATTAATTTAATTTTATTTCTTCTGAAACCTTGTTTAATGAAAGTAACTGTTTGACAGTTATCTGAGTAGATCCTGTATTTTGAGTGGGAAATAAGACTCCATCTTGGGCTCTACTGGCTACTGAAATCTGTTGTTTCAGATCAGATGAGTACCTTCTAAAGCATAGATGCTTTGAATTATTTTTATAATCACGTATGTATATAGCTGGGATTAGGTTACTTGTCTTTGTGCTATATCATCAGCATCAGGTGCTTGGAAATGTGAGTTGGTCATGGCAGACCAATAGCAGTGAATTGGGAGACAGAAAGAAGCCATTCTACTCTGTCAAATACTTACGTGCGAGCTTTGTTTGACTAAATTTGTCTCTTCTGCTTGACAATACAGTGTAGATAATTTGAAGTCTTTAGATAGATGAATGGTTTTAATAATTAATCTGTTTTTGTAGTTGATGTCAAGTGGCATTTGGCAGAGGGGGGAAGAAGATGAAGGTATAGATGGATTTTTGATCGAAGATATTAGGAAAGAAGTTAACAGAGCTGCAAGACTGGTAAGAATGATCTCTTTACAAGGAGAGAAAGAGTAACTTTTCATTAAGCATATATGTGGTGTCATCTGTGGGGTTTATTTTTGTCAACAGCCAATGCTCTGAACCCATTCAAGCATCTGAATTTTACACGTCAGTAACAAGGGTATTGGGTTCCTGGGAGCTGAAGAGATGAGACATCCTGTAGAATTGCTAATGTTTTTATTTCTTGTGTGTGTTGTAGATGAACTAAAAAGAGCAATGCGCATACACATAATCCTTTAGGAGTCTCAAACTGATCTGTAATTCTATAGATGCAGCTAAATTAACTACCAATAGAATAATTTGCATTTCAGCTTGCAGGTTACAATCAACATACATGCAAAACAAAACCTAATCAAATTATATGAAATAAGTGTCTTCTCTTTGAAATATGCATAGAACACAGGAAAATAATTATGCTTCAGATATTTAATGTTTTTCTTTCTAAAACATATTCTTCCCAGGTGTGTAATATCTGCAGGAAAAAGGGTGCTTCAATTGGATGTGTGGCTCCCAAATGTAAGCGAAGTTACCATTTTCCTTGTGGGTTACAAAAGGAATGTGTTTTTCAGTTCATGGAAGACTTCAGGTAAATTTGGGGATTTTGTGTTGGCTTACGGTTTTTTCGTTGTTCTCAGTTCTATTTAGACAAGAGTTCATTTGTTTTTTTCATTTGTGACCTTTGAGGAGGCTGTAAGAACTATAAATTGTTAATTAAAAAAATCTTAATTTGTGGAAAACACAAAAAGCAAGCAAGTACATTGCATTAACGGTACATATAAGGTAAATTTTCAGCACTCTAAAAGAAGTAAAATGGTTGGGGTGTGGTTTGGGGGGTTTTTTGTATGTCTGCCTCCTGTGTGTGAAAATAGCTTTTTCCTCTAATTCCTTCCCTTGGTTTGTCATGCTTGTTTGATATAAGCCATTCCATTGTGTTTCCGAATGGAAGTTCTAGGTCTGCTTGTTACTGATTGATTGGGAAGAAATGAATTTTGTGTCAAATGTCTAAGTTAGGTTGTATGTTCTTTTGCTATCATCTTTGCAACAGCTTGTTTGTAGTCAAACTAGTCTTAAGTGTGTTTGATTATGTTTTCATGCTGCCTATCGAAAACAGAGTTAGCAGGAGGATGGCAATCTGGGAGGCATTTAACTTTTAAATGAATATCTCAAACTTTACCATGAAGTCAAGCACATGTAAAAATAATGCATTTTCAGAAAGATTTATTCTAGAGCTGTGTATCTTCTCTATTTTCTTACTTTGAGCATGAGCTAAGTTATAGAATTTATCACCCTAACTAGAAATTGTAGAGCCATTGTATGAAATCAAAATGGATCCTTTATAGTCATGACAGTATGGAAACATGGGGGGGAAAAAAGGAGGTTCTGATCAAAGAATGGTTTGAGTTGGAAGAGACCTTAAAGTGTCATACCTCTTTTTAACACAGCGTGGGATGCAGTAGGCCTTCCTGGGCTGAGCATCTTCCCAGGCTGAACATCTCTGATTCCACTGCTTGTACATGTCCCACTTTTCCCTCAGTTTAACCAGCAGGTCCTCATTCAGCCATGCCAGTTTCCTATCTTCTCTGCTTGATTTCTTATGCTGGTAGACAGGAAGAGAGCTGTTGTGCTTTCAGAAAGGCGTCTCTAGCTACTAGTTTTGCTCTGCTCTTTTATCTCTAAAATAAGCCTCCCAGGGACCTCATTCAGTAATTCCTTTAACTGCCGAAAGTTTGCTCTTCCAAAGTTCAGGGTCCTGATTCTGCTCTTTGCCAGGCCCAAATTCCTCTAGATCACAAAGTCAACCAGGGCATGGTCACTATGTCCCAGACTGCCTTCAATCTTAACCTCTTTAATGAGCCCCTCTGTGCTGGCCAGTACAAGGTCCAGTAGCATCTCACTGCAGATTGGTCTGTCCAGTAGCTTTCTGTTCTGGGAATTTATCCTCAGCAGACTCCAGGAGTCTTCTGGATTGCTTGCAGCCTACCCTGTTGCCTTCCCAGCAGACATCTGAGTGGTAGAAATCTCTCATCAGAATGAGATCATGTGAGTGAGATGCTTCTTGAAGCTGATGCAAGAAGGCCTCATCAACTGGCTCTCCTTGATCAGGTAGCCCATAGTATTCCCTGCCCATCAGATGATTTTTATTGTTTTGGTCCAATAACTTAACCCATAAGTTTTCAGTCTGATTGTGGCTATTTTTTAGAGGCACCTCTTCATAATCTGTCCATTTCTTAACGTAGGCGGCAACTCCTCTGCCCTTTTTGCCTTGCCTGTCTCTTCTGAAAAGCTTGTGGTCCTCAGTTATTGTGCACCAGTTGTGCAATTTTTGTCCCACTGTGTTTTTGTTGTAGTAAATAGGTCATAATTTTCTAACTGCACCTTGATTTCCAATTTCTTCTGCTTATTTCCTGTGCTGCATGCACTGATGTTAGACAGGAACAATAATATTTGGACCAAAAGAAATACTGACAGACAAGAATATGTCATCCTCACAATATAGCAGGTATAAGTTGGCAATGTGCCTCTTCCACTGTATTCTATTGCCTTGATGCCTTAAACAATTTATCTTTGCCTTTCATCTTGCCTAATAGTGTATTTATCTATGAATAACAGGTGTGATTGAACAAAATGAACAGCAAGTTCATTTTTATGAAGAAAGCTCTTGAAATATATTTTTGGTGAGGGAACCTTGTGTTATCATTTGTAGATCTTACTGTTGGGAACATAAACCAGTTCAAATCTTTTCGGATAAAGAATCTAGAGAACCTTCGCAGTGTACAATATGCCTGGATTTGGTTGAACATCTTCCACTGTACAGTGTGTTGAGAAGTCCTTGTTGTAAAAATACTTGGTTTCATCGAGAATGCTTGCAGGTAATACAGGTTCTTATGTTATTTTTTCCTTCCATCCGTGGAAATCACAGTCTGATTTTTAAAAATAATCAAACAGCTGCTTAAAATCACATAAAATTATTTGGGGATAGTGCACAGGCACATGCTGCTGGCTCACGTCCAGCTTTTTGTCCAGCGGGATCCAACTCCAAGTCCTTATGTGCAGGGCTGCTCTCAAGGAATTTTCTAGTAGTCTGTAATACATATCAGGTCAGGGCAATCCTGGATACCTTGCATTTGTCCCTGTTGAACCTCATAAGGTTCCTGTGGGCCCACTTTAAAACCCTGTCCAAGTTCCCCTGGATGGTGTCCCTTCTGTTCTATCAACTGCACCACTCAGTTTACTGTCATCAGCAAACGTACTGAGCGGGCACTCAACCCTCTGCCTCGGTCATTGATAAACATGTTGAAGAGGACAGGTTCCAACGCGGACCCCTGGGAGGCGCTACTCATTGCTGATTTCCGCCTGCACACAGAGCTGTTGGCCACCACTCTCTGGCTGTGACCATGCTGCCAATTTTAATTTTTTTAATCCATTGAATAGTCATCCCTTCAAATTCATCCCTCTCTGATTTAGAGATGAGGTGTAGAGCTATGTCAAAGGCTTTGCATAAGGCCAGGTATAGGACATCAGTTGCCCTTCCTTTGTCTACCAGTGCTGTCATTCCATCATAGAAGGCCACCAGAGTAGCTCAGTTGTCCGTTAAAGGAGGATGAAATAGCATTTGCTTCAAGGTTAAGTGACATCATGACTGTCATTGGAGCAAAATCTGTGTCAGGACAGTGTGGATTAATGATGCAAGAAATATGGTAGAGGTGTCAAGACAACATCTATTGTCGTTCAGAGATTGGTAATAATTCAATAATTGGTTTGGTTTTCTGTTGTTCTCCTTTTTTTTTTCCCCATCACAGTATCAAGCTTTGAGTGCTGGGATATTTTTCTTTAGGTGTGCAGTATGTAATAACAAGGACAAATTTCAGAAAGAAATGTTGAGAATGGGCATACACATTCCAGAGAAGTAAGTAACTTGGTAAATAATCAATAATGCTTTATACAAGCTTACTTTGACTAGTAGAAACTTTATTTATTTTTTTATTGCTGTTCTATACAGTTTGCATCAATGAATATGTGGAACTTCAAATCTACCTTCCATGGTAGAATTATTTTGGTAGGAAGTAGCACGTTTCCTTTTAGTTATGCAGCAAAATTGTCGAAAGTTAGACTAGTTAGACATTGAGCTGGAAGTTCTGGAAAGTCATGTTCAATGTTGTGATTAAACCAGGGACCTATCTAAAAGATCAAAACAATTCTTAAATATGATAATTTGACATTAATGTAGGTTGATAACAAATGTATTTTCTCATCTAAGTTCTTAAATTATCTGAGTTGTTGCCCAAACATTGTTACAGTCCATTGATTACTTAGCCATACAGCTTTTCCCCAGGGACTGCTAAGGGTACTAAAATTCTGGGCTGTTTTTCATAAGTTTCTACAATTTGCTGGGGCTCAGATAAAGATAAAGTGATCGTGTTTCATTATTGAAAGAATTATTCTTTAACTACTGGTATCTTTTGAGGCTGCTGCTAATTCTCTCTGGAAACAGGAGCTCCAGATTTTGGAGAGGACGAAGAATCAGAATATGTGATGAAGTGTCTCATAATGGCTTGGAAAATACTGACCCATTTTTCTTAACAGTATTTTGAGTAAATTGCCAAAACAAGCACCTGTGTCTGCCATGACAAAGAGTAATAGGCAACAGAGCAAATACACGCCAAGGTCATGCAAAAATAAAAAAATACTTCAAAGAAACATGACACAGTAACAGTGTATCAGTTTGTATTTTACAATAGTATTTTTGTTATTCCTACTTCAGGGTTTCTCTGGATATTGGAAAATAACAGTAGTATGTTTCTACTGTGAGAATCCAAAGAGGTGATTAAAGAAATTGAACAGAAAAAAAAAATTATCGGATTTTCTGGGCTAGATAGTGATGTGGTAACAGTAATACAAATCAAGTGAACACTTATAGACTTAGAGGCTTTTAGGTAGTTAGTATCTTGACAGCAATTATTTCTTTTTCATCCTAGGTTTTATTTTGCCTCCTCAATTTGCTTAGTTGTTGCCTAAAATGTTATCTAATTGGAACATTTTCACGTGCTTATTACATACACATTTTCCAAAAGATGAAGTAATCCACTTAAATAATCAGAAACAAAGTTGTAGTAACAGGTTCTCTGCCTTGCTTATAGGGATGCATCTTGGGAACTTGAGGACAATGCTTATCAAGACCTTCTGCAGTGTTATCAACACTGTGACATTAGAAGATGTCTCTGCAAGAATGGAAGAGACTATAACAAACCTGATAGGTATGGTAGTTTTTGCAGGAAGATAATTAGGGATGGACTTCTAATTTAAAAATTAAAGAAGAAAGCTGTAGTATTTTTCAGCACTGGGTTTTAATTTCAGCTCAATATTTATATATAAAATTTATTCCTGGTAATAGCAATATTTAAATACCAGTTTTCTCAAACTTCATCAGCTTATAAAAAACAGTCCTGTCTATTCTCAATTATCCCTGTTCTCATTTCATAAAACAGCTGTAGTGGAATTTGTATATCTGCAAAAATGGAATAGCACATGCCTAAACTAAATGTTAATTCTATCATTTGCAGCTTGATTTACTTAGCTTAATGCCTTTACAAGAAACTTGTTAAAGTACTAACTGGGTGAAAATTAGCTAGCGTAAAATCTATGTATAAAATCTATTTCTCAAGTATCAACCAAGCATTTGAATTGAAGTTGCTATGTTACAAATGGGATTTTGAACAGATAAATCTTTCTGCTGATGATTCTGCTTCTTTTACAAAAGGGGGATGGTTCTAACCCACATAGGACATGTTGCTGTCCCTTTGCATGCAGATGGTTAGAATACTGGTGATAGCTTATGGAAGCTTGAGCAATATTGTAAAAGGTTTTTTTTTGGTTCTACCACTTGCTTAACTTTTGATTAAGTTCATTTTCTGTGGTTCTTTTTAATTGCTTTGCGTGTTTCTGTAACATACATGTTCTTATTGGGATGGGTATATGCAAATGTCACACAGTGCCTCTGTAAAGACATTTTGTGGCAGGTTTTTCCCTGTAGGTATTTTAAGTTTACTTCATAAAGATTTGGTCAAGCTTCACTTGGTTCATTCTTGGTACGTGTACATGGTTAATTCTTGGTACATGTACATGTCAGAATTTACATAGTCTTCAAGAGTTGTACCTTTTGGCCTCCAGTGCTTGAGCTAGTATCAGTCACATTGTTCCATTATAGTATGTTCAAGTAAATGTGAATAAGTTTAGACAAAATTCTAGCAGTAACTTAAATACTGTCAGTAGTGAAGAGTCTTACAGAATATGTAAAAATAATCAATTACATTACTCAACTGATACAGAACTCAACATTTTGGAAAGATAAACAAGGGGTCCTCATTGAGTCCTCATTGAGAATGCTGACTGTCAACAAGAGGATAAAATACTGGCAGCAAGCTATTAACTTTCAATGCAGGGCTGGGGAGCACATCTGCTCATGTATTTAATACAGAAAGCTAGAACATGGCTAACTGGTTTTTTTTATTTGCACCTGGGAGCTGAGTACATATTGTCTGAAGAAGTTCCCTTTCTAATTTACAGTCTTACCAGATTGCTGAATTATGCCTTGTGAATTTACTGCCTCGATTACATTTACTGTTTAATTTTACTGTTCAGTGTTCCTGGTTTTTACTAGTCTCATTCTTCTGTATAATTCTAAAATAAGTTTTTAATTTTAGTAAGTGGGAAATAAAGCGTTGTCAGTCTTGTGGTTCCCGTGGAACTCACTTGGCCTGTTCATCCATTAAATCATGGGAGCAAAACTGGGACTGTGTGGAATGCAGAAGCATCTTTGCAAAAGGTAATGTTATGAATATGATGGCGACTTGCTAATGGTAATATTTGATATATGTGCACATTTTACAGCTAGAAAATTGATTAACTTCGTATATTTCACCATGCAGGGAAATACAGCAAAGGGAAAAAGCATTCTTTGGCTCCCTCAGAAAAGGTGGATGGGACAGCTTGTTTGCTGGAAGAACCATCTCCAAAGCTCCCTCGGCAGTCACCTGGATCTCAACACAACCGTCTTCTCCAGTGTGTAATCTTATAGCAGAAAAGAGATTGTAATGTAAAATAGTATTTAAACGTAAGGAGGTGATGGCTTATTTTGTAGGAGAGACTTCCTATGCTAATTTGCAAACTGCTCAAGTTTGAATAGAAAGTTTTGTGACTCCAGTTTTGAGTAAGCTGTGAACTCTGTAAATTTGCTACAGTAATTCACGTTGGATGGCATGTAAACCAGTTCTTAATTTGACTGAATTAGACGTTTGTAAAAGGAATCTTTAAAATTGAGATCACTTTGAATGTACAAATGGCAAAAGTTAAAGCTAAGGTTCTTTACCAGTATATTTCAGTGTTAAGTGTGCTAGAAGTCTAGTTTACTAGACTTTACTAGACATGATTTATAAATCTTGTGTTCTTCTGCAGTAATAAAAGTTTCCAAAGACTGTAGAATCAGGACTTGCATGTCTTATGTAGGATGCAACTAAAAACTGATCTTAAAACCGCCTCATAATAAAACGCTGAATTATTCTTTGTAAAACTGTAATTCAGGCTCTGGTGGACTTCCTCTGAATGAGCCAACAAATGAGTTTTTGGTACTGAAACAGTGGGAAAGTATATTGCTACCTTCAAATAAGAAGTGATTATGTGTTCTTTGGTTGTAGCTCTTAAAGTATCTTTTTGCTTATAGATCACCAAAGATAATGTGCCAGAACCACTTGTCACCCTGCTCACTCCTAGAACTTCCAACATCCAATAGAGTGGCAATGTCTTTATCTCCACTGATGTCAAACAGGAACCGCTCCCTAAGGAAAAAGTACTTTCTTCTTTTCTTGTACATCAAAAAGCAATCTAGCACATGTCTTTATACATATTTTGTGCACAATATGATGTGTGTGCATGTATTTTTATGTATGTATAGTGGCTAAGTGTATGTGGGTGTATGTTTATCTATAGTCACTGAAAGAATAGAAGACTTAATTTTATAATGCTGTCCACTGTTTTCACATACTAGGGGAAAGGTAAGGAAGAATCTGTGTATTTTTAAGTAAGATATCAAGGTGATCAAAACTCAAAAATACATATTTGCTCTTAAGGAAAAATGGCAAGCCATTCATGAAAAAGACTAAGGAGTAAAAAGAGTTCTGTTTCCTTCAAATTAAACATCCTGAATTGTCAATGTTTTTATGTTTATACCATAAAGGGTAGCTTGTCAGTTTGCTAAAATCATAGGTAAGATAACATGTTTTAACAGAATATTCAGTTCAAGGATACAAAATTATTTGTAGCATTAGTATTTGTGAATTCTATCTGTATGTGCCACAAGTTCTCATGAAAGAGCTAGTTACTTACAGTGCACTTTAAGTAGTTTTGGTAGCAATTTAAAATGTGGCTGCTGCAGTAATTGTTTTAATGGGAGTTGAAACATTTTTTCCTCCTCCACTCAAATGCATATTTGATCATAGTGACAGAGATGTATATCAGCTAATAGTTCACAGTATTCTAACTTTAACACAAACATGGTACACTCTTCAATTTCTCACTTGTTCTGCATTGTTCAAACACAGAACAGTGATGTAAGAATTGTTTGACACCTCACTGGTGTAAGTGAAATCAGAAAACCAGTTGTGTTATGCCAATGTAATTGTTTCTACCTTTTTTTTTCCCCTAGTTCTTAGTTATAGTTTAAAGTAATTTACCACTCCAGAGCTAAAATTTTAAGAATCTACTCCAAATGTTTTACTGGCATAATTTGGTAATACCTAAATGTGCTGAAGTGTTTAGAGTTTTTCTTAAAAAGATTTTATGTTGCTGTTTGTAAAACTTGTTCTTCAGGAATTGTAGATTTATCTGAAAACATATGCAATTTTTTGTAGGCATTTAAGAGTGCAAAGAAAGGAAGCTTCTAATGTACTGAAGGAGTTAAAGCATCAAATTAATACAAAAACTACAAGACTTAACATTAATACAGAAAATGTCTGGAAGAGTGCTTTAAAAGGATTTAGACAACGTAACTTCAGACCTACAAACACCATTGAAGTGAAGTTCACAAACTGCAAAAACAGTATAAAAGCAGATTCTTTTACTGGCTCAAAACATCTTTTCTTCCAGCTACTAATGCTTCATATTCAGAATTCATCATTGTTTGAGGGCTCTTCTGCAAAGAACTTGTCGCTTGACCCTCAAGGTAATTAAATGCTTTTTCCAGAATGAAGAGCTGTGTCACTTCAAAGGTTTTTTAATGTTCAACCTGTATGATTGTTAGTTCATTATAGCCCTGAAAGGACAGAAGCAATTTTTGTGGGTTTTTTTTTTTTTTTTGGTTTTTTTTTTTTTTTTTTTTAAATAAAAAAGAGATTTTTGTTTGTTTTTTTTTTTTTTTTTGGTTTTTTTTTTTTTTTTTTTGCTTCTAAAAGCTGGAGAGGTTGGAATTGTAAATGTTTAAATTCACTACTGTTTGTTTTTAAAATAAAAGAATGCTTGGTGAGTGTGAAATGTTAATAACTGTCAGGAGAAAAATATAGCATGTTAATAGACTTCAAAGTTCTTGGGTCTTGTTCTCTATAAGTGAACTTCTTCCTTTCTGATTCACTATTGGTATTACTTATTTTTGTTTCATTGAAATTTCTAGAACACTTATCTCTAAAGATCCAAAGCCATCTTGAGTTCTTGTGCTTCAGAATTAAATGTGCGTTGGATACAAAGTGGAAATGATAGTTAGATCTCCAATCTCAACACTAGCTGGAGAAGTTGCAGTAAAAGAACTGTGGTACTCTTAAATAAAAATTACCACTTCTACTATTTCAAGCAACAGCAGACGATAAACTTAGTGCTACATTTCCTGTAGTAAAAGTGAATTAAGTTATTTATTTAAAAAAAAATCATAAATTATTTTAGATGTAGATGATAAAGTATATTTGTTTCATTTGCAGCTCTAAAAGAGAACCTGTATTTTGAAGCTGGCAAAATGATTGCAGTTTCTCTAGTTCATGGTGGCCCATCTCCTGGTTTCTTTTCCAAAGTATTGTTTGATTGTCTTGTCTATGGTCCAGAGAATGTGAAGCCAAACTTGGATGATGTTGCTGATGCTGGTGTAGCACAGACAATAAATAAGGTAAATAAAGCTACATTTACTGGAGAATTCCTATGTAAGTCTATATTCGGATACAAAGAGGAGCTTATAAAATACAACTTCAGTTCGAATTTAAATGTTCATTCTCGCTCACCTTCCCCTCATAAAAATGTGTGTATGTTACATATATAAGCATGAAGTAAACAAATTCCTACTTTTATCTTTAATGCAGATAAAATATTCAGAGACTCTGTCCAGCCTACAGTCAACCGTGCATGACTGCCATGACTTCCTTGCTGCTGCTGGATGTTTAAGACCTATAACAGCTTTGCGTGATAAGGATATGCTTGTGAATGACTTATTGATCCATCATGTAATCAAGAGAATTATTTCACCTTTGGAAAGGTTTGTTTTGTTTGTGAATTTTCAAGCTTGCTTTATTTTTCTTGCTAAAACTAATGTATGTTACTAAAACTAAATTTCACAAGTTTGTGAATATTTTCCATTTAAGTGAATAAAACAGACTAGTTTGTTAGTTTAACTGAAAGACTGAAACAGTTACATCTGTTTAATTTTTGTTGCAAATATTTGATAACCTACTTTGTTCTACTAAGTTAGTGTCCTTTTTTTTTAATATTATGAAAAGGGGAGGTTGACAGCTGTAGTGCAAAGGTTTACAAGATCTGTAGCCTGTATTCAGTTGTAATTCAAAAATACTCAAATGTAGAGACTTCAAATTTTAGAAGTGCTTAAACATGTTTAGAATTTCAGTATGGTTCATTCTTATTCCAACTGGGGAGTCTGTGTGCCAGTACAGTGGTGATAACGTGCACAAGTACAAACTGGCTGGTTTACAGTGTAAACATTGCTTGTATTCATATTCCTATGTGAATTCAGCTAGAAGAGGACACTTGCTACTGTTGACTATTTTTTTTTTATTTGGCCTCTGGCCTTAAATCTAAATTACTCATCCATTCAGTAAAAAGGCACTGGATGCTAATTCTTGAAAAGTACATCGAGGTTTGTGGTGTTATCTTTTGACAGATTTTAATCAAGTGAATCTCTGAGACCTATGGGAAAAAAAAACTTTGAATGTGAGGGTTTGTATTTTTAATAAATTAAACTTAGGGATGGTAAGAGCACAGTTAGTTACTTGCTGGCTTTCTGATGCTTGTTTGTTTGTTTTTCCATTCTCTCCCTCTCTTAGTTTTAGGCAAGGTTTGAAAACTCTTGGTGTGCTAGAGAAAATGGAAATGCATCCGGATGCTTTTTCTAGCGTATTTTGCCACAAACCTGAAAACCTTTCTGCAGAAGCTCTCTGTGATCTCTTTACAATCCATCGCTCACCAGATGTAAACGAAATTGGAGGTGCTGATTTTTGGATGGGTTATTTGCAAGACGTGGAAAGTGAGTAACCCCTTCCCTTCCCCCACCCCTCCCTCTGGCCTTTATTACCCATTCCTGGGCATTTAATTGCTGATAAACATAGGGTTTGGTGGGTTTTTTTTGTTTTTTTTTGTTTTTTTTTTTTTAGTTTACTGCAGTAAGACATGGAAAGTTTCCAGTTGACTGTCATTTCCTAATTTTTCTCCCTCACCACCTCTTCCTAACCAATTCTAATTTCTGAAAACATTTGCCACCTATAGTAAAACTTGAGATCAGTTTATAAAAGAAAACTTAACCACCTGGTTCTGCTGCGAACTATCAAAAAGCCAGTAACAACTAAAAAACTCTTCTGTTGTCCTAAGATTTCTCAAACTAATGCAAGCAGACTTTGTTTTGGTTTTGTGTTTATGTAGTTGTTTTTTGTTTGGCTGTTTTTTTTTGTTTTGCTACAGTCTTTCCTCTTTGGCCATAATATTGAATATACACCCAGCATATTAATCTGAGGTTCTCTGATTTCATTTTTTCCTTTCTAGCACATGGAGGGATATGGCTTAAGAGTAAAAAACAATGACTGATATAATCTAAATGTTGTCTTGGCTTTTGTTTTTTTAGGTGGTGAGTCTGTGGTGACATTACAGGATATTTTATTCTTCGTAACTGGTTGTTCTTCTATACCGCCTATTGGTTTTGATCCTGAACCTACTATTAAATTTCTGCCTGTACATTATCCCATTGGAAACAGACTCTTAAATTGCTTAGAACTCCCAATAACAAGGACATATGAGAGTTTTAAAAATAAAATGGAATTCACTATCAGAAACACATTAAGAGGCGAGAGAGAATAAATATTTTTGCTACTAAACCAATCATTGGAAACTTCAGCTTTCTGTGGGAGTGTCTGCTGGCAAGATGCCTTTATGTTTTGATGGTATGCTGTCTTTTACCATTTGTCCTCCAAAGATATGCTGAGAGAAGTACTAATCTTGTAAAATGGAAAACTGTTTTCAGATGCAAGTCAGTTGGTTTGGGTGTTGTTGTTTTTCAATCATCTCCTTAATTAGAAATTGGCTTTTCCAGCCAGCAGTCTTATTTAGAATGGGTATTTTTGTTCTAGACATACATGGGATGTTACCAAATTCTGGAGCATTTTAGCAATTTCCTAAAAGTAAATGGATTGTATACACACACCTTTCAGTCAAAGCAGTTGTTTTTTTTTTTTAAAGGTAACTGCTGTAGAGCTTTGTCTCGAGTAAAACTGAGTGCTTCAGTTCTGTGTTACTATTTTCAGTTAACTGCTTTCATGTTGATTCATTTATGCTTTGATTCTTATAAACCTATGGAAGTTAGGCTTTAGGCTGTTGCGTTCAATGCATTAAAATGTGACCACAATTTAGAGAAGATCAAGGCAAAATAATAAGCAGCAAGAAGAAAATGTGGTTGAACTTGAGTTTCTGCTGTTGAACAAAATCTTTGGCATTTGCAACCTTATTGATTCTGCTACTGTATGGTAGCTTTTACTATTGTGACTATACATATTATTAGAAGCTTGAAGTAGGTCTCCAACGTGCAACTATAAGTGATCCTTCAAAATGAAATACAAAAAATTTGCTTATTAGAAGAAGATGTTGAATTTTCTTCCACGGAAGTCAGTATTTTCAAATGAATATGCACTGAAGTTATTTGAATTGCAGGTAGTCTACCATCAGGCCTGTTATTAGTGCCTGATGCTTCTCTAGCTTTTATTCTAAACACTTCTTCCTTTTCAATTTTAGATGCATTTTTAGCGACTGTGTAAAAAGTTTTAATTCTGCAGTATTTGTATAAATAACATTAAGCCATAAACAATTAGTAATGAAATCTCTATGTAGTAACACAATGATGCTAGAGCTATGAAACTGAAAAAAAAAGTTAAAAAAAATTCATCTTTAATATATGCAAGCCTCTTCACAGAATTTCACATTTTTACTGTCAGTTTGGTCATTTAAATTGCATCCCTAGCAAAGGTAAGTCAGTATATGTATATAGATAGATATGTCTGTATTGCAGGATTGCTTTCTTTTTTAATGTCTTGGCCAGAAAGTATACTTACAGTTGATTATAAATTGATAGGTAGTTTAAAAACAACAACAACAAAAACCAACTAAATCCAGTTTCAAGTTCTGGTTCATCACTGTTTTCCTCTCATTAATAAATTGTATTAGTGAACACCAAGTATGTGGCAATGTACTGCAACTGAAGACCTGTGTAAGTGGCAGTTGCTTTCACTAAATATGGTATGACTGTACTGTAGGGTTGAAGACTGGGTGTTTGTTATGCAGTTCATTTAACATTATGTGGGTATTTTTAAACCTTTCTTAAATTGCTACAGCATCTGCGTTTCTTTTTTTTTTTCTTTTATATAGCCCCATGAAAGTATGCCACTTATTTTTGCATTTCAGTCTATATAAATTATGCCAAAGGTTAGGTCAGGCATTTTTGTTTTTCATTTTTTTCAGCTATTTTAAAAGTAATCATAAAAATGTTTTCGTTTTAATTAAGGAATATTATAAATTAAAGCAGGACAATTGATGCTTTCCTGGTTCTGAAACATAAATGTTATAAACTCAAACAGAATCTGAAGGAAATGACCTCTTGGAGAATATCATTTGGATCACTTACATTCCAAGTTTTTTAATCATTCTTTCATGATCTTTTTTCTCTAATAGTATGCCATGCTTGTCACTTTTTCTGGATTTCTGAATGCTAAATTGCCACTAAATTCTTACTTGGCTTCAGAATACTCTGTTACCAGCACAAGTAAGGCAATCTGTTGCAAACTGATTTGCTTAATGAGGGCTTGTGTTGGGTTCATTCTTCTTTTTGTTCTTTTAACACAATGAATCCCCTATAGATAGGATATTTTAGTTTAAAGATGAGTGTATTCAGTGCAGTATTTTTTTTCCTTGACTAACTTAGAAATTAACATATTTTGTAATGTTATGGCATTTTTCCGGACTGGAAGTATTGAACTTGTTGCAAGCAGCACATGGATAATCTTCAAAGTCAGTTGCTAACTGCTGTTGGTACCTGCATTAGGAGGGGAAGCAGTACAAAAAGTGGAACTAAATAAAATAAACTGTTTTAAAACCTTCTGTAGATGAAGAAATAGTAATTTCATGTGAACACCAGGCTTCAAATGCATCCAAGATTAAAAAATAGGGCTCCTTTTATGGCTTATCAGTTTTGAGTTCATCAGTTCATACTTTTTTTTTTTTTTTAATATGTAAAGAACTAACCTATCAGCTGTGAGAGAAATCCTGAGTTACCATATACAATGTTAAGGAAGCATACAACGCCATATCAAAACATAGAATTCTCAAAATAGTCTTTAATATTGCATGCAAACATTTTTCTGATTGGGAACTTTTTCTCATTCTCATTTTCTAATACTGGTGTGCTTATCTAAGGTTGTCTTCCCTTCCTTGTAGGTGATTTGCTCTCTCTAGATACTTCAATAAAATCCTAGTTTTATTCAAATTGCATCTCTAATGTATTTCTATTGCAGAGAAGAATTTCCTTTTCTGTTCTTTTTCTGCATGCATCTATAAATGCCAATCTTAAATTTACTTGAAGTTTCTGTTAAGATTATGCCATTGAACAAGCTGACTTCTAATTCACGAAAACACAGAAAAGTCTATCTTATTTGAAAACTTCTGGAGCAATTGCTTTTGCTATGATGACCACCATAATTTAATTGGTAAAGTAAGTCACTGAAGTGCAATACTATTATTTCCTTATTTTACGAAAATGTTAACCTGAGGCACATTGGAAATTAGGAATGTAAGTATTTCTGTAACAGAAGAACAAACATCTATGTATTAGTGGTTTCAGTTTTAAAGAAGTTTCGTCTTGTGTAGGATTTGTCAGGACTGTAAGTGAACTACTACAGACCTCTGTCTTGTGTTTGACTGGCCAAAGAACTTCTCTGTTTCTGTATCAAACTTCCCCTTCCATCCCCCAAAATTTCTTCTGGAATCTGTGCATCAAATAAGCTATTTTCTAGGGTGATCTTTTTTTTTTCTAGTAAGCAATACTAGCTTAGTACTCGTGGTTTTAGTATGGTCTCTTAATAAAGTATATATAATGTCAAAACCACACAAATATTTTAAATATATGAAGACCAAGATGTAGAAACTTAGTGACTCATGCAATGGATGCTTAATTAAAACAAGCTGTTAGCATTTCAAATTAGTTTGTGAATGAAATATTTTGCAAAATGAGAAGGAATTTATATCAGTTTATACTTGAAGTCTAAAGCTCAGACTTCCACTAATGTGTTCAGTTCTCAGCTGGAAGATTTCAAAAATTTGGGAGGTAAAACTGAAATGTTGGACAGAGTGTTCGAGTCATTAATTTTAGGAGAATATTTTTTACTGGATAGTGGTGAATCACTGGAACAGGTTGCACAGTGTGTGGATGCTCCATCCCTGGAGGCATTCAAAGCCTTGGGCAACCTGTTCTGGAGAGTGGCAGCCTTGCCTATGGCAGGGGGGTTGGCACTGGATGGTATTTAGAGTCCATTCCAACCCAAGCCATGCTATGATTCTATTCCATGATTCTATGATAATTCAGTCATATTATGCATATGCGTTTTAAAAATAGCATCAAAAATTTTACAAAAACTTCATTCGGATGAGACTGGAGGCTACAAAATACGCTTTTAGAGTTTGTATTGATTCTTACTGTGTAATAAAGCATTTTACAGCTCAGGTTTTACTTTTTTTTTTTTTTTTTTACCTAGAGTAATTGTTTAAAAAAGAAAAAAGAAAAAAATTGAAGTATCTTAGTGTGTATGGAAAACTAATCATGATAATGTTTGTAAAAAAGAAAACCTAATTTTGTATTGTGTGAACTGTCTAAAAGTCATTGTTACTAGAATATTATGCCATTAATTAGAGTTTTCTAAATATGTAAAACTCCATCTCAGTCAGCTGCAGAATCAGTGTCTGAAGTGTTGCAGCTTCAAGCAATAAGTGACAGGTGTAGCATCAGTGTTGAAATACACAGTTGTGGGAGACATGTATATGTTTGAAAGTGCAATAAAGGGTTAAATTACCATGTTGTATTAAATGTGACTCTTTGCTTTGCTTTTGTTCTATGGGTTTTAGTTCTAGAAGAGTTATTGCTGTTTTCTTCTGGTTGCATTAGCTTCTGCTACACATGCTGAGTAGGTTGCTCCCAAAGTAATGTCTCCTGCTCATTTCTGCGGAGTCTACAAGAGATAAGTGCAATTAACACTCTTCGATACACCAAATTTTCTGCTCCAAACCACTATTTTTCAACATAATCACCATCATCAGCTGTGCATTTTTGCTAGTGATGAAAAGCAGCTGCAGTTCTTTCTGCAGGGAGAAATGCAATGACGCACCTTTGCTTCTGCTCTTCCAAGTCAGAAGCCTCTGGTGCCAACAAAATGGACAGGAATAGTGGTGGGAAAGTTCAGATCCTGCCGTGCTTAGCATCATCTCTGACATCGTAGGCTAATGTACTAAAATAAGAGGCGTTGCTTTTGAAGCAGCCCTCGTAGTCGTGCACATTAACCCTCCTATCTTTGTCAGTTTTATCTGCACGGGACTATTCCTCCTCAATGCTTTCTCTAAGCACAGAACAGCTGGGCGGATAGTGCCTACAGAAGACTGCAAAGAGCGTGCAAAGGAGAGACGCGCAAACTTAAGTCGTAGAGGTGTTTAATTGCTGATGAATTCATCTTCGCCAGCTGCTGTCTCTACTTGGCTGCCTAATTGCCTCCCAGCTGCGCGGCTGTAGTTTGTGCACGCACCATGCGGGTAGGGCAAACACAGGTGCGGCCTCTTGCCTGAAATTCGGGCTTAAGGCTCAAAGCATCCCAGTGCAGCTCGCGCTTGCTGGGCGCAGGCCGCGCGGAGCCTCTCGCGAGCCGCCCGGCAACGGCGGGAAAGAAACGGCTCCGCCCCGCCCCTGTGCTGGGCCGCCACGTCGCCGGTCTACTGCGTGCGCGGCAGTGGGCGGGAAGCTGCGGCCGGGCTGGCGGCGAGGCAAAATGGCGGCCAGCATCCGGGAGAAGCAGACAGGTGAGCGGCTCCCGCGTTTTCTGTCGCTCGGCTCGGCCGCTGTTCTGCCTGCAGTGGGGAAGGAGAGCGGTGGGCCTCAGGGTGTAGCTGGGGGCTTTTCTGGGAGCCTGCTTTCCTCCCCGCCCTTTCCCTGACGGCTCCTTCGGGTGAGATAGAGGCGTCACGGTGCCGCCTCGATCCACCTGGGGATCCGCGGCCGGTTTGGGCTGCCGGGCGGCGGCCTTCTCCATCCCCAACCCCTCTCGCCGCGGCGGCGGGTACGGTAACGGGCCCGGGGCTCTCCTGTCGAGGGGCCCGGCCTGCCGGGCCCGGGGAGCACAGGTGTCCAGGGACGCGGCCGCAGGTGCCGCTGCGATGTGGAAATCACCCCCGGGGGGGGCTGCACGGGCCGGGAGCAAAGGGAGCGGAGGTCGTCTCTGTGGGAGGGGGCTGTGCTTTCCCTTCGTTCGGCTTCTCTGGCTGTGGGAAGGGTCAGCCAGAAGCGTCGTTTTAAGGTGGAAAAATAAAACAACTGCTTTGTTGTCCCTGTTAGGATGATACTGAGGTCCTGGAGTGCTTACTGACCTTTAGGAAATTCATTATTAATTCATAATTACCAACTCAGGCTCCCTGTGGGAGATATTCTGTGGGTAAAAGGGTTGGTTACTCAGTCCCTGCTTGTGCACTATTGAGTTCATAATTGGCTCCTTCATCTCCCTCTTGCTGCTGCTCTGTGGTGCAAGGGGATGGCTATCCATGTGAATGTATCCCTAAAACGTAGAGTACATCAGGCCTGCGTTCCTGCGTACTTTGCAGGTTTTTGTCTGTAGTTTGAACTGTAGTCTTGTCATCTCCTCCCCCTTGACCGCTGCTTAGAGGATTCTGGGTGCATTCATTTAACATAAGATACATAAGATCACCTGCTTAAAAGTCTCATCCTTTTTGCTAAGTCCTTTTTGAACTTAATATTTTTCCAGCTTCTCTGTACCATAATTATATGTTCTCTGATCTCACCATAGTGTCCATCTACCACTGATGGAACTGATTCATGTTCTTTTACGGTACTTTTTCACATACTTACACCTTTTTGATAAAGCCCCTTGTCATTGAGCCTTTATTCCCTGCAACTTTATTCTTTTATCTCTCACTTGACCTCACTCTCTTTCAACCAACGTTCATACACATTATCTCCTATTGGGGCAGTCACTTGCAAGGAGGTAGATGGAAACAAGTAAGAGGTGTTCAGCAGGATGAAAACACTTTGTGTAGTACGTATGCCGTTGTATGTGCCTGTTTCTGTTCTGCTGTGGCCCTGCTCTATAACCAGAGTGTACCACTGTACCCCACTGTAAAAACCCAATCCTTGCCCCACAGAGTATTCAGCATGAAGTGGAAGAGCAAGAACGGAAAAGATAAGCAGCCAGCACATCTATAGGTTTTGTGATGGTCGCAACATGTTGGTAGTCTGATTGTTGCTCTTTTGTAGGTAGCTGAAGCAGAGTTTTAACTTAAACGGTAACCTCTACAAGGAAGTTGCTTCAAATGTAGTAGTTCCAAAGTACATAACCACGTAGCTTTATACAAAATTGTTTGTACAGCTGAGCAAGGAATGAAAGATGCCATGGCAGCAAGGGAATAAAGAATTCAGGAACAGTCTGTAAGCAGCAGCTTCTGAGATTGCTCCATGGTTTAAAAAAAAAAAAAAAAGTATTAAGCAACATAGAAGGTTTGATTCTAGGGAAACCTATCAATCACTACCAGTCTCAGCAGCCTGCAAAATCCACATGAGCCTGCAGCAAGCATGTCCCTGTGCAACAGTACCCTGTTCTCAGGAGTGCAGACAGATGAAGGGGAACAGCCGCCCATCTACTTGATCCCTGCAGGTTGAGGCATGCCTGAGTCTGTGTTCTGTCTGTGCTCACCAATACAGGAGGGTTGGTCAGCAGAGGGCCACTGAGATAGGCAGGGTTAAAGCTCTCACCTCAGGCAGGGAGGCTCCCAAAGTGGGGTTCAGCCTGCCTACAGTAAGGGCTTCAGGGGGAATATGTGGGAAGGACTCTGGGAGGAGAGTGCCAGGCTCTTTGTGGTGACTGCGGGCATAATCTGAAACAAGACATGTTTGAATTGGATATAGGGAAATCTGTTCTACCACAAGTCAGATGCTGTGCAGGTTGCCAAGGGAGGCTATGGCATCTTCTTCCTTGGAGGGTTTTAAGGGCTGGCTAGGTCCCCCAAGGAACAAGACCTGGCTTTGCAGCTGATCCTTCATGAGGAGGGTGGGCTTGAGAGCCCCTGGGGTTCCTCACTGCCTTGGCTACCCAATAGTGCTCTCACAAGCAGTTTTCTGCCTGAGAGTTGGAAGTCACTCATTTTTACCTAGATAGGCTCAAGTAGTCAGCCCAGGTGAACCTCATGAGTTCAGTCAATTACAGTGTCTTGCACCTGGTGCTGGCAGCCCCTGCTACCAATACAAACTGGAGAATGAAAGGATTGAGCATAGCCCGAAAAGAAAGAACTTGAGGGTGTCCAGCAGTGTTCGCTTGCAGTTAAGTGGAGCTCAGCTACATCAAAAGAAGCAATGATCAGTAGATCAACTGAGGTGATCCTGCTCCTTCCCTCTGCACTGGTGAGAACTCACCTGGAGTACTGTGTCTCGATGTGGAGTCAGTACAGGAGAGGTGTGGATCTGTTGGAGGGTGTCTAGTGGAGGGCGGTGAAAGTGGTCTAAGGAGTGGAACACCTCTCCTATGAGGACAGGCTGAGAGAGCTGGGGCTGTTCAGTGTGGAGAAGAGAAAGCTCGGTGGATCCTGATTGTGGCTTTTCAGTATGTAAAGGGAGCTGTAAGAAAGAATGGGACAGACTCTTCAGCAGGTTCTGTTGTGACATGGACAAGGGGAAAAAGGGTTTCAAAATAAGAAAGGGGAGATTTAAATTGGCTATAAGGAAGAAGTTTTTTACTGTAGGGGTGGTGAGGTGCTGGAATGGATTGCCTAGAGAGGCAGTGGATGCTGGAGATGCTCGGAGTCAGACTGGAAGGGGATCTGAGCAACCTTATAGAGAGCTGTATGTGTCCCTTCTTCATTGTAGGGGTTTTGGACTAAGTGACCTTTGAGGGTCCCCTCCAATTCAAATGATTCTATTAACTGCTTCTATTTATGAGTAAAGTGGAGTGTGTAGCCCTGATGTCTGAAAGTTTTTTTTCTCTTTGCAAAAGTCTATGACAGTTGTGTTTTTGGATTTTCAGAGGATAGCCACAAGCTTATGTTGATGCAATTAGATTTTTACTTTTAGCCAAAGCACATGGGTGTATTGTTTAATCGGGTGAATGAGGAAGGTCTTACTTATGAGCCGTTAGAAAGTGGAGGTAGATGGAAAAAATTGGCTTTGTTTTGTGTATTGAAGTTAAATGGATACATGTTCACAGAATTTTCCTGTTGCAAATTAGGGGTGCCTTTGTGCTCCCTTATGCAGCAGTTTCTTACAAGAGCTCAAAATGTTGAAAAATAGTGTCAGTCAGTCAAAGAAGTGCCCCGTACACTACATGATGTTTTGATGTGGAATACTGAAACCCAAAAAACATAGAACCATGACAGTGGCATACTGTGTGTATAGTGTTCTGATTAGGTAGGAAGAAGCAGAATGATAATAAAGCAAATTAACTCGTAGGCTGCAAAAT
This sequence comes from Centrocercus urophasianus, assembly GCF_019232065.1. Lineage (NCBI taxonomy): Eukaryota > Metazoa > Chordata > Aves > Galliformes > Phasianidae > Centrocercus > Centrocercus urophasianus. The sequence goes on from NW_024884586.1 coordinate 27,387,594, forward strand.
GCACTTTTCAGGAAGAGTCTGAAATTAGTTTCAAGGCAAAATATAATAGAATATAGCCCATATATCAAAAGCTGCATGAAAAATGCACACGTGATTTGTTGCCTTTAATTTTTAAGTTTTTCTTCTCAAACAGAATATGAAATCCTGCTAGCATGTTTAATGTCTGTTGTTAAAGTGCAAAGAGGATGAAGTATTGCTCTACTTCTGTTTTCCAGTGGCTTTGAAACGTATGCTGAATTTCAATGTTCCTCCTGTTAAAAACAGCACAGGGGAGCCGGTATGGAAGGTAAGGACTGCATGAATGGGAATAGGAGAATTTTACAGTGTTTAAAAAAATAAAAATAAAAATAATTCAAATTATCAAATTTAAACTAACTCATGAACTCATGTATGTTGTCTTGTGTATGTAACTTATACAGAATATTTTTTCCTGTGTGATATGAATACAGAGCTAAACATCAGAGTTACTGAGAAAAAGACATTTGACATATTGGCCAGTTAAGTATGCTGTGACTGGTTCTTTAGGCAATATATTAATGAGCAACTAAAGAGAGTGTTTTTGAAAGGTGCTTATACCTCATGTGTGGCAGGAGATTGCACGATACCTTATGGGTGCACTTAGGAAAAAAAAAGAAGCATGCAGAAAAGAGAGAACTGTTGGGAGCCTCAAGTTTAAGACAAGCTGAGTTCAAGCTGCCCTCATTAACTTAAAAAAAAGTAAATAACTTGTCACTTGTGAAAAATTAGTGCTACTTGAAAGCATATATTGTTTTCTCTTTTCGTTAATGTCTTTCTCGCTCTGTGCTTCTCCCACTGTTTCCCCCCACACGTAGTCAGAGAAATGCTGCATTTATAGTGACCAAGTTCTGACAACAGATTCTTGTTTGACTTCCATTTTTTTCAGAAGAAAATGATGGTTTTTTTCACTTTATCATAGTTTCTTAGTGAGTTTTTTCTTTTTTTCTTTTTTTTTTTTCACAAATGGAAACCTACTACAAAGTAATAAATTGGTACATGTTTATCATTCTTAAGGTTAGGACAGTAGTTCCTTAAGCCTAAACTCCTGTATCCACAGTTTATTGCTTAAAAAATAATAATGAAAAAATGTATATCTATTTCAGGTTCTCATTTATGACAGATTTGGCCAAGATATCATCTCACCTTTGCTGTCAGTGAAAGAGCTGAGAGATATGGGGATCACTCTGCATCTGTAAGTACTTCTTCAAAAGAGATTTTTTTCTTCTTTAAATGACTTTATCTAATATTTCCCTGAAATCGTGAACAAACAAAAAAAAGGAACTTATTCAATGAGTAACTGCTAAAATAAGAATTATTTAGTGTTCAGTAGGATTTCCTATTGTATAGAGGAGGCCTTTGCTCAGAAAAGTGATGAGAAATCTAGAAAAAATTTTTGAGAATGCCTGGACAAATGCCCATATCCTTTTATATATTTTAAAATTATTTTGGCACAAACTGTTTACGTGAGGCAATGCATGATTTTTGCTTGTGTTTTTACACACAGACTTTGTCTTCTGTCTGTGATAAGGAGCTTTAAGTGTTATTTTAAAGGGTTTCTCACATATGGAGTTCACGGGTGCAGTATTTTACCATGAATGCAGTATTTTACCACAGAATCATCTGTTTTTTAAGATTTCTGAAGCCTTTTCTTAAGCTTCAAATAAACTTCAGAGAACTCTGTTGACTCATTCAGCTATCAAAAATTATACAGATACAATTTTGCTATTTTTTCGTGTTTTGTTTGTGCTAAAATCTGACTAAACATAAGAACACGTTCTGGAAAATTAGATTTGTATCTGCGTAAATAATTGAATTAGCATTTATAATTTTATATAAATGAAAAGAGGGATACAGCGGAGATGGTGTTTTTATTTTCTTTTCAGGCTTTTGCACTCAGATCGGGATCCTATTCCAGATGTTCCTGCTGTCTACTTTGTAATGCCAACAGAAGAAAATATTGACAGAATGTGCCAGGTAACGTGCATATTTAATATTTAAGATGAGTGGACGCAGCAGGCGTTTGAGATAGTTCTGCATTGGTGTCAGCATGACTTCTGTATGTGTAGTTCTTGTGCGTATCTGTTTTGCTTCCATTTTATCTATGTCAACATGCCACTGTGTGTGAAATATTATCCAACATTTTTACGTGTAAAGCTGTTTCCCAGAAAGTAAAAGTGTAAATATGTCTTCTGTCTGGGGCGTAAAAAGATGAGAGTCAGCAGGCACAGGCTGAAATGCAGGCAGTCGGTTTGACCAGGGACTGCATGGAGTTGTCTTTGTTGGAGACGTTTGAAACTCGACACAGTGGTGAGCCACCTCCTGTTTGACTCTGCTTTGAGGCAGGGGCTGGACTCAGCTGTTTACTTTCTGTGAGAGAAACAGATGGAAGGTAGACATAGTTGTTGCTGGAAATATGTGGAATAGTAGCTGCTATCTGGTATCTTAAATGTTATTTCCTCATTTATTTTTTTTTTTCAGTTCTCTGTTAGAATCTATCAAGCTGTGTAGTCAAAACACTTCATGCAGGGCTGTATGTTTAGATGGCCAAGCACTTCAGAAAAATTGACTATGGATAATTGGAAGATCACATAGTAAAAGGTTGTGTATTTTTTAATAATTAATGTATGTGTTAGTACATACTCAGGCAAAAAGATTGTGGTTTGGCTTTCTTTTAGGATCTTCGAAACCAGCTTTATGAATCTTATTATTTAAACTTTATTTCCGCCATTTCAAGAAGCAAACTGGAAGATATTGCCAATGCTGCCATAGGTGCTAATGCTGTAGCTCAAGTGGCTAAGGTAAGAAAATGCTCCAGTCTGTGTTGTACAGCATAATACTGTTACAAGTATTGCAGTCTTAAGTAACTGCTTCTGTGCCACAGACAGCTTTCCTGACTGAAATGTGAGCAAAATAAAAGTTTAGTTAGGTTTGATGACAGACATGGATTTACTTGGGGAAAAGTATCTGCAGCCATCTCATTAATCCAGCTTAGTGTTATGTTTCGTCTTAGTCCAAAGCCCAAGTGCGTGACTGTTGTACTGAAAGAGTGGAAATGCAGTAGTTGCAGAATGTTTCTGATCTCACTAACTCACTGTGTGCATCCAGTCCAAAAATAAGTAGCAGCAAATTACTGGTGTTTCTGTACTTCACTCTGGACTGTTCTGACCATTCTTCCTTTATTTTTAGGTGTTTGATCAATATCTTAATTTTATTACTTTAGAAGATGATATGTTTGTATTGTGTAACCAAAACAAAGAGCTTGTTTCATATCGTGGTAAGTAAGATTTCTTTGTATAAAAGATATTTTAAAGTTGAAGTTTACTTTTGAAGTTACAGTTAACATCTAACAATGATTTTTATTTTATGTTGATACAATCAGACTTTAGGATAATCTGTCAGATGTATAGTTTAATATGAAGTAAGCAGTTCATACATCTCAGTTTAGGCATCTCTACTGCAAAGCTACTGTAATACTGAAAATAATTGTTTTCTTAAATGACAAATTCAGGAAACTAAAACTGCACCTCGGATGAGGTTGTTTTTTTCCTGTACTGTCACACGTACAAAAAAAGTGTTTTCACTTACACTTGTAGGTAGGCACAGTGGGTGGCTGCTTTGTTTAGGCACTACTGTTCAGTTGCAGTCTATATGCAGTTCTTAATTAAATATTTTGGTTTTTTTGCGAATGGTCAGCTAGAAAGTTACTGTAGGTAATGCAAAGCAAGAAAGATAACTTCAATTGATAGAGTATTGATTATGTATCAATTGATTATGTATCGTCTAAACAGTGACCAGTCAGTACCTGCTTTTCTTGGTCAACACATGAGAACATGCATCCAAGCATGTGGGAGTATGCTGGGAATGTGCTTAGGATCAGGGACTGGAGTAGCACAGGGAAGAATCTGGAAAAAACATTACTGAGAATAAAAGGTGATGGCTTCTGTGACCATGTGGACCCATTTACTTTTGTCCACTTCTTTGTGAAGTTGAGTTGAAAGTGAAGCCAGTCTCATGGAAATGTTCTTGCTGTCTTATCATATGGTTTCTGTTGGACCCTACTCTAAAAACAGTGAGGATGCCCTGAATCACTTACCTCTGTAGGTGTTACTGCAGTAGCCTAAGTAGACAACACATGCTACTTGTTGTCGTTGTCATCCATTTTTTCCTCCCTTCTTTCACTTTTGTACTCCTCTGAGCCATTCAATGTGCTAAACTAGCACAGAGTGACTGTCGCTCTACCTGCATTGCTATCTGATCAGGTGGCTGGTTAGTACAGGGTGAGTTGTCTTGCTGCCCTTATTGCAGCTTCCCTCTTCTCTCTCTTATATCAAAACCAGTAACTTTGGAGTTGCAGAGTATTCTGTTCTTTTGGTTGACTCATTCAGTAAAAGATAGCGACTCATTTGTGTTATCTGCAAATCCAGTGCAAGGGAAGCAGAAGATGCATGTGAGTCAGGCAACACAGCACTTATTTTAGCAGTAGCTCCTCATTATGTTACTGTAGTCACAACATCTACACAAGTGCCACACAATTATTCCTTTATTTGGCTGCACAGAGTACTCACTAGTGACTGGGTAGAGAGATGAGAAGTCTCTGTACAGTTAACATTTAGCAGTGAGGATCTTTTGTCCAGTATCCAAGGTCTTTCTTGGAATCTGGATCCATTGTACTGAGTTTGGCCTTCCTGGGAACTTATATCAGTGTCAGGGAATTAGAGTGGTTTTTTTTGTTGTTTTGTTTTTTGTTTTTTGTTTTGTTTTTTTTTTTGAAAAATGATCTTATTATTACTTTAAACTAAAACCAGTTGTTAATAACTTTAGCAATAATTGTTTTGCATTGTGTTTGTGTGTGTATATATGAAGATTATTGACCGTGCCTCATGAGATTTCTACTAGCTAACAGAATTTGAATTGAAATGACTGAAAACGTTTGCACCTGTCAGTTTGTGTGATTTGTTTTTTCTCTCTTGGGTTGCTGAAATTTGCTGCTCAATATACAGTTTCACACTATGTTTAAATCAGTACAGAAGTGGACTATTTCCAAACGCTGATGGAACAGAAATCTAATCTCCTATACAGAAGTAATTAGTTTTCCAGTAGAGCACTGAGCTGATCATCTCTCTGTGAGATGATCATCTCTCAGTCTAACCCAGGGAGGCAAAAGAAATGCATGGGCAGTGAAGAAGTGAACTCTTTGTAGAGGGTAGCCCTAACAGAAAACTGCCACTTTGTAATCAGTTGTGTAATCTGCAAAGTCAGTATAAATCTGGTGGTGATGAAAGAGAGAGCATGGTAACATAGTTCAGTTACATAGAAGGTTTTCATAGCCAGAGTTCTGTTTTTCTATGACTGCAGAGGAAAGAGTAAATGGCTAATACTGCTATGAAGTGTATGTACCTGACATCCTGTTTGATGCTGTTTGAATGCTTTGAAAAATGGTTTCCAAGTAGATGGCCATTCTTGTTTCATAATGTGATTCTGCAAGAGGGATTTTTAATAATGCAAAGATAATCTGAAAGGAGGCAATGGGGAGAGGCTGTGATATTGGGCTTTCCATGGTGACCAATAATCAGTTTATCTCAGTTTTTAACTTTAAAAAAAAAAAAAAAAAAAGAAAAAAAAATGGAGAGGAAAAAGTAATACTATAAAAGCTGTTGGTAGTTGACGGCCGTTAGGTAAGAGGATCACTTTCTTAGTGTTGATGTGGTATAAACTTTTTTTCTTTCACCCTGTATTTAACTCTTTTCCTGTTTCAGCCATTAACAGACCAGATATTACAGACACTGAAATGGAAACAATAATGGACACTATTGTTGATAGCCTCTTCTGTTTTTTTGTTACACTTGGTAAGTTTTCAAATTTTAGCATATTGTCCATTCCTTTTAGAAGAGACCTATAGTCAGTGAGATACAGAAATTTTGTAATTTTTGTATAGCCAAATTAAGGCAGAAGTAGGCTTATGACAGATACCTTAATGGTTTGCTGAGTGGATTATTGATCTTTGTAGAATTATTCCTGTACGTCACTGCTGAAGAAAATAAAGGCTATGCCATGTGAGATGTGACATATTTTGTCTTCGGTATCAATGGGTGAGGAATACTGAAAGTTTTGGATTCTTTCTTTTCGGAAAATACTAGTTTGTGCTGGAGGCCAGCAGTGCTAGGAGTTTGGATTTTTTTAAGCTCAAAAAAAGGAGAAAAACATCATGCAACCCTTGCAAGGGTTTAATTAAAATACTTCTTGGAATATGAAGATAAACTTTATTTATTTGCGTTACTATGAATTATGTTGTTGCTTAACCCATGCATTTTTTATAGTGATGCCATCTACTGTAAGTTGTCACTGTGATCAACAGATCCAAAATGGTATTCCTATGGGTGGGATCTCTCTGGGGCAGTCTTGTGGGATTTAAGTTGTCATGTTCATACAAAAGAATTATTTCCTATTCATAGGTGAGATGCAGAGCTAATGATTTTTAAACCTGAAATTCCATGGAAAATGTGCTTTGAAAATGACATTTCCTGTATTGAGATGTTACTGATACATTACTTTGTGATTCTTGCTACATTACTTGTTATTGCTTTTAAGTGAGTTCTGACCTTACGAAACTAAGTTTTAATGCTTTCCTATTAGAGTTTGTTTAACCAATACATGATATGCTGGCTGTCTTTCTAGAATGTGTTGTCTTTTTCATAAATTCATGCATGAGAGTTAGTTTTGTTAAACTTCAGGTAATGTACTGCTATGGAGTATTTTTTTGATTCAGATTTAAAGAGAAAAATTTAATATAAGGATTGACTGCTGGAGAATTTTATTTTCAAACTATTACTAAAAAGTTGTTTTCTGCAAAGTACACTGACTTATAGTCTTAAAACTGTAATACTAGTGGAAGTTGATCTGTCTCTTATTAGGAGCTATTCCTATAATCAGATGCTCAAGAGGAACTGCAGCTGAAATGGTGGCAGTGGTAAGAAATGATTTTTCTAAGAGTGTTGCTGTTGTAAATTTTTTCGTAACAGCTTGTTTGCTTTTTTCATTGCTGCATGGAGATTTAGTGGCATTGTCTCCTGTTCTTAGTGAGGAAAATAAACCTGGAAGGACATACACCAGCCTTCCATTACGATTTTAGTTCCATGGAACTCATATTTAGAAATCGTAATACTATGAAATCAGCTGATGAGAAACTTAAATCTGAAGGATCATTTGTGCTTTGGAGTTCTTGCAGGTTTTCTGACAGGCATTAAAATTAGAATCATGAACCTATAAATAAATTTTATAAAAAGTTGCAGTCTGGCACCAGTTTTCCTGTGTCTGTATAGGAATTTCTTTGTCTTATTGAGACACCCCATAGGTGTGAGACATTTTTATTATATTAAAGTAATCTTGATCGTCAAATAGGAAGGAAATTACCAAATTAAATTAGAACTGAAAGTTGCTACAGCAGTGTCTTCACTAGGGGTCACTGTGCTTCATTCTGTATTCCTCATAGCTTTCTTCATCACTGAAGCCTTAACATTGGTAAAACCCAAGCGTTCAGCCTGCGTGTGTTCATATCAGGGATATTCTTCATTTAATGAAGCGCTTTTCTACAGCAATATCTGACAAGCCAGTTTACTGCTAATGTTCTGGTTCCCTGTGGGTGTTGGTATTTTTTATTCACACATTTAAAGAGAGGATGCTAATTATCTAAGAGGAATTTTACTGGGTATAAAGTAAATATCTTCTGTAGACTCTTGGGTCTGGGTATAAAAACTGGAGGGAGAAAAAACAGGGAAGAGATTTCTTGGGCAGATCTAATGTGAAGTTGACCGTAAATGTCTTACCTATAGGAAGTATTGAACCAGCATGATATTTAAATGTTGAGGAAATAAATAGGTTAAGAAATCATTGGTCCATTAAATACTGTTTTGTATTTTTCTCCATGCAGAAATTAGATAAAAAGCTCAGAGAGAATCTAAGAGATGCCAGAAACAGTCTTTTTACAGGTGACACTCTTGGAGCTGGCCAGTTCAGGTAAGGTGTTAGTAATAACTGTATATTTTTATTGTTTATATTTCAGTTGTCTGTAAGATCTCACTAGGGTAAGTCACCACTATATGGTGAAAACCACAAGGATTAAGTTCAAATTGTGTACTAAAGTAGTTGTACTCCAAAGATTGCATATCTCTTAGTATAACTGGGTCGAAACTTACATGGCTGAGACAGTGAGACAGAAATTATTTAAAGAAGCAGGCGGTTCTGTTTGCCCTTTCATCATAGTCACATTGCAGTGCTGTTATATGCAGCTGCATTTCTGAGCATTTGTTAATCAACCTGTAGGTCTTTAAAAAGAAAGAAATACCCACTTTCTCACTTTTGAGCAGTAACCGTTGTAATTATGTCAGCTGATCTCTGTATCTACCAGAGGAGAGCTGCATAAGCAAGTTGGATGATTAGACAGTTAAGAGCTGTCGTGCATTTGAATCCTTTTAGGGGAAAGGAGAGTTGAGAAAAGATATTGCAGGTGCTTGGATGTGTCTGAAATTTGTTTTTAGTAGCCTCTCCATCATCCCTTTGCTCCAGTTAGTTGAATATTTCACTGGCTGCCTTACAAAAGCATGTTATGGTAGTTTACGCTGTACTAAAAAGGTGAGGAGATCTGTTAGGAAAACTGTAGCTGAAGGCAGAGGTTATGGTCTCCTAACTGGAAACAAAAATACCCAGTTTATTTTTTTATTATGTGGATATTACAGATTTTTATCTCGTTCTGTGCAGAGCTTTGATTTTTAAAAAAAAAAAAAAAAAAAAAAAAAAAGCCACGAAGGTTGTGGGACAAAACAAAATGGGATTGAAAGCCTTTAGGAGAGAGAGCATTGCTGTGAAATTAGTTCCTTTATTTTCATGGGAACTTAATTTTTATGGAAATTGTAACCAGTGAACTTCCTTCAGGAGAGTAGCGTGCTTTCCTGTTAGGATAGCATTATTACCCTCAGAGAAATCAAGCTGCAACATAAAGGAGTTATGAGAACCTCCAACAGCTAAATGGTGGCTGATCCTGATTTTGCTTTCCCAAATGGCACAAGCTCTTGAGATTATGTATCTGCATGTAAATACTTAACCCAGAGCATGGAATTGTCTGTCCAAATAATGTAGCCATCACATTTACTGTAAGTTTTATGTTTGCTAGGGACACCAGTTGTCTTTCTGTCTCCACTGTTAATTTTTATATGGCTTAACGCAAGATATTTTGGTGTTTGGTTTTTTTTTTTTTTTTTTTTCCCCCTCATAAAATTGTGTTAATGATGTAGTTGCAGAATTTCAGAAAGCAGTATTTTTTTCTTTACAGACTTGATATACAAGCAAAGAGTTAAAATAAAGTAAGGGAGTTGAGAGGCAGATTTTAAGTTTGAAGTACATAATAGGATTAAGGTCGAGTGTGACCCACTCAGGTTCTTACAATATTGAATGCTTGTTTGAAACTCAGATGTGTATCCACTTGAGGAAGTATGTGTTAGTTAATAGTTAAAAGGCTAGTTATTCTTTGGTGTTCTGATGTCTGCTTAGTATTTTTTCACTTGTTACAAAATACTGGCAGTGATCAGTCCCAGAAGCTTTGGGGAAGGCTGGTGGAATTCTTCAGTAGGAAGTTACGCTTTTAACTTAAAATGCAATGTAGAAGGTGGCTGATATCGCTCAGGATGTTACTGGGATGTTCTGAACGTATTTAAAGAAGTACTAATAAAGTGTCATCTTTTCAGCTTCCAAAGGCCCTTATTAGTCCTTGTTGACAGAAACATAGATTTAGCAACTCCTCTACACCATACTTGGACATACCAAGCTTTAGTGCATGATGTTCTGGTAAGAACAAATCTGATTTTGTTACCAAAAGTATCTTTTCACTCAGCTTGTTATTAAACTTAATACCAGATTCTCTCTTAACCCAAAATCTGTTTTACTTCTATTTGAAAGTAGGTGGAAGGTTGGAGGATTGTTTGAAAAGGTTTCTTTAGCAATGACTTCTAAAGCTGTCAAAAATTTGAAATCTTGATATTATTATAAGATGCTTAACTCAGCACACCTAGATTATTCCTCAGTAGTTCATAATCACTTTTTAACTGCAAATTCTGTACATTCAGTTCATTTTTGAAAAATATTTGTAATGAGTTTTAAAACTGATTTTAGTATTAGCTTGAATTTCCAAAAACATGTCTGTTTTACTCCACAAGATGTTGTGGATGCTCACTATAAACATGCCAAGTGGTACATGACCCTACTGTGAGAAACGTAAAATGGGTTTATTTTTTTAAAAACAAAGGTCACCTTTAAGCCTTTTCCTCGAGTATAAAACCAGTAGTGATGAGGCACTTGAATGAAGACAAATACTGTTTATTTGGGATTTGTCTATTTCATACATATTTACATCGTTAATAATGCAAAAAATGAGTAACAATAATTACTTTCTGGAGGCTTTTTTGGATTGTACAGTTAGTAATGCAAATCATTTTGGTATATAGCTTTGAGGAATAATTTGCTTTTATTATTGAGGCTGTTAGAGGAAGGTGTAAAATATACGCGTGCATCTATGTACATACAGTAATTTGTTTGTATGTGCCTTTAAATTCTATTTCATATACTTTATGCCTTGTGAGCAGTCCCTTCCTATTAACCTAAAGGGTGGGATTTCTTTCAAGTGAACGTTTTTTGCCGTGCTGTAGGACAAGCTGATATCAAAATGGTGGTTTGTGCTGTTTTTCTCCAATAACTGTTGAACACGGAAGACTTTCAATTAGAAATATCGCATTTCTTCTGTTTGCTTTTGAGAGTCAGTGAAAGAATCGGGAATTGCTATTGCGTAAAGTCAACACTTATTTCTGCTCGTTGCCTGCAAGCCATTGAAGAGCAAATGCTCAGTGACTGGCTAGTAAATACCTGCCATCTCCATGTGCCTCCTCATCAGCTGCTGGCTAGAGAAAGTTGTCTGGTGGCCTGAGAACGCATTGGGTTGGACCTTGGTCCATCAAGAGGTCAGGTATTAAAGATATAGTGAAAACTGAGTGCTTACAGATATGGAGAGGTACTGAAATAACATGACAAGAATGGTCTGAGAATCATTGAATGTTTATCTGTTCAACATAAGTTTCTGGAAGAACCTGTAAGTATTGTGTGCTGCTTCTCTTTTTTGACTGAGTTGACCAGATAACGTATTTCTTTAATGAAATTATTATCAAGTTGCCTGTGATTCCATGTCAACGCAAAACAAAAATTAATTTCAAAACCAGTTGAGTTATTCCCATTGAAGGCAATCATGACAGATTCTTCACTGATGGAGCATAATATTTTTTTAAATGACCGTGTAGCCTCTCAGAAGGCCATGAATTGTAACTAGAAGTATTACCAGGATGTTAATTATGTACGTTTTATCTTCACGTTTGAAGCTCTTGGTTAAAATATCCCACAAGTTCTGTGAGGTGTTGAACTAAGTGCTAACTGAGCCACAAAGTGGAGTTCTGTGTCCTTTGAGATGATAATGGTGGTGTTTCTACACGTAAACAGACGTGTGCAGAGATCCCCGTTTCGGACTAAAATACCCTTTGGGAGTGGTTACAGAAAAGTGGGAGGTACAGATAGAAGGCTTTTTAAAGACAGAATGTGGAGGTCAGATGAGGAGGACTGGAATCAATAAGAACTGTTTTGGTAAAACTTGTAAATGCCAAACCTAACATGGAAACTTGGGTCACTGGTGAGTTAAATTGAGTCAAAACATAGATCTCCATTAAAAATTACAGCTGAGTTTTCAATTAAATGATTATTTTTTCCTTTAACTTTGTAGTGAACAAATGTACCTTAAAAATAGTCTAGTTTTACTGAAACCTTAATCTCATGCTGTGTAATATGAGATTTCTGCTCATTGGGCTGCATGTGTTTCCTTTGGGAAGCGACTTGGTTTTTCTTCTGTTTCTGGCATGGATAGCTTGAAATGGAATTCTGGAAGTGTAAGCTGTGCCAACTGATAACTAGAAACATTTTTAAATGGTTTTTATTTGACAGTTGCACTTACAATGAGAATAACAAGTTTTATTTCTGGAAAAAATACACATTTTAAAAAATTCTTGACACTTCCAATGAAGTCAATATTTTAACTCCTCTAGTCATTATTTTACAAGAGATCACCTGTGAAATTGCAAATGTACTTCAGAGGGGTTAGAATAAAGTTGGCATGTAGGGTTCTTGCTCATCTCTGTGTTGAAAATTAGGGGTTATGCTGCAGAATGCACAGAGCTGTCATTGGCAAAAGTAATGGGGAAAATGAACAAAAAGCACACAGGGAAGCAAGCAATAATAATATTGTATATGAACATAACTCTGTCATCTTCCTGAAAGATGTAGATCCTAGATCTGCTTATCTGTGTAGTAGAGAAGAATGTGTGAAGAATGTTCTCATAAATAGTCCTTCCAGTAGGTACTGCTGACTAGATATTGTTGGGAGCTTCCTCGCAACTCTGTTAAATTTGCTGCAATTTTTTTTTTTTTGCAATTGTGTAAGTGGAATTCAACCTTAGAAATCTTTTTTTGTTTACAACGAAGATTTCCATTACTTTAAGGTTTCGACCTGAGTATTTAGAGCTTAGTTATTACCAAATAACCTATTTTCTGTATGGGAAACATTATTCCTGTCATTTCATTTGAAGAAGATTTGAGAGTTTTTCAGAAGTGCAACTAATTTTGGAGGTCTTGCGTTACAGTCATTATTACCAAACTGTTGACTGTCATCTTGGGAAATTTTAATTTAATGCTGTGTGAGTAGCTTTTCCAGTTTAAAAAATAAATAAATAAATAAATAAAATCTTGAAGATAATTGTCTGAATACAGAAGGCTGATTGAATGATAAATTAAATGATTAAATGTCAAATATTTACATAACATTCCTTTTCTTTTTCCCTCAGGATTTCCATTTGAATAGAGTTAACTTGGAAGAATCAACAGGAGCAGAAGGTACTCCAGCAGGTGCTAGACCTAAGAAAAAAAATAAGAAATCCTATGATTTAACTGCATCTGATAAATTTTGGCAGAAGCATAAGGGCAGGTAAGCTGTGTTAGATACAAAAGTGATGTGGTATTTGCTTGATCGGATCTTATGATAGGATTTCCTTAGTTTTGTTTGACTGTGATGACATATGATTAAATACTACAGATGAGGCTCACAAATTGGAGCGTGTGCTTGGGAGTTGTGTGGTAGGTTTCAATTTTATTTTTTTTTACTTTTTGTAATAGACTTAGCTATTGAAATCTGATTTTACCTGCACAAATAGCAGGACTGGAGTACAGACATAACTGTCCTTAGTTAGGAAGCGCAAAAAGAAAAATGAATGTATGCAGTCTTCACTCTTATTCAGATAAGAAATACCTTTACAAAGTTCTGTCTGCCTGTTATTGCTGTTATTTATTTATTTATTCAAAGGTTATTGCTTTTAAAGAAAGAATGTGATTAATATGGCTTGTCCTGTGTGTTTTGCTAGGCTTTAAATTTTAAAGGGAGAATTCTCTACGTGTAAAATTACTTCCTTTAGTGAATTTTAAGATAAATAAAAATAATGAGATGAATATAAATTCTGAGTATTCTTTCATGTTGTTATAATTCTATTTTTAAGTTTCTTTGGACAGACTTTTTTTAATGGAAGGATCATTGTCCATATTCATTCCATCATTCATTGTATTTGCTTTTTGTTCTGGAGCACAAAACCGTTTATCAGCATACGTGTATGTAGTTACTGCTTTCAGTAATTGCTTAGGAAGTCAAACGTAAAACATCATTATTTTCACATATTTGGTAATATTAATGTATTGGTATTTCTGAAATACGTTTTCAACATCACCTTGATTATAGAATGTTCTTGAAATGATTTGTGGATCTTAACTGAGCCTAATGCAGAGTATTACATTAGTCCTTTTCCAGAGGTAGCTGAATCTGTCCAACAAGAACTGGAATCCTACAGAGCCCAAGAAGATGAAGTCAAAAGACTTAAAAGTATAATGGTACGGCTGACCTCATGCTTTTCATTTGAAAACTAATAGGACTTACATATTTCCTAGCCCCCTCTGCTAGCCAACAACCAAAAATGTCAGTGCATGCTGAGTTTTAGGTGTAATGTGAACTTAGATGTAGGACTAGGAGTGCCATAATTCATTAGAAGGTTCAACTTCTTGCACGTATTGGCATTAAATTTACGTAATTTCCTTTATTGTAAAACACAGTCCAGACGTTAATATCACTATGAGAAAATTGGTCCAAAATGCACTGACTGTATTTCTGTGTATCATCTTCATACTCATGATTATTTTCATTTTTCTTTACAAACCATTGTGCAAAAACTAGGGCATAGAAGGGGAGGATGAAGGAGCAATAAGCATGCTTTCTGACAATACGGCTAAGCTTACTTCAGCTGTTAGGTAAGTAGTCAATATTGCATAATTTTTTAATTGGTTGGGAACTATTTTTAATTCTTTCATTCTTAGTATCCTTTTAAGTAAATATTTTTTAAAAAAGACTATTCAGCTCATTAATAAAACATAGATGCTGCATTATTCTAATTCAAGACAGCACGTCCTCCACAAGGTCTTCTGCATGCTGCTTCAACCGCGTGTGTTTGATAGTGCTCTAAACGTAGAATCATAGAATGGCCTGGGTTGAAAAGGACCTCAAAGATCATCTGGTTTCAAACTCCCTGCCACGGGCCCTTGAAATGTTTCATCAGCAGCAGTGCTGAAGAACAAAAGTGCATTGTAGATTTGCTTGCATTCTTTCACCACAAAAGCATCAACTATCTCTGCATTCCTTCCTTAGAAGAAAGTTAAAGAAGTCCACTTCTCAAAGCAACTCCTTGCTTTGTACAGTGGAACTGATTACATTTTGTATCATGTAGCTACTGTGACATCTCTTGGCAAAATTGTAGTTCCTTCTTAAGAAAGCTGCATGGGAAGCTTACTTTCCTGCTCCTGGTTACCTAACTTTTTGAATGACACTAAAAATCTGAGAGTTAGACATGTTCCTAATCGTGAATCTGTTTTTCATTCCATTAGTTAGCATGTTATTTGATAATTCTTTGATTCTTTGACATTATTTGATGTTCTTTTGCATTGATTTGACAGATATTGAAACTTTAATCTGTATCAAAAATGAACTAAATGTTGATTATGTAAACCGTAATTTTAATATATGACTTGTTTAGGTAAGAAGGGCAAATACCTGTTGTTGATCATGAGCTTTCGATAGGAATACTAAATTGCCCATGTTGTTGGTATTTTTTTACTAATCAAGATAAAAAGCGTGTGGATTACTTTGCTGTATCTGGGATTCATTAGATCTATATTTTGAAATGTTTTAGTTAAACTGTACTGTATTCCATAATTTTTCTGTAGCAAGTATGCACAATTCAACTAATTGCTGCAACTCAGCAGATTAGTTTGTATTTAATCTTTTCAGCTCTCTTCCAGAACTTCTGGAAAAGAAGAGGCTCATTGATCTGCATACAAATGTTGCAACAGCTGTTTTGGAGCATATAAAGGTAAGATGTCTCTCTGAGTTCAGCTTTCTATGAGTTAATTGTATTCCTTACCTGGAGAAAAATACTTGAGCAAGTGAAGTGAGATGTGAAAAAAAAAAAAAAAAAGAAGGTGAGCTTTCTGAACTGCATGAACCCTTTCATAAATCACAATATAACATTTCCTAGTGTTGAAGGGTAAGGAGGAATGAATTTTGCATATCTGTGTATGAGAAGTGAGGTAAATGCCCTTTTCTTTGTTTTGGAATTTACCACTATACTCTTTGTTTTGTTTTTTTTTTTTTACTACGATGGCCATAACCTTTATTGGGCTGAAATCTTTCTAAATTAAGTTTATGAAAAAGTGTTTGGTTTATTTTTGGGACACGTCATGGCCAATTATGACTGAAGTCTAAGCACTGATGTTATGTTCATTATGTGCTTTATGCACTTGTCAAGAATACTGTTCACCAAATGAAAGTGATATCCAGAGATGTGGCAATAATGACGCAAGTTACCAAACTAGTCTTTTCAGCAGGGTCTGTATTAAATGTCTTCTGTGTTATTTGTACTCTTAGGAAAGATATTTCTTCACTTTTTTGTTTGTCTGCTGCTCTTTTATCAGGGAACTTGCAGATAGTTTTGTATCAGGTAAAGACTTTGGTTATTACTCAGGTAATCTTGAAGATACACCTACTTCCACAGTAGACCAAGAGAAATTATAGGTGAGACTTTAAGAAACAGTGCATTTTTTTCTAGAAAGTGATTCAAGCACCAAGTGTCGTTGGAAAGTAGTTTAGAAAATGTTATCCATGCTATTTAAAAGTGATGGAATGCAACGTGTTCTGAAAACTACTTCAGCATTCCTCAAGTGTGTGAGGTGCATCCTCAGTTATTACTGCTGCTGAACTTTTTCTTAACCAAGCTCTATGAATGAATTTGTTTTGAATTTTAAGATATAGAACAAAATACAGAATAGTTTTAAGGTAAAAGGCACCTACAAAAATTGAATCCAACTATCAGACTACATTAGGACTGATCCGAACTTAAAGCATACCATTAAAAGCATTATCAAAATGCCTCTTAAACATGGACAATCAGGGGGCCATCAACCAGATTTTCAAGACGTCTGTTCCAGAGTCTGACTGCCCATTCAGTAAGTTCTTCCTAGTGTCTAGTCTGAGCTTGGTTGAACATGGTTTTGAGCAATGTACAGGCATCCTGTCTCCAGGGAGAAAAGCTGAGCACCTCCTTCCTTCTCTCCTTTTCCTCCCCAGGAAGTTGTAGAGGGCAATAAGCTTGGAGAAAAGGAGGCTGATCTTAACAAACCCAAGGGTTTGACAGAAATGATACACCCATACTTATATGAGTTTTTAGGACAGAAGCCAGATTTCAGAGCAGCATGTGGAATAGAAACAACAGCATTTCTGATAAACAGTGTCGTCTTTGCAAAAGTCTGAATTGGGATGTATTTGTTTGTTCTTGATTAGGTGTCACTGAGATACTTTCCTGTCACCTTGAGTTGTCTTTCTGCAGCAGCCCTCTGCTAGCCTTAGTCTCCCTTCTCTGACAGGAGCCTGCCACTAGAGAGCTCCCAGGGAGCAGGGATCAATTAATCCATAAATGATTCTTATTTCTTATTCTGCAGAGCGCTCTGTACTTTTTATTACAGAGCTGTAGAAGACTGAGACAAATGAGCGTGTAGTTTCTTCAGTACATTGATGATGCGTGTCTCTATCATTGTTTCTTTGCTTTAGAAAGGATCACTTCCTTCTCCAAACACTGAGGAACTAACTAAACTCAGGCTAGTGCAGAAACAAGTTTTATAATTTTTTCCACTGAAACTTACCTACACAAGAGTATTTTCCCTAAATGATTGTAAAATTCCTCCCAGTTGCTTTGTGCTGTTTTTTTTTTTTTTCTGTCCTTTTCAATCTCTAGAGTGACAAAAAAATACCCATGCAAGGTGGGCAGGTTTAAAGTACAGGATGGTATGTTACTGTGTGCATTTCTCAGAAATACTTTCACCACAAAAATGCATAATCTCAGCCAGTACTTTTTAAAGAAAGTCTCATGATACTTTGAGGCAGTACTGCAGTGTGTTTTATGTGAGGTTAAAAGAGAAACCAGACCAGGATAAGAGGAAGATACATTTTTGGGCACATGTACAGGTCATGAGGATCTAGTAAGACACTACACTTGTTTTCAGGTTATTTTCACTTTCACTTTGATCTGGAAGCACATTCAGACTCTAAAATAGATTCTCTGCATTGTCAGTTACGGTTTTTACTACAGCAAATATGAGTGTTTTTATTCTTGCAGGTGTGAGAATCAGTGCAAAGAATGCTATGAGACCTGCTCTAGTTAGCCTAAGTGAGTTTAATTTCTCTTACATCATATTTTAGTGCTCAGTTTACATCTTCTTTCCATGTGGTCTTGGATAATTTTCTAAGACACAGCCAGAGGAAACCAGAAGTGAATCACATGCTCAAGGGTCCTGGCAGTTTTCTGGCATATTTAAATATTTAGTGAAATGATGGAAAGAACGCATCACTTTTTTCACTAAGTGAACCATCGGCTATTTATTGTCAGCGCTTAGAACAAATTCGTCTTCGTTATGCATTGATTCTTCTCTGAAGATGCTGGTAACTGATACATTTAAGTCTAGAATTGCAGGTATCTCTCTCTAGCTACTGTGGTGTTTCAGGTAATGCCTGTCTTTGCGTGTCTGTCTCACACAGATGCTCACATTACTGAAGAATGTTAAATTATGGCACGTACACTTACGCTTTTCTAAAATATTCATTAGCGAGAGGGGTAGATGTTAATCTTGCTAGAATTTTATATAGTTTTAAGTATTGAATTTCTATGCAAATTACTAGCAGTGATAGATTACTGACCCTTGTTTGGTTTGGGTTTTGTTGAATCCCCATGTAATTTTCTTACCACGCTTTTCCAGTTTTGCTTGATTTCAAGATCTGATGCTGTGAAGGATTCCGTTATCTGCATGGCCTTCCAAATTAACCATTTCATATTTTTTAATGGAATCCCACTATTTTAATGGTTCTTTTGTAAAACAGGTCACGTTTCTGTCTTACCACAGGAACAAAAAAGTGTACACAGCTAAATGTTTATGTCATAGTGGTCTGGGTCATTTTTCTCTAATTCAGCACAGGTGATTAAGTTACTGCCCAGCAAATAAGTTTTTTTCTGAGTTCAGTTGTATTGCCCTTTCTATCATTATCTTGTGGATAGTTGTGTACAGCTCAGTAAGAGGGAAATGGCTGTGTAGCTGCTGTTCCCAGCTTTCTAGAGTGCCTCTGCCTCTTGAAAGGAGCAGACTAAGCCAATTTGTTGCAGGAGGTATCCAACATCTAAACAATTTAAATTATACAGCCACAATTTGATTTATTATGGAAAGTAGATTGATGTCATTAATTCACTACAATTACAAGAGTGATTAATTCACTTTGCTAAATCTTAACATAAGTCAGGTACCTTTCAAAATTCAGACTTCACTCAGCAACAAGTAGTAGTCAGTAAGCATCTCTCAACCTTGAGGAGTAACCCAGAGAAGCATTCCAGACCTGAGGGGATTGCTACTATACAGCACACTGCTTCTGCAAGGAGAGCTCAAATCAGGCTTTCTCTGGCTGCTGTACTTAGAAGGTAAAGCGATTAGTCCTAGTCAGAATATCTTTCGTGTTCTTCATTGTTTCCCTCTGAGCCCTGTTATCAATAAATGTGATGACATCCATCACACTTCAGTTACCTGGCTAGCCTCACTCACTCCATTGACTTCTGCGGGGCTGTTATTTCAGGTTGTTTTCTGTCAATATCTTTGAGAAATTCCCTCCAGGAAGTTAAAATATGATTATTTTTTTTTCTTTTTCTGCATATTCTCTCTCTCCCTCTCTCTAAAAGGAAGTATCTCAGTAAAGAGAATAGGAGAACCTCATGATGACCTTCTAGGATGTTTCAGTTAATCCTGCTTTTCCCCTTTTCTGCCTTAAAAATGAAGGAAATTTATGCTTGTTTTGGAGTCCTGTGCTCAGGTGGAGATTTTGGTGCATTTCAGTAACTTATTTGAAAATAAATTTTGGCTTCATAACAAATTGTTTTTAAAGATGCTAAGTTGAAAGCTTTCACAAATATTAAATAAATAAAGAAGCTGAAATGTGGAGCTTTAATTACAATAGAGATCCTGTCCCTTAACTGGAAATGAGAAAGGTCATTGAATGGTGTTAGGGTGGAATAAGATGTTACATTAGGAAATGAAGAGCAGGAGGCAGAAAGGAATGTAAATGTAAACGCGTCTTTATTTTTCTTCACCTTGCTATCCAGCTTGGCAGCCATAAGGACCTCTTTCTTGCTGTCTTGTCTTGTTGAATCTACAGGATTGTTTAGCTCCCGTTCCCCAGCTTTTACTCTTGGCATGTCTGAGAGTTTGTCATTGAGTGAGAAAAATGGCACTTTCCTCTAAACCGGGACATCTGCTTCTTATCAGCACTTTTTGGAATAGTTGGCTCTTTGGGAAGTAACTGTCTCATTGATATGACATATCTGGGAAATCTGTCAAAAGGTAACTCGTAGTGTTTGTGGCTTTTCAGTAATCCTATGAAATTTTACTTGGTGTCCATCTAATTCCTCACATACCTGCATAAGAAAACTACTGCCCTAATGAGCACTTTCTCTGTAACGTTGGTTAGTCACCTGCTGATGAGAAAACTAAGTGAACTCACTGTATTGATCCATATCAGTAGGTGTGTGTGTGTTGTGTACTGTGGGCAAACATAAAGGAGGGGAGTTTTTTAGGATTGTCAGTTTTCTTTTTGTGAAGAGTGCGAAGTTCATGCTTCAAAAACCACTGTCCCAAATTTTGCAGAGTAAGTATGTAACTGCCAGTAATATTTCTGTTCACGCTCTAAGTACTGTGGCTGTATGCAGCCAGTGAGTTTTCTTTGCTGCAGTTACTCTGTTTTTCCCTACCCAAACAGTCAGAAAGTAGCACAGAGTTGGGAAGAATTTTAAGCAGTTTGCAATGAAAATGAGTTAAGAATTGTAAATCTACTCTTACAATTTGAAGTATCTCATGTTGAAATTATTTTATTTAGAAATTGACCTGTAGACAAATATTTTGAGTTAACATATTTGTTTTATGTTGTAGAGGTTTTACATGCCATCTGAATAAGTTTGTCTTAAATGAAACACCAGCTAAGATAATACAGGCACTGCCAAATTCAACAATAATGTATTTATCTTAATGAGATGAAGTTTCCAGATTTTGTGAAATCCTTTGTTAGTTGGATGCCTTTTGTCAGGGAAAAATATTTTAAAGCTAAAGACATTGATTATAACTCCTTGTGAGGAACTTAAATTTACTTCAAACACAAAAGGAAGTGAATATAATGCAAAGTCTGGAAAAAAACGTAGTGGCTTCTTTGCAGTTGTTTTCTGTATCTGGAGACAGTTAAGAAAGCTTATAATGCAAATTAGAGTTGTCCAGTCTTGTGGAGACAGGTCACAGAACATGTCTGACATGCCAGATACCAAATTGCATCTGAATGAAACACCTGGAAAAAGGCTGGCAGTTCCTGTCTGTTGTCTGTACAGTAGTGTAGCATAGCCACTATCATTGGTTTACCTTTCAGCTGAGTAAGGTATGATCAGTGCCTTACAGCGGTGTAACTGTGGCTGTGAGTACCCTCCTAATACGAGTACAAGGCAAATACAGCTTTGAGAGAAGCTCTACGTCTTTTTTTTTTCTCATTCCACATAACTTTTATGTAATGCCAGTCGCAGTGACAAAATAAGATATTCTTCTACCTCTAGAAGTAGCAAGTGATCAATTCTGAGTTCACTTCATGGAAACTGCTGCAGAGATAGAGCTTGTTAAAATATCCCTGAGTACGAGCTTCTACAAAGGCTGAATTGAGGTGGTGTTCTGCAAGAAACTGCTCTTCACAATGTGTTGGGTAGATAGTAATGAGAAGTAGGAGTTTTATGTGTGTGATACTGTAAGGCAAGTGGCTGCCTGCATAAGCTGACTGCCAACAATTTTCAATAGTAAAATACTCTGGTGACTTTTTATGTCGTATTTTCATCCCTAACTCTTACTATACTCAAATGTGAAATATCCTAATTTTCTTCTTTTCTCTTTCCTTCTTATCTTTGGTTTTTTTGTGTTTTTTTTTTTAATTTTTAATTTCCTTATTTGTGTTCTTAGGAATAATTGTAGTAGGATTCAGAAGCAAGTGAGACTTCCAATGTTTTTCTGTTGCTGCCATTAGAACAACCACTGCACTGGGTTAAAAGGTGCCATAACAATTTTTCATGCCTCAACAACATCGGGCAGAAAATGTTCAGAATCTGTTAACCTGAGGAGAAAGTGTGGTGACTCGTGCCTTACTCTGCTAACACCATTTCAGTCTCCCAGTGACCACAGTGTGGAGCTGAAATGCTTCCAAGGCAGTGAGATGGAGATCCACTCTACCAGTCTCCTTCTGGAGTCGTTGCACAGCAGCATTCCTATAGCCTGAATGTGTTCAACAGGATTTAGTTAGTGGCCAGAAGTTGAGGCTTTGTAAGCTGAGCCATTGTAATGTTTGCTGTAATTCTACATTTTAATAAAAAAACTGTGATGGAACATTAGGTTTCTAAATCAGTGCTGGAATGCATTCTTCTGTGTTCAGATTGGAACTGATCAGATGTGCAAAGCCTGGCTGTCTGTGCACATGCACTGAGTGCTGTCAGTAGTTGCATGGCCATTCCATAGAGCTTTTGCAGTAGCTGTGGTGTCCTCCCTAAAAAAGGATTTTCTCAATTTGGTCTGCATGCTCTCGTAATCTGTCACAGTAAGACGTTGTATTTTTAGAGACTTTTTTTTTCCAGTGTTGGCCAGGTGACCTAATTATGAAGTGTTCCATCTTTATTGAAATAGCTCCTTCATACCAACAGACCTTCAGATTTGAAAGGAAAGCTCCCAGTCTTATCTGGGATGATGCTGTAGTGGATTTAGGAATTTCCTGCTTGTCTACACTGAGTAATTGTCTCATTGACTGAGAGACTTCATGTTCAGCATAAATTTGACACTATGCGTGATGGCATGAAGTTTGCAGCTGCGGCAAAAGTAGAGTTTCAAACAAAGCTCCTCTTCCAGTCTAGTATTTGTACATCGGACCTCCTTTGCTTAACTTGCATTTTCACTTCTACTGTGAGAGTAGTGTCAATTTTCTGAGGTTGATAATGGCAAGCATTATTTTTTTTTTTTTCTGGCGATTTATTTAAAAACTCTTTTTTTAAAACAGTTGTGATGACTAAAACCTTTTGAAGAGGAAAGAAATATTTGTCACAGTATGAAGAATCAGTTACAGTTAATAAATTGTAATGTTTATTCTTACACAGACTAGAAAACTGGATGTGTATTTTGAATACGAGGAAAAAATAATGAGCAAATCTACTCTGGATAAATCTCTGCTGGACATGATTTCTGACCCAGATGGTGAGTACTTTAGATCTGAACTTGGTATCAACATGCTTTGAGATGCAATAAGCACGTGCTATAACTTTGTGGACAGTAAAGAGCGTATGTGTGTTGCAAGCTGTGCAGCTTTGTAAAGGAAACAGCTTGTCATTGATTCCAGTAGTGGTCTAGCATGTTTATTAATAGGGTGAGTTATATATTAAAAAAATGGTGACTTTTGCAGTTCCATAAAAATCCATTTCTAATTCTGTGTTGCTGAAGGCTGTAAGATTTTAACTTCCTTGCTTCTCCAGCATTTACTAATACAGCGTGGAATTGTGTGTTCTGAACAGCGCTGGTTCTTTAGAATTCCACGCATCATTAAAGCCAGAATGGAACAGGGCATTTCACTGGATTTGCTTAGATAAAGGGGCAGTAGGTAGGTAGCCTTTGCTTGGAGGGTGGGGAGGGAGATGGGTGGTAAGATGGTGGAGAAAAGGGAATCAAGCTATAAACTGGGCAGATGGCTGACAGACGCATGGGGGTTTGATGTGCCTTCACACAGCTGTAGCAGATCTGTTACCAGCACCCAGCAGCAGAGCTTCCCAGCTGATTCACATCTGGTTATTACATACTAAAGCTTTACACACTGACTGGTACTTGGGTTCTCTATCAGCAGGAGTCACTGGGAACTGTTCTGTAAAAGGCCGAAGCCAGAATGTGTTCTCGGCTTTTCGCAGTGCTGTAGCATAGAGGCAGTGGCCTCACATAGCTGTCACTGGAACCTTTTAACCATGAACATCCTGGGTGTGCACAAGAAAAAGATTAGACATCTAAGCTAGAGTTTTCTTTATAAGCTAGTTATTCAGTTGTTTATGGTAAATAATTAGCATTTCATATACTTTGCCTAGATAAAAGACAATGGTGAAACAAAAGGATTTAAGTACCATGGTTTTTTCAGTGTATGCTGTCTTGCAAAACTAGATAGCTTCCAATTGTGTGATTTGCTGTTAGATACCAGCAAGGAAAACTTACTTTGAAGGACTAATGCATCAAGTCTTCCAGCACACTCAGTGGTGAATATTTGTTTGTGTGATCTGTGGGGCACTTGCTTTATGGACAGTGATTCCTGCAGAGCTCTTCACAGCAGCAGACCTGAGCACTTACCTGCTTTGTCCTGCCATTTTTGCTGTCTGTTAGCAATTTACCACTCATGGCAATTAGCTGTTTCCCGGTTCAGGGGATATTGCTGTATCCTGGAGTGGTACTAAAAACAGAGTTACTGATTTTGCTTTTCTCCATTAGAAAAGCAGTAGCTCTGATGGCTTCCCACTGAAAATAAAGTTGTTCCATTTGAGGTTTGTCAAGTTAAGTTCCCTGCAGAATATTTATCATCCCTGTCCTCCTCCCAGGCTGTCACAGACCATGGCTTAGGAGAAAAAGGGAAGCACTTTATAAGCAGCCTGGGTCTTGCAACTGTTTATCACAGCTGTGTTTTATACCAGCACTACACTTCAATTACTTTTGCCAAGAGGGGAAAAAAAAATGTTTTCCTAAGATTTATGTAAGTGTACATGATATAATCTAAGCATTTATTTTGAATTTATTTATTTTTTTTGGTAGGAGAAAATATCACCTGCTCATGTCTAAGCAAGACACTTTTGTGAGCACAAACCTCCCAGGAGTTTTGCAGGCATGGTAAATATGCTCAGTGAGGGAAATGCTATCGTGTTCCAGCAGGTATTGCCATAAGCTATAAACTGGCAAGTTGGAAACCAAGTGTCTGAATCAGTTACAGAGACCAGGTTCTCTTACAGTGTCTCTTTAGGACATGCAGAGTGCGTTTTTAGCCAAAGACTCCAGAGGAATGTCTGCCGTGAAAGCTGTTTGTTGGTTCCTATGATACAAAGTTTTTCAGTTTTTGATCTTCTGGCTTACTGGTATTGGTTGAAGGTTATTAAAACTTTTTGTTTTGGAAACAGTTGAATCAAGTTATGAATGTTCGTTGTGACATTGCTTACTATGGGAGAGGCTTCTGCCAGACTAAATATGTGCTTATAAACAAAAGCTGCATATTGGATTAGGTGACCCCCCTGCTGTTGTGATCTATATTCTGTAGCTGGGAAGCATTTTTCTCTTCCCCATGAGTATGGAACAGTGTTGTTGTTTGTGTTTTTTTTTTTTTTTAATGTAACCTGCATGTAAAGGCAGCAAGCAAACTTTTCTAATGAAGTGCTGGATTACAGATTTGAAACATTTGTTTTGAGAAGTGTTCTCTATTATTTGTGGTTCTCTTCTAGAAAAAAAGTAGATGCTGTTTGAATTCTGACATAGTTGGTTATAGTCTAAGGAACACAAGGATGGTCAGATCATCTGTTTGATCTGGCAGAGATGAATTTTGATTCCCATTGATAATGCTTCCCAAATATTTGCTGTAATCTTTTTCTCGAAGGAAATGGTGTGCTAAGAATTCAGGAGGTGAAATCCTTCCCAGAGACAAGTTGAAAGTTCAGTGTTTTTTTTCCTGACCAAAGGTTCAAACATAAGTGCTTTTTCAGCTCTCCTGGTTCAGTACAGCCAACTCTAGAGCTGCATAAACAAATTGAAGAGCTGGAAAAAGAAAAAAACCTAAGCTATGGCTTATATTTTCATGCTTTTCATCAGTCTCCTTCACAGTTCTTCTGTCTGTTAAATGCTTGCAGTTCCTGAAGTTGATGTAATGCCAGGAGGTAACTTACTTTGTTACCCTTACGTGCAGAGCAGTGTTTCTTATAAGCAGATCTGGCAGGTGTAATTCCTTCAGAAACAGTGAGCTTATTAATAATTCCTAAATAAAATTGCTGAATGTCTTCTGCTGTGTGTACTGAACAAAGCCGTGAGGAGAGATAAGATCTGAATTATATATGTATTTATTTATAGTAATGGTTATTGTATGCATACGTGGAAGAGCAATTAACACTGCATAGTTACAGTTTTTATTGTATGTTTCACTGCAGCAGGAACTCCCGAAGACAAAATGCGACTATTTCTTATCTATTATATCAGCTCATCTCAGGCACCTTCAGAGGTACATTCTTTACAGCTCATGACACCACGTTTTACCAAGTAGGCTTTTCTGTGTTTGATCAGCCTTAAGTAGGTACTTGTGCTTTGCTGTGAACAGAAGCATGATATGCCCAGGTAATCCAAAAACTTAAAATAAGTTCTCTGGTATTATCAAAGAATCTGTCAAACGTTAGCTACTACCGTGAAGGATAAGCATGACTAGTAAGAAGGCAGACTGTCTTTTGAAACATTCAGTTCAGAGTTACTATGAAACTCATCTTGATACACTTTCCACTATAAGTAGATTTTAAAAAGTTTACATGATGCTTTTCACTCTATCCTTGTATGTTCAAAGATGATTTGTTTAGTTGACTAGTAGATGCACAATGCAGAAATGCTGTTATCAGAACAATTCAGGAGGCAATTTCTTAATAGTTCGTTAGAGCTTATGATTAATTTCAAGAACGTTTTCTATTATACTGTAGAAATATTGTAATGTAGAATTAATATAGATAGCATGGAAACATTTCACAATGAAATGTTATACTGACTCAGACTAGTAGAAAAAATGAGTTTGGGTTGGGTAAGATGCTCTTCATTTTCACCGGCTGCTGTTGTGACACTTTACATAAACCATGATGTGGTCAGGTTTCTGAAGGATGTAGATATTGTAAACTGTTTCCTTAAAATGCATTTGCTACAAGTAGTTTTCACTAAACTTAACTGTACTTGTGGAATTAAATTCTGTGTGCTTACATCTAAATTGTATTTTTGTACTTGGTAGAGGATGGGATTAATAATTGCTTTTTATCTAAATATTGAAAAAGCAAAGTTGTAGTATCAGTGAAGTTAATGTAATCTTGTATTTCACATGAGTTAATGAGTTAAGAGTAGTTTAAACCTGTTGTAATTCTCCACTTCATAATTTCAGATTGATTTGGACCAGTATAAAAAAGCACTGATGGATGCAGGTTGTAATCTAGCTCCTCTGAGCTACATAAAACAGTGGAAGTGAGTAATTTCCTTTTTTTTCCTATGTGAGGCTGTAATTGGGGTAACTTTACAGAATTCAGTGTGGATATCATACAGTGTAAATTATCCGTAAACATTTATTCTGGCATAATCTTTGCTGTCATTGTAATGGTAATACATGCAAAATCTTACTTTACAATGGAACTCTAATAATGCCAGAACCCTACTCAGTGTGATGCATATCAGTGTTCTTAATTATCCAAGACAGAAAAAATGTATTGAATTTGGTGAAAAGTTGGGTTTGCTCAGCCTCCAGATTTTGTGGTTCATGCCAAAGGGCTACACTGCCTATCAGTTACTGTACATCTTATAAAAATAAATTCCCATTAAATACAAAATCTAATTCAGCTTCTTAATCATTGTAGATGTAGACAAGAGGGAAGCACATGAGAAATAGTTTCTTCCAGAAACAGTTTGAGAAGCATAAGTATTTTCACTTTCAAATGACTGGAGTGGAACACTGTACAGCAGGATGTGCCATGAGATGAAGTAATTGATTTCTACCCCTGCTTTCATAGGGCTTTCACTAAGATGGCTTCAGCTCCAACCAGCTATGGAAACTCTACGCCTAAACCTTTGGGGTATGTTTTTGATTAATTGTCAGTAAACCTTTGGGTTCTTCTGGTTTATTTTAGTAGTACTGAAAGTGTAGGTTTATTTTAATCGTACTCAAAGTGTACAGAGGGATGTAGCCTCGAATAAAACATTTCCCTATTTGAAAAATTTGTTTTTTAAATTAACAGTGCCTGGGACTTGCATAAAAAGAAACCAAAAAAGGGATATGTGGCTAAATCCAGAAAGTAACTTAATATAGTGATTCGTGTTACCTTCACATGAAGTGTACGGGCTCTCATAAGAGAATTCAGCAAGAAACTAAGCCAGCCAGCATGCGTAGCCTTATTTAATCCATAGCAGCAAACAAAAACAACCCTGTGTATTCAAAATGGGTCATCTGTAGGGCAGGAAGCAAGAATGCTCTTACTTTTCTTAGGATCTCCTGGAGAGAGTGTAGTTGGTTATTTTAAGACACAGAATGAAAAGGTAAGGCTGTACATAACCCATAGAAATTCCCTGCTACCAGCTGTATGTTCAGAAGTGTGCTGTCATAAGGAGACTGTCACAGTACAGTTACTGATTTTTCCCATGTCGGTATCAGAATTCTTTCTGTTTTCTTAGGTTGGAAAAAGAAAGAAATGGAGCATTCAAATCCTTCCAGTACTGAAGGCTTTAACTGTTGAGTGGATCAGAGAGTAGAACACAAAGCTCCTATTGATAGCTGAGAATCTAACTGCTAAATTTTAGGTGTATTCCCAAACACTTGGTTGCCATGCAGTTTGAAAAATAGCTTATTCCATGAAAAACTGAATTAGTACCTTTGTTGCATTGACTTTAATAGGAATTGGATATTAATTTTAAGCTTAAAATTATACATAATGTGTGGTTTTTTTTCACTTGCAATGTTGTTTTGGTTTTCAGTCTGTTTTCACGTGTTATGAATACAGGATCACAATTTGTGATGGAAGGTGTGAAGAACTTGGTACTGAAGCAACAAGTAAGTTTATAGACCATGCATTGTCAAGCAATTGTGAACACTGAGGAAAATGACTTTTGTTTCTTCTGTCGTGCTATGAGGCCTGCTCTGAAAGTAATGCCTTCTGTATTCTATTATGGTGGCCCAGAGTGGCAGAGGAGGAGTCTGGAAAAAATGGCACCCATGGTCATTCAGTGTTGTTTGCTGGATGTTTGTGGAGACCAAACAGTGGATGTGAGCTCAATGAGGCCATGGGTGGTCAGTTTCAGCAGTGCAACAGCAGGTCCCCTCCAGTGGATTTTTACAAGTGTGGCATGTAGGCTCTTGTTTGTGGCTGACAAAAACAGAGCTAATGTAGACTGTGTTGAGAACAGTGCTTTGTAGATAAGGATTTCCTCTGTTAACAGAGTTCTTCTCTTCGTATCTGTTGTAGTTTCTGGGGAAATAAACAGGAGGTGCCATTTTCAGCATGACCCATGTTTATTCTGCAGATTAGTAATTCATAATGCAAAATTAAGTTTTTGCCCTGGATGTGGTGAATTTGTATTGGAAGTTACATAGGTGGTTGATTATAATCATAGAATCATTAAGATTGGAAAAGACCTAAGATCATCTAGTCTGTCAGGAAAAGAACTTTACTGATATAATTATGAAGTAGTGTCCTAGAAACCTCCAGCTGACAGAAGTCTTAACATACTGAGACTCCACTTATCTACTTAAATGTGTTTACTAAAGAGGAAGAAAAATTCTTCCATGAAGGCTTCCTATTAGCTGTAATAAAAGGACTGCAGCAGAATATTGCACTTGTTTTGGTAGTCACTCTTCTGCTAAAATTGGATGAAGTACATTTTCTAAAATTCGGAAGCATTATGTTGCTATTGAAACTGAATTAGAACTAGCAGCAAAAAATAATTTTTGCCAACATGATCCCAGGATATTATTTTGCATTACAGGTTAAATCCTTAAGGTGTTGTAGGCTAGTGCAGTTACTGAGTTTCCTAATCTGGCTTGGTATTTGTATTGCCCACTGGAAAACACCTCTAGATGTGAGACTTTTCTCAGCTGAGCAGAGGGTTAGTTTGGCTTACAGAAAGCACTGTTTATTACGTGTATCTCAGGCAATTTGTTGTGTCTGCACTATCTGCTGTTACATCTTATGTTGTGGTTGCCTCCTCCTTGGAGGCATTCAAGGCCAGGCTGGATAGGGCTTTGAACAACCTGGTCTGGTACAAGGTATCCCTGCCTGTAGCAGGGGGGTTGGAATTGGATGATCTTAAAGGTCCCTTCCAGCCCAAACCATTCTATCTGCCAGTGCTACTCTGACTTCCACACACACTTTTGGAAACTGAAGTTCCCCTGGAACTAGTAAATAATATAATACAAGACGGTCAAAGGACTTGATGACATAACTGTTAGAAATTACAGTAGTTAGCTAACTGTACTGTTATGTCCATAAATGACATATTAACTATCAGTACATTGTATAGACCATTGGCACCAGGAGAATTTAAAGTTCCTGGAGTTCCTTTCCCAGTGAGCAGCAGAAATGCTGTTGTGATTGACTGTTACAATGGCAGTTTGTTCCAATGTGAATTTAATAGAGCATGGCTTAGGGATATAGAATTTCTAAGCTGAGGTTCTTGGAATGTGCAGAAGTGAGAAATAGTGCTTTCTACCTGTTAGCTGAAATTTAGCCAGTCTTTTTTTTTTTTTTTTAAAAAGGCACCTAGGAGAAGAGCCTTGATCAATAAGCTAAACACTGCTAAACATTTCCATCGTGTAACATTGTGAAGCCTACGAAGTAAACATTCTTGTGTTTCCATTGTTGGAAGGTTCTCAGATGGCAGTGCTTATACAGCTGTGCAGTATATGTTCATGATGGCACTTCATTATGAACAGGTGCCCATGGAATTTCCAGAATTCTGAAGTGAAGCTGGCAGCTTCTTGAAACAAAGAAGTCGGGGTGGAGGGGTTCTCATGTTGAGTGTTGACTGCTGAGGAAGCACTTTAGCTTTGAGAAGTAATTATTTAAAAAAATAAGATTGCAGTACCATCACCTGAATTAGACAGTCATTGTCTACTTCGGTACTGTTCAGCTACTTCAAAACATGAGCCAAACATTTTAAAGTAGTGTTTCAAATGTTCTGTTGATTGTCCTATGAATAAGGCTTAGCAAGCAATTGAGTATTTCATTAATTTCATGTTTTGTAGAACCTACCAGTCACACGTATATTGGACAACCTTATGGAGATGAAGTCAAACCCAGTGAGTATAACTGCTTTCACGTAGGAGATAATTGTCAAATAGGTAATTGTCAAAGAGGTAATATGTCCAATGAAATCTTTAGGCTTTATAATGGTAATATACCATACTTATTCTTTGTTTACAATAATGCAGTGCTTTATTTCACCAATAGAAACATTGACATAATTATTCCGTACAATTTATTTAGCATAAAGGTACATTAATCATGACATTTGATGGTGTTTCAAACTGTCTTTTTTTTACTGGGGGGGGGAGGAAAGGCCTAGACTGAGCTTTTGTATTATACTGATCTTCTGTTACTCCTGAATTTGTAGAGGTTAAACAATGGTCTGAAATTGTTCTTGAATCAAAGGGATTTCTTTTAAGAGCACGGTATTAAAACTTAAGTAGATATGAACAGGGTTAGTACAGAAAGTTTTCCTTCCCTCATCTTTGAAACTTTACTATTTAGAGGAAAATGTTTTAGCAGTCTTTCACTTGAAACCAGTTTGGTTGATTGCTTTGTCAGGAAAGTCCACTCTTCCCGTTGTTCCTGTGAAATCTTAAATTTGCCAAAGTTAACAAAGCTTTGATTGTGCACAGTCAACACGAGTGCTAGAATGTACAGCTAAAAATAGCCAGAAATCTTTTGTCTAAGCCTTTTTTTTTTTAATTCCTTCAATGAATCATTGATGACCATCCTGTACATAAGATAGTAATAGGATGTGGCAGACACTCAACCTTTAAAAATGGCTTTGAAAAAAAAAAAAAAAAATGACTTTCAGGTGATTTTTTTCAGAACAACCTTAATGACTGTTTCTCATTTTAATGACTCATAATCACATGAGATATAAAAACGGTAATATCTCACATTAGTTTATCTATACGTAGAGGTATGATACTACACAAATAAATGTAGTACAAAGAACACATGGATTTTTGCAATTCTAGCTGAATTTTTGCATTATTCAGAGCTGGTCTGCTAGTGCCATTTGTATCCAGCAGTCCATCTTTATCTTTAACAGTGTGTGCCTGTATGAGTTAACCGTTCACTTGTCAGCTCTTCTGAGCTATCCAGGACGAACAGGTTTCAGGGTGGGCTCCACCCTGCAGTGGTTATGACAGAAACATAGGTAGGTGCGCATGGAAAGTAGCAAAATACAGTAGATTTAGCATAGTCTACTTGCTGCTTCAGATATTAGCAATATGGAGAGGCAGGTAAATAATAGAAGCAGAGGTAAATAACCAATCTATAAGTAGCTTTTTTAAATTGTACTTTATAGGTAGTGAGTCATGATTGTTAAGTGGAAATAAATAGGTGTTATTTTCAGCAGCAGAGTAGATTGCTGTCACTATTTGTAGGACTTTGAGAAGATGTACAGGGTTAATGTATCTGGTCAACCAGTAGAGGTCACTCAGAACACTTAATACAGAAATCAGAAGTTAAAAACTGGTAGGTGAAAACAAACAAAATTTTAAAATAAATGCTAGCTTCCTCTGGCTCCAAGTTTAGGGACTTAGCTGGAGAAGTTTACAATTCATAGATTCTCTTCTTGCTGATGTGACGCTCTCACCTTGTAGTCAGAGAAGGCAGCCAAGATCACTTTGCTAGTGTAATACAATGGAAAGTGCAGCAAGTGACAGCTGAGCAGCAAGGTCCCAGGCTGATTAAGTGAGGACTTAATCAAATCTAACAGCAACAGAAACAGAGGAAGGAAGCTCTTACCTTTAGAAGGCCTCAGGTAGACAGGGATCTCCAGCAAGAGATGCCCTCATCTCTACTGCTGACTCTTAAATGAAGTCTGGGAAGGGGTGGATTCTGGTCACTCAGGTGCACTGCATCCACCTGAGCTCCCCTGGGTTGGCCCTGCCTTCCCACCAGCTGCTCAGTAATTGCTTCAGGCTGTGACTTTACATTTCTGCTACAGCGATCCTCAAGAAAACACTGATCTTCTCACTTGAAAAAGGAAAGATTGTTTCAGTCTGTTAGGTTAAGTTGGTTCTCTACCATGTCAAAGATGAGAATACCTGATCCAAAACAGGAAGTCCTACCTTGCAAGTCACAGGAGACCATGCAAGCCTTTAAGGAGGAGTCCTAACACATACTCTTTGAGTAAATAAATTCAAGAAGGAAAAGGAACACAACGTGTTGCTATTTGTTGGCCACTTTTCCAGTGTCAGTTTAGTATTTATTTAATTTTATGCCCACAGGAGAGATGCTCAGAAGTAATAATGAAAAAATGTTTTTGATCTTATTTAACTCTTATAATTAGAAGGAATTATGGACTAATGCCTGAAATAGAATCAGAGATTCCCTGCTGAAGTTTTCTCAAATATGTCTCAGTCCCATTTAGTGCTTTCCACATGTTTCTAGCTCTCACTTTTTAGAGTTGCTGTACCACCACTACAAACCAGGCTCCAAGGTCATGAATGGGGGCAGACTTGGTGACTGTCGCTGAAATTTCCATTCCATAGTATAAATGCATTTATTTATATAGTCAGTGTGAAATTAAATTTAAAATTAAATTCTTTAATAAGATACATGTGAGGATATTTGTTTTATATAATTGCAAAGGTTCTTAATATCAAATTATATTTTCTTTATGTCTAACTGCTGCATGAATATTAAGTATTTTCTAATATTACGTATAGATTTACCTTGTGTGCACTAGTAAATCCTACAGCTAGTTTTCTACCACTAGAAGATTATTTGTTCCACAGAACGCAGAGATCTTGCTTGTAAGCACCCAGCTGAAATCCAGTTCAGACTCACATACGCTTCATCCATAATGTAAAATACCTGGATGAAACTGTAGTATAGAAACAGACTAAAGCCAAGCAGTTGTCAGAAACAGTTATTAAGAAGCTTTGTTTTTCGTCTGTAAGACTTGGTAAAAACCCTGCTTGTTGCCAGTAAAAATATTGGAAGTGCCTCACTGTTTTGCATGAAGAAAAAAAAAACTTTTATAGTTTAGACAGTCAAACTTTTCAAATTCTTGTGGAACCCATTTCTTCCTCACAAGCTTAATTTTGGTTTAATAGCAGTCATAAATCATGAAATGAAAAGGGTAAGTTTCGTAACAGTAGCAGATTTTGATCTATCTTGTATTTTGTATTCATTGCCTTAGAAGTGTTTTGGTTTATGGTATTAAATCACTAGCAGATCTCTGTAACCTGGAAAATGTTAGCATTTGTAAGTCAGTCACAAGTAACTGCCTGATGTTCTTCTAAAGCTGGTGACAACTTAATCTTTCTTTCTACATATTGCTTTTCTGTTGGGATTTATTATGCAACCAACCGAAGTATGTCTTGGAAATTGTGTAATAATCAAGTGTAGCTGAATCAGAAACAGTTTATCTCTGTTTATGCTTCCCTGGTTCAGTTATGTACAAATATTATGTGCGCACACCCCAGTTAACTTGGAGTGATGCATCTGCTGGAATTGCAAAATCATGGCGGTTTGACTGATTGCCATTTCATGGAACAAATACAGAAATTCATGAGCCTAAATCCATATCTTTTGAGATTTAAACATTCTTTTGAATAGGAGACAGATGACTACCGATACTTTGACCCCAAGATGCTACGGGGCAGTGACAGGTGAGTCTACTCTCAGTTTTGCTCATTTCCTTCTCTGGGAAAAGGCTAACTTGAAATAATTCTTATGTTATTGCTGAATCTGTAAGATCTCTAACTGTTCATTTTAAGACAAGATGGTTGATATGGAAGGAAATCACAACTGAAACCTGGATCAACCAGATATGTTTCTGTCAAAAAGAAAATCCTTGTTCCAGTGACTGTGCTGCTAATTTGTACACCAGTCACAGGAATGTGTAATGGTATTTAATAGTAATTAATGTTAGAATTTTTTTAAAATACTGCTTGGTTTCTTTGAAACTGTTTTTACACTGTTAAATTAAAAAGTCACTGAGCAGCCCAGCAAAATTTCAATTTGAGTACAACCCTGTTTAGTGATCATTCAGTAGATCTTTGAAAACAAAACAGGCTGCGTTTGCTCCTGTATAGACAGGTGCACATGTAAGTTCATGTGTTCATACATGAAGGGGCAGTCACTTCACTGGTGAATTGTAAGAATGAAAGAGGAATTGCACTAGAAGTTTACAGGCTTCTGTCTTCTGCTTCTGGGAACAGTATCCATGCCTGATAACCTTGCTTCTAATATTGTAGATAACAGACTGTAATTTTAACATGCCTTCTAAAAACTCAGCTGTGGGAGAGCTATTGGCTCATTTAATTTTAGAGGTTTATTACTCAGTTGATGTATACCCCTGCTTTTAGTTATTTGCATTAAATAAGAATTTCATCTGTCCAGCTTCCATCTGTTCTTGAATCATGGAAATTAAATTTCCAATAGCATTAAGTAATAATGGGAAGCAAATTTCAAAGAATATGAATGTGAAGTATTACCACAGCTGCACTGCAACTCTTTTTCATGCTGCTTTAATAACATTTTGAGGATTTTTCTCTACTACCTGAACTTCTTTGTCATTTCAATTCTGATGTTGCTGTAACTGATAATCACTTCTGGGATTCTAAAGCATCTGTAAGCAGAAGTGCAGGCATCACATAGATGCTGATCACATTGATGCAGTTGTTACTCCTGTGTCTCTCACTGTGGTTGTGCTCCTAGCTAGCAGCACTGGAGTTTTGAGCATAAAAGAAGCACTGTTATAAAACTCATGATTCAACCTTAAAACTGAGGAAGGTAAAGCTATTCACTTTGTGTATGTGTTCATATAAATGATTATTTTTCATGAAAAATAATTCAATAATGGCTTTGAACAATACTTGCCTTTCTGCATTGTACTTCACATTTTTGTCTAACATGGTTTAGAATTCCATAAACACGGGTATTAGTACTAAGAATGCTAATATAAACATAAATGTCTAATAAGATTTAAGTTGTAGGTGTTTTTCTTTCTTTATAGCTCAGTTCCACGAAACAAAAATCCATTCCAGGAGGTGAGTCATGTAGAAGTTACTTGTCAGTGTGCATGTATTAAAAAAAAAAAAAAAAAAAAAAAATAGCATATAGCATTTTTTGGTAATAAAGAAGAGACCTTGCTTTGCAAGAATCCCTTATTTTGCTTACCTCTAGTATTAATTGCAGTGAGCTGTCATTCTGAAAATGTCTCTCCATCTTCAGTGAGCTGTGTAAGCGTTAAATAACAGTGAAGGAAAAAAAATATCTCAAAAATGCTTCTGGAGATAACTCTAGTAATAACACCATATTTGGATACTCAGTAATTTAACACCCCTATTTTTATACTAGACCTTTACAGTGCTCTCTAAATTTAATTCTCTTTTCAGTCATAAACGATAGTGCTGGCTATGAACTTAAGTGAGACTTCTTTAAGCAACCTCTGTGATTTAAGGAAACAACTCACAAAAGCAGCAGAACAGCTCCTGCTGCCACGTGCTCCTTTTTCATTTCCTACAACTGCCAGTAAAGTTTGGTATTTTTCAACACAAATGTTTACAAATAGAAGACTTACTTACCTGTTCATTACTAAGTTTGCCTCAGCACTGTGTGCATGTCCCCAAATTTTCCGGATGATTTAATTCTTCTCCTGTGCAAAAAAAAAAAAAAAAAAAACACTTTTCTGTGTCACAGGGATCTGCCATAGCAAAAATGATAGAGGCTACATGAGACAACACTGCATAGTGAACTGTTAATTCAAAGAATGGAACTGTTACATTTCCTTATTCTATTCATTAATTGTTCAACATGTTTTAAATATAGCCCAGAAAATACTGATGCCTTTTGTACCGTGTTACAGTATTAAGTAGGAAGGGGAAAGACAATGAAGAAGTGTTCTTTTAATAAATAGAAATATTTTGTTTTTCAAATTAGTTTGCAAGCATCTACAAAAATACTCCAGCTGCTCTTGTGGAACTGGAGCCATCTCCACACAAAAATGCAACGTGTTGAAACTGCCTGTTTCACCTATTTTGTAGTAGGACAAAGAAATATGTTAAAATAAGTATTTGTTATTTTGCATCCCAGTAAAACTCTCGTGTTCTTGGAGTGGAGAGCTAGTTAATCTGTGCTGGGTTCTTATTAGACCGAAGCATGACGAAGACAGTTTTTGTTGTATTAACTGATGTGGGTATATACTTCACTACTGCAACATTAAGGATTTGATTACATGTTCTGATTCTGTTCATGTTGCATTTTAGGCAATAGTCTTCGTAGTTGGTGGAGGCAACTATATTGAATATCAAAATCTTATTGACTACATAAAGGTATGTGCGCTTCTGTTTGTAGTTTCTAACTTACTGATACAAACCGTTACATAGTTTCAGATATAAACAGTTTCAGACACTGTATTATGAGACATAATTAAGTCTTACGAAATTCAGGGTTACATTGGTACTATGCATACCATGCAGGGAAAAAAGTATGTAAGAATTCAGTAGAAAACAGGGATGATAATTTCAGAATGCTAGTTATTGTTTCTGGCGTTTTCGTTCATGTTGCATTTCTGACTGCAATCAGTTTGCCACCTATCAAAGCAAGGATCACGTTTGCATCCATCTCTTAATGCTTCTTACTTGGCTACGTTTAGAAGTTTAGAAGTAACAGGCAGCTCATCCTCAGCATGCTGGATCATGTGATTCTGTGTAGAAATCATGTGATGTGCAAAGAAAAAAAAATATGGAACCAACTGTATAATTGATGGGGGAGGTAAAGAGATCTGAAGTCTCTAGTTCCACCTGGCCAGCATAAACAGAATGTATGTACACCAAAAACAGCAGCTGAAAAAAAACAAACCAACATGTTTAGAATTCCTTTGGGAGCAGAAATGAGGTAGAAGCACTTCCCAGATGTAGAAAGGAAGCAAAGGAAAACTTGATGAAGTTTTGAAGTAGGTAAGAGCAGCAAAATACTATTCTTCCTTCTAGATTTTACTTTGCTATGCTTCTCTCTGGATCAAGGCTTTTCCCTGAAAATAATACATATGCAACATTAGTAACAGAAAAGTATTTTTTCATGTGCCAAGACCTGAGAGTTTTACATTCCTGTTCCAGTATATCTTGCAGAACATGAAGTCAGAACTGCACACGGCTGTTTTCCTCCTTTAGCGGGCAGCTGTTTCGGAACAGAACTGGTCAGAATTGGGAAAAAGAGAGGAAAAGGAAAGTTACACAGTTGTGGGGTACAAGGAGAGGACAGGAGGACCAAAAATTTCAGAGACATTGACAGAGATTAGACATGCAGTTTAAGCTGAAATGTGCTGTACATTTCTCCAGACTATTTCAGCAGTGGGTTATGACCTTGCAAGAGGGAAGTCTCCTTCACCTGTGCTTGGTTAGCCCCTCGCTTCTGAAAAACAAAGAGAAGTTACTGAAAACTTGATTCCATTCACCCTTCTCCCAGGAGACTTGCCCACCTCACCAGATGGCTCTTCCAGGCTTAGCCAGTGCAGCTTGGCACACTTCCATGTATGTGGTGTAGTTCCAGCATCTGTTGTCTCACCAGATGTAGCTTATTAATTATTCTAAAATTCAGTCAGTTTTCCTTCAGACTAAAAAGGAAGAAAAAACCCAACAGGTCTGTCCTCACAAGCAGATACAAAGATTTTATTCACTGCTTTATTTTTTTAAGCACTATCAGTTTTTACCAGTTTGCCACTGAAAACACAGAAAATCTGTGAAAGCTTTCTGAAACAGGAAGCAGTGTTCAGCTTTGGCATTTTGGGGGTTTTTGTAGGAGACTTAACCCTTAAACCCAGTTATTTTCAGTTCTGAGCTAGAATCTCACTTCATCATAAATACTGTTCATAGTTAGGAAGATTGTACCTTGAAAAACATACATTGGCCAACAACATGCTGAAAATGCGTCACCAAAACCTCAAAGCACAAAGAAATTTGCTTGTTCTTTTGTTTTTAACAATATATGAAAGGAAATAAGTGCTGCCTGACTGCCTGCCTCAGCTAGACATTATCGTTTTGCACAACAAAATCAAATTCTGCACAGCTTTAAAAAAAAACAAAACAACAAGCTCTGGTATCGCATTATTTACAAGGCTAAGCAGCTTCAGCTTGGCTCCACTAAACTTCTGGGTGATACATCTAAGTGTGCTGAGTAATTACCTTGGAGCATGGATATGCTTGTATTCAAAAATTACACTTTTAGTAGAATTTGTTTTTATAAGATGGATTTTACAGGAACATGTATTTTGCAGCCTAAAAAGGCAACAGTCTCGCTTCACAATTGTGCCTAGTGTTTCTTTATGTTTATGTTACTGTGCAGCAGTAAGTGCTGCCATTCATATTACGGAAAATAGAGTGTCAGGATTCCAGTTTAGATCAAAATCAGACCTGTTCAGGCTTCAGGATTAAATGTAGCTGAAAGGTGGGGAGAACCAAGTTCAAGCTTTTGCTTAGTGACAAGAACAACTTATTGCAACAAACCACTCCAAATTAATAAAGATGAGGAGATGAAGCAGGATAACCATCTCCCAAATAAGCACGTGCCCACCAGCCACTGTTAAAATCCAGTTCTGTGACTCTGCTGAAACAGCACAGCTGTTATCAGCTATGAAACAAAATCATTTTGAAGAGGCTCCTCTTCCTGTTTTGCCTTTTTTTAAACAATCTTTAATTTTATATCAGGAAAACAAAAAAGACGGTGAGTCCTCTTCTGTATTTGTCCTCTCAGTTCCCTGGCTGCTTATCATTTATCACTCATATAGAGCTAGTAAGGTGCTTTGTTTGTTTATTGTTGTTTTAAAATCACATCAATGATCAAAAAAAAAAAAAAAAAAACCACACAAAAAAAAACAAACCCATTCTGACTATAAAGGGAAAGTACTCAGTAATTCAATAGTGAGACAGATTGCTGGAGCCTGCACTCCAGCTTTGAGGAGCCGTGGGATTATTAGCCAATGCTGGGCATAAACTCAGTCTAAAACTATGCATTACTTACACCATTTTTTCACTTCTCCAATGCTGCCTTGTCAGACAAGTACTATCAAACTGCTCACTGCAGGCTAGGATCATTATGTATCCAACTAAATGCATCATAATATTGTTTCAGTTGTTTTTCTAAAAGCTTTTTCAAACATGGAAATAACAGAAACTTTCTTGCTCTACCACAGGCAGAGCTGTAGGACTTAAGGATAATGGAGAAATACACTTTATAGTATGCAGTAGTATGCAGTTAGTAGAAGCCACTTGTGCTACTCCTAACACTTGATTTCTTCCCATCTTTTCTTTTCCTTAGGGTAAACAAGGCAAACACGCCCTCTATGGCTGCAGTGAACTTTTTAATGCTACACAGTTTATAAAGCAGGTAGGTACTTCTAACAGTAACTCTGTAATACTTGTTACTGTAATAACTGTGACTTCCGTGACTGGGTTTTAACTTCTATCTCTATGGATTTTTGTCTCTGTAAAAACAAATTGATGTGAAAAAATAATACAGTTTTGTTACTGTTCTTCACTTTATTTAAATAGGGGGTTTGGAGTCACCGTTGCTAACTTTAGAAGGCCTGTGTTGTCAGTGTGAGTTAACAGGCAATGCAGCTGGAATAGTTCTTTGTAACTAGCTTAACATAAAACCTACGGGGGGGGGGGGGGAGAAAAAACAGTTCTGAAGTTCTGACACTTTTTTTCCACAAATAGGATCTTTCCAGGCTATTCTAGCAACTCTCCTGAATTAAAAATTGCTATTCAACTGCAGTCTTGAAATCTGTGTTTAAGTTTTGCTGTTTAGGAGTACTGGAACTGTGGGAGCTTCAGGTTATCCCCAGTTGTTTTTTTTTGTTTGTTTGTTTGGTTTTAAAAACAGCATTAAAAAGAAAGTTGTGATGCTGTTACTTCTGACCCTCTCCAGCAAAACTGCAAAATACAAGTTATTCACAGTGCTCAGCCCTCCAGTAGCTGTCAGCACCTGTGCTTTTACTGCCTCCCTAAATTATTCAGACCTACATTTTGAAGAACTAAATTCACTAAGGTCTGTTACATATGAAGGAGAAAAAACAAATGCTGCTTACCATCATACAGTTCTTCAATGAGCTCAATTTCCTTGTTTCACCAACCCTGATGGTACATACCAGACTTAACGCTGAAATTTATTCATATCTCAGGATTTGAAACCTAGAACCTCTTGTGTGGGGTTATGCATTAAATATTCTATCACTTGCATGCTTTTAATTGGTTATTTCTCACAAGGCTCGTAGGACAAAACGTTTACTGTATGCACTGAATATTAACATGCTGAAAGAATAATGTTACCAACCTAATCATTTCTGTCTTTTCATGTGTAGCTTTCCCAGCTTGGCCAGAATTAAGACTGAAACACCATGACCTGAATGTCACCATGACAAATTAAAGAACTGCTACAGCATTCAGATAACTTCAAATCTGTTGTTTTGTCACAATATTAAAACTTACAACAGCTTCATTAATATATCTTCTCAAGAAATCTGTAATTAGTACTGTGTATATCAACATTTCTGAAATAAACCTTAAAATGTGCGATATTTTCGTTGAGCATTAAGTCATATTACTTTCTAAATGCAGTATTAAGTGTGGCTGTGACAGAGCTGTCTGATCAACATGGCATTTTCAAGATCTCATAGACAATTTCTGTTCCAGTAAACAAAGCAATATTTTGAAGAAAAGGTCAAGTCTTTCTTCAGGAGCTGTGTTCCTGAAAGCCAGCTATCTTCATTAAACAAAACTGAAATGACAAAACTGCCTTTCAGGACCACAGACAAACAGCCTTAGTGCACGACGACTGCAGCTTCTAGCTGTCACCCTTTAACTTTACCAAAGTCCTTGGTTCTGCACCATCTTCACTCGGTGGTCTGAAGATGTATTTGAAATTACCTTCAGTACAAGTTTTTGATACAGTAGTTTAGCTTTGTCTGTTAAGCTTATGTGTTTTTATTCATCTACTTGTCTAAATAGTCATACAGTTTCAAACTGTAAATCCTTTAATGATTTTCTTCTGCACTTTTTATTGTAATTGCTTTGACTGTTATGTTTGGGAAGAAACCAAGCCCTACTCATAGTACAGCTCAGTAACTGTTTAATAAGCACATGTTTAAAACACATTATAACAGTTGCTGTAGGTAGAGCTGGTGCAGGAACAGGCAGCAGTTCAAGGATTTTCATTATATAATTAACATCTGCCAGTACTGACAGATCCTGAGAGCGTGTACAGGGATTGAGAGAAGACAGCATGATAGATTTGAGTCTCTGCCTCTAGAAATATTCCTTCTGAAAATATCACTTCTGCCTTTCAATAAGAGGTCTAAAGTACTCTTAAGTAACAAGGAAACACTTAATGCGGATTTATTAACAAACAGTGACACCCTAAGAATTACTGATGTACTGTATGTGTTTGTCAGCATTTCTTTGCACTGTTCTTCAGCATCTGATGCTAATTCTGCTTTAGAAGCAGTACTTTCCCCCTCCCCATAGAATTTTTTTCAGAACATCTACACAAGAAACACAGTTGATCTCTTCCTTAAAAATCACAATGAATGTGTCAGTAAAGATTTATATAAACTAGACCCTTATCAAAACTCAGTGTTACTTAATTATCTAAGCTGAGTCTTGTAAGATACTCCACATCACTACTTTATACATCCAAGTTTGCCAACTCAATAAATACATTTATTATGGTGTTAATGATAGTTGTTGTAGTGAATGTTCTCCCATAGATCAGTCAGCAAGGGCTGAACGTCACAGTTCATTCTTCTCATTCCCTGCATGTACGCTATGTTTATTTGTGAGAACAGGGTCAAAAACATTTGGAAGAATGACTTCAATGTAGTTAAATGGAAGCATTCCAAGCCAGGTTTGCTGCCCTGAGCAGCCTGATCTAGTAGGTGGCAACCCTGCCTGTGGCAGTGGGGTTGGAACTCAGTAGTTTAAGGTCCTTTCCAACCCAAGCTGTTCTATGATTATTACTTCCTGAGGCAGTTTGTTCCAGAAGCATGAATCATAGAATCACCGAGGATGGAAAAGACCTCCAAGATCATCTAGACCAACTATCCATCAACTACCAACATTTCCAGTAAGATGGGAATGGGTGTTCAGTGCTCTTCTCAGCAAAGCATTGCACAGAAGGAATTTTAGAAAGACCAGAGTTTTTAACTGAAAGACACACCAAATGGCCACCAGGAAGGTACTCTTCATAGACAGTTTTAACCTTGCAGCTGACAACCAAGTTCTGAGAAAAATACACTGATTGCTTTTTGTTCAAAACTCGTGGCAGTCAGTGATACACTGATCCCTGGTCAGTTCTACAGGGAGCTCTCCTAAATCACAGCTTACAGGATTTGTTGCTTCAGCAAGCTATGTAAACAGAAACTGGAAATAAATTAGTTTGGTTTATGTGCTCAGGAACTTAGTTTGCAGTCTTTGTACCACAGCTGAAGACAGGTCTAACTGATACCCAGCTTCATAGCCAGATCTTCAGATTTGTTGTATGAACACACACTAGGCAGATAAGACAATTGAAGGCAATTTTAATACTGCAAACATTCTGTTAATGTACCAAAAGAAAAAAAGCTTTGTGAAGGAAAGAGAAATCTTAAAAGATCTCAGTGAACATTAAAATCTCCAACTTACACAACCTGAGCTATTACTTCCTATTATTTTTTTTGTTAGATAGTCCTTTTCCTGAAATACCTCTGTGGAAGTAGCTTGTACAAGATGACTATAATTATTGTAGAGAAAATAATCTTAAAAGTAAGCTGGCATTTCATAGAATGATAGAATTGCTCAGGTTGGAAAAGACCTTCAAGATCATCAAGTTCAACCACAACCTAACTATATTACCCTACATCTAACAACCCTCCACTAAATCATGTCCCTGAGCACTGCATCTGAGTGGTTTTTAAACACACTCAGGGATGGTGACTCAACCACCTCCCCGGGGAGCCTATTCCAGAGCTTAACAACCCTTTCAGTAAAGAAGTTTTTCCTGATATCCAACCTAAGCCTCCCCTGGTGCAACTTGAGGCCATTTCCCCTCATCCTGTCACCTGTCGCCAGTGAGAAGAGGCCAACCCTGCTCTTACTGTGAGCACCTTTCAGGTATT
Organism: Centrocercus urophasianus; assembly: GCF_019232065.1. Classification (NCBI taxonomy): domain Eukaryota; kingdom Metazoa; phylum Chordata; class Aves; order Galliformes; family Phasianidae; genus Centrocercus; species Centrocercus urophasianus. The sequence continues at coordinate 27,431,529 of NW_024884586.1, forward strand.
GGAAGAGAGCAATAAGGTCTCCCCTCAGCCTCCTCTTCCCCAGACTAAACAGCCCCAGTTCCCTCAGTTGCTCTTCATAGGGCAATTAGGTAAGCATATTCCATTTATAGCCAGCTATTATGTACTGCACATCCTCATAGTTCCCTCAAAGGTTTGTGCTGAAAAGCCAGGTAAGGGCCAGACAGCCACTTGCCTAGTGCTGGGAGCCTTAAGTAAAATAGTACAGGCAGTAGTCATGCTTTAAATGCAAGGAGGGCCAGCGCATTTTAGACCTATTCTGATGCCTCTGTTAAGTCACACATTTGCACAGTTTTTTGTTAATAAAACCCAACTCCAGTTTTCATATCTCAAGACTGGTCATTCTTCATGGGATCACAGGATGGCTTAGGATGGAAGGGACCCTGAACTCACAAAATCATTTGCTGGAAGGGACCTTTAAAGACCATCTCCTTATAACTCCTTCTTGCAAGCACAAAATAAAGCTACTCACAGAGGGTCTATGTTTGCATTTAATTAAAAGCAGGGCAAGGCTGAGTCTCCAGTATCACACTTTGTCCTCAAGAAGAAAATAAGCAGCCAGGTCCTTGGCTGCAGAAAACCAGCACATTGTAGTCCAAGAAGAGAAACCTCAAGACCACTACTTGGTTTAAATGCCCTTATTAGTATAACATTCTTGATACAAATCAGTAATGCTTCCCTATGTTAGAATAAGATTTTGCTAAGTGATCATGTTCACATCAATCCGAATCATCTCCAATGAGAGCAATTGCAACACCTTGTAAAAAAATGCCAAATCTGGTACCTTATACATGAATGATGCCTCCACTCAGGTTTATTACAACTCAAACACAGACTTAAATTTGTTTTAAAATTCAAATATTCAATCTTATGTTTTAGAGTTTTTTGAGAAGCTTCATAAATCAACATACACAGTTTTTATCTCTTTCAAATGCAAATAACTATTTCATATCACGCATGTTGGAGGTTTAGAAGTATGTAAGCACAGACTTCAGCATGGGCAACCTTTTCTATCATCTGTAAATCCCACATGATTAGGATCTTCCTACTTGCTCTGTTTGTTCTTTTATCAGTCAGTTTTCTGCTACACATGCAAAACAAAGCCCATCACATCAGGCCACAGCACTGTAAGAAGCTGAAACATTAGCCAAAGGTGGTGGGATTAACAAAATGTTTTACAGGTAGGCATTTCTTTCCTGTAGAGCTTGCATGTTAGGAAAGCTGCATATCATACTGGCAGTTTTGTAAGCAGAGAAATAAAAGTACTCTTTCTATATATTAGTGAAATAAAACATTCCTGGTACTTTATGTTCCAGTCCTCAAAGAGGACCTCTTCTGCTTCATTCTTCCTAGGACTTTTGCCAGCTAAACTGCTGAATTCCAGCTGTGCTGTGCCATTCTTAATCAAGAGCATCAATACATTTCTCCTAGATCATTCATCAGCCATGGGCTCTGCTCATTCAGAAGTGTTTTTAATTGATAATTTTTGCTTTTAGGAGTAGGCATCTTTGTCTCTCCACATGCAATACAGAGGATTTTCTTTCTTCCCAGTGCAAACAGATCTTTGGATGCCTGGCCTTCTGTTACAATACTCGTGCTCAGAGTAGATATTGGAAAGCAGACAATAGGAAGATTAGGACCACAACACACACGCAATAACTGTAACTTGTGTGTTTGTTTTTTTTTAGTATCTCTGACAGCCTGAAAGTCACTTTTCCCATAGGAGGGAGATATAGTAGTACAAAGAAGAAAAGGAGAAAGAGCAACAACCAGAAATCCTCAGGGAGTGTCAGAGGAAGAATACCACTACTTTGTAGGCTCCCAAGATTTGCTACGCGATCGTTCTGCATCATTTATTGGGAAGTGGTGGAAGCCTTCCCTTGCCACGTCACCATCTTTCTGATGGTTCTGCAAAACTGAATTCTTCCCACGAGAAGAATCTAGTCTGTAAACCCAGCCTTGCACACAGCAACAAAAAGCAATGTTGTTTAGAGCTCATGCTCTCTTGGAGAAAAGAGAACAGCTGAATTTCTGCAGGCATAAGGCCCAACATGAAGACACATGATCCCAGAAGAGGTCAGTCTTGTGCAGAGCAAGTTCATTATTATTTTTGTGAGAAAAATCTCTTATTAGCTAGGATTAATTTGTCTTTTTTTTCCTTCCCTCTCCCCCTCAATTCACCAAACATAAGTGATCAAAAGCACAGCCCCTGCACTTCAGGACAGGATCCAGGTTAATCAGACAGTCACTGAAAGCCTGATGAAAACTATAGTTCCAGAATTGTGGAAATCAACCCACAAACACCAAATCCGTGATGTTTTCCAAATTCTTTTTCCTCTTTATCGTGTCATTTGTAATTTATTCAGTTATTCTCCTGGCCTGGCTTCCCTACGTGCAAATCTATCTGATCAGGATCTGGGCTTCCAGTGCCAAGCTCACAGTATCCTAGCCAAGCTTTCTACAAAGCCTGTCAGTTTTTAGAAGTCCATTCATCAACACTGGCACGAGCCCTAAATTCCATAAGGGCCTTAAAAACCTGTTCCAGTGTCCCAGCTGAGACAAGGGTTTAGCCCCCAAATGCTAACATTAATACCTGATCAAAGGAAACAGCTAGTTGCCTTCCCAAACCCACAGAAATATTCGTGCATCTGAAGGTCCTGAAGGAAAAATATATCAGATTAAGAGGAATCTTTTGGCACAGAATGAGCTTGCTTTCTGTTACGTATTTTTCATAAACACCCATTTTGAGAAAGAAAACAGCTCTAAAAGAGTAAATACAGCTCTGGCTAACTTAGAGCCAGAAGTTCTCACAGTAAGAAATAAAGAACAAATGTCTCTATCCTGTTGTTAGTATTTCACATTTTGATGCTGCTTAAATGTATTCCTATGATGACAACAAAAAAGCTAATTCACCTCAAAGGGTATTCACTGAAAAGCAATCTTACTAATCTCCTTGCTTTCACTTACAATTATCACATTAAAATAACTCCTTTTTGTTCAAGTGTTTTCACCAAATCCTCCAGATTCACTCCCTCTCTACAGAGTTTCACTTTTTCTGATGAGGCTGAGCACAATGCTCCTAAATGGAAAGACAGGTCAGCTTTTACTGCAGCACCCAGAATTCTGTAAGACATCAGTCACCATTTCCAAGTCTGGTGTCTTCCAAGACTTGACAGTTTATTTTGCTGCTTCTAATGGAGGTGGAACTATGTGGAAAGGGCTGAAAGCACAGACTGCTCTTCATAGAGGCATCTCAGTTATCACCTAAGCTTCCCTGCTCGCTGTAGAACAGCGTTGGCTGTGTTTGTGACCTGGGGACTTCAAGAATGTCAAGCCTTAGCAGGGCACAGCATGGATCTCAGCTGAATACCCAGACTAAAAGGTGTTGGGATGGCACAAGTAAGTAGGAAGGGCTTACAGAGCTGGCAGAGCCCAGGGCACAGCAAGCTTATTTAGTTTACTGAAATCTCTGGAACAGTCAAATATTGAATCTGGTGACCACAGACAAGGATGCGTAACCAAAAGGGCTTCAGCCTGTCCCATGAAAGGAAAAAGGGAGGATCAGGACTCTCCCAAGGCAATAGGGTGTACAACAGGGACTGACTGTTCAGGCAGTAGTGTGAAAGAGGAAAGGGATCACAGAAAGATTACTCTGAACAGAAAGAGTCCAAAAAGGAAATTCCCTCATAAAATGAAAGGTGAGAACAAAGTAATGCCATTTGTCAGCAAGACAGAGGCACTGCGTTCAGTCTCCTACGATGTTCCCACCCACGAGTGGCCACCATAAGGGGGCCTCTCCCACAGGAAAGTCCTTACTCTTCTTCACATGGGTCTGTGGGCCTACAGTAGTCACCCATAGCCAAATGACCACCTAGCACCTAGGATTCCCATCCTGGTGAGCCAGGGATGGCATCAGAGACACACTGGCATTCCTCACAAGAAGAATCAGCTACCATAAGTTCATATCTTTATGCATGGTACCAAATCCAAGGGAAAACAAATGCTGCCCAGCCAAAGAGTGCAGATCTTTTGTCAGCAAAAGTTACAAGCACCAAGATAAGGCAGTTCAGCTAACAGCTGCTCTGAGATATTGCATGGCATTCGGATGATCCTGTGGTTCTTACTATTCACTGGAATTCCTTAATCAGGCCCAGGTATCAGATAGAAGTGTACTAGAAACTAAAAATTACTTTTTGCAACAGAAAACAGTCCAGGAAGCACAAGAAAACATTAGCTGATACCAGTCAGCTGCATTGAGATGTATACAATCAGATTCTCACATCTTTTAGGACTGGCACGCTCACCAGAATATACAGCTCCATATGTCTCCAATTCTTGAAAAAGATTGAAAGACTGTCAAGAAGTACACACACAGCATCTTACTACCGCTTTGCATGTTCTTTTTGTTCCTTCCCAAATTCATTATAGACTTCCCAAATTCGTTATAACTCACCAGCAACTTCTTTCTTTACTTCATGCAGCACAATGGCAGACATGCAATAAATATTCCCACAGACATTAGGACAGAAGCATATTTCATAATCAAACACAAAATGTGGTTTTACAACTCTCTAAGTGAGATTTTCCATATCCCACTTAGAATTAAATGAGTGTTGTCTTCTTTATGAAAGTCCTTTTCTTGTATCTGACACTTAAAAGGTCCGAGTGTGCCTAAGCTTAGGATATCTGTTAGTCAATTGTTTTGAAGTGGGAAAAGTTTACACAATGATGAGGATTAAAATAAAATTGTTACTAATCAAATGACCTTGTGAGAAATGCTTGTGCCGTGTTTCTCACAACCTCCAGTTATTTTACTTGCTAAAAGTAAACCTGAACGGCATGTGGGTATCATGAGCTGTACTCCAAATGGAATGCAATTAACTTCAAATAGATTTTTTTGTTGCTTTTTTAAATAAAAGTGTTTTTCATAACTTGGTGTTCCCTTTTCCTTTCCCCACTGTGATCAGAATTTAACTGTCTAAAAGTTCATCTGGCAACAGAAATGTTATTTCCACTTTGCCTACAGTAACAGTCATTTTCTCAGGGGCTGGTTCATAGCAGATGCTTTTGTAGATATTCTTTAAACTTTGCCATTTCGGAGGCAAACATCTCGATCAAAGGATGAATAAAAGCAAACAGCCACAGGAGATTCTTTCTCCACTGACTACCGCCAAAGGGTCCTCTCAAGTTATGAGCTCCCAATCTCAAAGCCACCTTTAGTTTCCACTTTTAACGTCTAAATTTCTACACACTACAAAGCCTCCTTATGGAATAGGCATACTTAATTTTACTCACCACTGTTTCTAAGGAAAGAAGGAAGGGGAGTTGGGAGTGGAAGAAGGTGCTACAGCATAAGCATTCCACTGATTCAAAGAGCAAGAACAACACAACCTAGGCAGTGACAGACTTTATAGTCACAGAAAAAGATGAAGACCGTGATCACTGTCCCTGCTCAGTGAGCAAGGAGGAATGTTATCACAACTAAGGAAATGGAAAGGAACGAGGGAGATATGTAGTAGAAGAGAGATGGCTAAGAGGATGGAATAGCCACCATTTGAATTAGATGAGCTTTTAATTTGGTCTCCAAAAAGAAGTAAAAGAAAGTACAGACATTCCTCCTGCAAGGGTATTACTGAATGTGCAAAAGCAAGCTTTTCCTACTGCAAGAGAAAAGGGCCCTGTTCTACTGAAATGAACTACAGGCCATTTAACAAGACTTAACAAAAAGGAAAAAGAGCATCTTAGAACAATGCATCTATTATAGCCTTGTTTTCCAGCAGATGTTTTGAGGTGACACAGAACAGCTCAGTAGCTGGGTGTTCTGTTTGAAAGACCATGCTGTGAGTTGTTCCGGAACAGAACTATTTTGGCTATACAGGGCTTTTAAATTACCATTTTTAAAGCATACTTAAGATGGTAAGCTATGTGTAGCTAAAGACTTTTGTTTGAGGAAGAAGAGCAGAAGGCCAATAAAGGTACCTCTGCAAAAGGAAAACAGGCTTTGTTAAATCAAAAGGCACAAATAATACTAACTTATCTGCTTTTCATAGATTCCTCTGCAGCCTTACTAAAATTATGTATTTCATTGGAATTCAAAACTAACATTTCTAGGTCACACACACGCAAGAAAGATTTGCTTTGCAAAAATATTTTTGCAACAATCAGGTGTCTGACTGCACTTCCGAAAGAACTAGCACAGGAGATGAATAATGATGCTATGAACTACGTTTGACCCTTACAACGCCTTTCATTTTGAAACAGGGCCTTCTCTGAAGCAGGAGCCATATTCATAATGAAAAATTAAAGTTACTCTGTATTGAACTTAGTTTCCTAGAAGAGAGTAAACGAAGCACAGTTTAAGGGGCAAGAAACCCAAGGATGTGCCCAGTATCAGTATTTCTTCCAAACTGATCAAGAGCCCGGGAGCAGCCAGTCCACAGGCACCTCTGCCATGCTCCAGCTACAGGCTGTCATGCAACTTGTGCAGCTCTTCAAGCAGCAAAATGTGTTATTTCACTTGTATCCTACCAGCAGCAGATCACTAAACCAGCCTCTGGCCACAGCTAGCACCTACCACATGTAAGGCAACCAAACTATTTCCAGTGCCCATCACTGCCTGAAGCACTAAACCAACAACCCTTGCCCTAATGCTACCCTGCCATCAGTCCTTAAGATAACTTCAAGCCTACTTCTTGTAACTTCTTGTAGCAGTAGAATATTCAAATGTATACTCTCTATTGTATAATACCAATATGTGCTTAACAGGAACACTGCTTATGGCCAGCAATATCTGACACAGTACTATTGGTTCTGCCCACACTAAGCACTTGGAAATAAGTTCTTTCATTTCAAGGCTGAACACACAAAGATTTGTCATATTCAGGTGGTGCCTCTACTAACAACAGGAGCCCACACAGAAGCTGTAGGAATTGCCTCTGCAGATGCTTAGTTTGTTTGAAGTTCTGAACTAACCCCCACAAGTTTCTAGAATACATCACATTTTAGAAAAGTCTACGCATTTGACAACAATCAACTGAGCTGTATCTGCTTAGAATCCCATCCATTACAACTGCAATGCAAGCCATGGGAGAAAGAACGTTCTCCATAGACTCTGCATGAGGAGGAAGCAGCCCTGATAGAGATGGGACATTACAATGCCCAGCATTCTTCACAACGCCTGTGCTCCTGTCATCCTCATCAGGACGCACACGGAGCATAGCAAGTCAGGCACCACCAGTGTTTGGTGGTTTGACTTGTCAGAAATTACACAAATGCATGACTTCCAGCAACTGCTGAAGCCTCTGATGTTCCATTTAAATATTTCAATTAAAAAAAAAAAAAGTCTCAAACTATCAGTATTTTGTTAAACAGGTTTTGTTAAAGTTTTAAACAACCCCTATAAGACTCTTTAAATCTTTTCACCATACCATAACTCAAACTGTTTTGAGATTACTGTGACCAAGTATCATGTTCTAAGGGTTGGTAAGGCTGAAGTCAGACATTTGAAAATCACTTTGATTTTACATACTAAAACACACAGACTTGACATAAAAACAAATACATAACTTTCCTAAAGTGCTCATCATCATCTTAATTCTACTGCAATTGAAGGTACCAATGCAGAGGTAACAGCACTAACCATATTTGCAAGACCAAGCAATCCACCCAGCCACCACCTCCTGGAGGGGCAATTTTAGCTGCTTGGCTGGAAAAAAAAAAAAAAAAAACAACTCATATGCTTGCAGTAGAGAACTTGGATCCACTGCAGATTTCCATCTCTCTATTGATGATTCACAACAGATTAGTCCAAACATGCAATATTTCATAAGCCATAATCAAAAAACTTTTCATTACAATTACGATATTGGAGCACTTCATCTCATTGATACTTCGCAAATACTACATATTTTATCTTGATTTTTTTTTCTTTTTAATCTTAACTTTAATGGTAACAGCCCAACAATCCCTTTGAGACCCTACTGAAGGCTCCTACTACACATATGTAGGCACACAAACATTTTCTCCAAATAAAAGCACCATGCCAACTGCAGGCAGAGTTCAGAGTTGCACAATGCAGACTCCGAGAACCGTACAGCAGACATCTCTGCACCCAAAACAAGGCAGTGGGAGATGGTTATGAGGTCCCAGCTACCTCTCTCATGTCTCGCAGTGGCATAGTGCAGAAGTCTTCTAAAAATCAAACACTAACCGCTGCTGCTGTAACAGACAGCAAGTAAAGGTAATTCAAATGCAAGCGAAACATTGGTGTCTTTTTCTAGAAAGTGTAATCTCCAGATGCTGTGGTTAGGATTGAAAAGCATTTAACATTTCAGCATTTATTGTGCTACTTCTAGGAAACTAGGGAGGTATATTGAAATGATTTCACTACTAACACTAATAGTATCACCCATTGCTAACTCGCTGATTTTCTCTGGACAAGTGGCCCTATTAAGGTCTCTTTTCAGCACTCATTTCTTTGCTCTGCCTTTCCCCCAACAGTTTTCTCTCTCTCTCTCTCTCTCTCTCACACACACACACATTCTCTTTTTCACTTACAAATGTCCTCCAGGCACTCATTAAAATACTACAGGACATCATTAAGAGTCAGAGGATTAAAACCCACTTAAATCAGCTAGACAGGAAGGCAGGAGCCCGGGGAAAGAAACTGTTCTGCTGAAAAAACCTCCCTCTCAATCTAGTGACAAGTGTCTCTCTCTGAGAAACCAGGGAAGAAAATCCTCCCCTCACTCCCCAAAGTCAGGCTCTATGAAGGGGAATATTTTCATTTAAGTCATGAGTAGAATTTTAACACTCTTGAATATAAATAGGAACTATTAGACACAACAGTCTTAAACCCTCTGCCTTCACATACGTCTTGCAAACATACAATGGTGCAGTTTTCTGAAACTATCTTTGTATTACCATTGAAAGAGAGGTCCCACACGCTATAAGACAGAGAGACTAATTCATTCCACAATCTCAACACTAAAATGATTTGCTGCAATTAAATTTTCACTAATACTAATGCATAATTGTTTTAAGAGCACCTAAATCTGAAAAGTGGCAAGGGCCAGGGAAGCAAGAATTTTTGTGCTTTTTGATGCATGAAAAAATCAACAACATAATGAAGCCATACATGACAACAGAAAGGAACATTTAAAAACACTCCTCCCCCCCCGCCCCTCCTCAAATTACTCAAAATTGGGAAGGCCAACTCTGAAGTTCAAATGTTACACTTCGAAACCTCAAATGAAAGAAAGTAGTCAAAGATAACATTTCAGTGCTAAGAACTGTTCCATTTCTTGCTGACCCTCAGGTAATTCTGCTCCTTGCTCTCTGTCCACAATGCCCGATGGGTTTTACAGCCTGCAGCCCTGGCATTCCTCAGCTCTCTTGCTGCCACCAAACCCAGCTTTGTCCAAGCGCTCAGCTCCCGACTGCTTGTTTTGTGTGCAAAAGCTTACAGCATAGCAGAAAAACTTAGAGTAAGGGTGATATTTAAGCAATTTTAAAACACAAATTAAGCAATAAGAAGTTGACAGTCCAGATGAAAAATAATAATGAAGAAAGAACGCAGTGAAACAAAATCACATTATTTGACATTTCTGCAGTATTTACAGAATTTCTACACAGTACCGCAAAACTTCGAGTCAGGTTACTGTTGCTATCCATGGTTTTGTTTATGAGCTTTTTATGTATGTAGAAACTGTTCTAACAACAAAGTAATTTCAACAACAACTGCTTATCAGCAAGAAGAGAATCTATTCAACACTACTTATAGATGCCAAAAGTAACAGATTAAGTCAATGAACTCATCTGGAAGTTCTATACCAAGCTGTTTTGGAGACATGATGAGCCAAGAGAGTTAGGAAAACGTTCAAGTGGTAAGTTAATCTTCTTCTTCTGAAGTAGGAAAATTTCCTACATGCCCTCTCTAATTTGCCTCAATTTTCCAAAAATAAAGTTGTTGGTTTTTTGTTTTTCTTTTAAAGGAACCCTAGTGAAAGATTATAGATGCATTGGGAAAATTATTTTGGTCATGGCAGAATCAACGAATGTGAAAAGTAAAAAGCCAAATTTAAACACAGAGGTAAGATCAGACCCAACAAAGTGAACAAGGAAGAAAATCAAAAGCATGTTTATTTAGAACCCTAAAATAGTACGTATTAAAAAAAAATATACATATATCTGCAAATACTATTTCAAACCACAGAAGAAAGATGACATTAATTTTGTAGCAAGGAAGCAATAAGAAATGTTACATGGATCAAGTATTGTCTTCTGCCAAGAGTTTAGCTTACAGGAAATTCAGGCCAGGAATAGGGAAGAACCAGAAGGACTTCCAGTTTTGTCCAGGAGGAAATCCCTCTCTTCCCCTTCCACAGACACATATACAGGGCTTCTGACCTTTTTGGTCAGTCCTGCAGTGAGGAAGATTAAACTTAGAGTAAATACTGAACAAATAACCTTAGAGCTGACAAAAACAGTAAAGAAAAATTCAGTGGGTAGATAAATCTGAGAAGAACAAAGGGGACCAACACAGGCACTAAGGAACAATAGGAACTGCTTAATTAAAAACTTATGGAAGGATCTCCTCCACAATAACTGGCAAACAGGAGCTGAACTTGGATCACGCTTAAAATAAAGCCAAAGTGTTTTGGAAATAAGACTAGAATAAGAGTTACTACTAGATGTTGTGTAAACTAAATATCATTCTTCCATTTAACTTGAAATTATTGAGTAGATATTTATTACAATAACAAAAAAAAAAAAAAAAAATCTGCTCAGCTCTTGCTGGAAGGCCAGTTAAGAGCAGCGAGCAAGAAGTATTCATCTTGACTTGTTTGAATAAGATAGAATTCATTAGTAATTTAATAACAGTCCTGTACCAACATGATTTAAAAATTCAAACAAGCTCATTGAGAAATGAGATAAAAATCAAACAAACAGAGCGCAACGAAACAAGGATAGAGGACCACCTACGTTCTTCCTGAAACTTGTTATCACTGTTCAATTTTTTGTGGCTGCTCATTAATTTGGAGTTATCCACATCCTAAAAACTCTTCTTTCCATGAAAGTTTAGTGAGCGTAACAGTGAGTTTTTAGTAAAATGTTCACAGAACACTGTAACAACAAACAGCCAGAGAAGATACTTGCCATTAAAAAAAAAAAAAAAAAAAGTTGAAACCAGAATTAAAAACAACCAATGAAAAAAATAAAACCCACTCCTTATTTGCAAACTGTTTATCATTCCCATGGAAAATTTTACAACCTAGTTATATGCTTGTATGGTTGGTGAACATACACAGGGGGATAAGAATGGGGGATTTACACAAGCACAAATCCACTGTAAGAGGGCAATACTGGCACTGGATAGAACATGGTAAAACATAATGTTTCCACATCACTATTGTTTCCAGACAGACCCTGCTCCTGTAATTCCACACACAAGGCAACATGCTGTTCTTTTTTACCCCTTAGCTCATTCAGTGTCTTTCTTCCACCTGATTTAACATCTTAACCAAAAAACCTGAATCAGGACATCATTATATGAGGTAAATGAAAAACTTAGAAAGTTTTAAAGTTAATCTAAAACATATAGACAGTCAATAAAGACAAAAGTTAAATGGCACCTAGGATGTGAATGGACCATTTGAAGAGGCCAGATGAGCAGGGCTCTCCACTATAACACACTGTAAAGCACAGTTTTGCAGTGCCTGTTTAGGCATCATACAACAGCTAGCCTCCAAGGATATTGCTCACTAGTTCAGCTGCACACTTCAACTGGTCCTACACAGTCTGCCCAGGAATCGGAGGAGGAAGACCTTCCTCTATACAACAGACCCCAGAATCATCAGCTAGAAACTGTATGAAGAACCACACATACTCATGTCACTTAAGTTGTTAGAATTCCAACTTGTTCCAAAACTCCTCTTAAGGAGGAAAAAAAAAAAATCATCAGATTCCAGAAATGTTATCAAGAACCAGGTGAGTTACAGAAAAATTGGTTTCTACCAGATACTTAAGAAACTTCAAAATTTTCAAATCTGGCCCACAGCTGGCACTCAGGCAACTGAGTGTCAGGAGATGGGAGCACAGCAATATATTGCTCCTTGGAAAGAGACACAGCAGCCGCTGCAGAATGCGCAGCACAATCGCATATTATTCCCTTCTCCAAACACAACCTAGAATCTAAGAATATAGAGAGATCAGCCTGGGGAAAAGATTTGCAACTACATGAACTTTATCGTTACAAGGAATATGCAATACAGAGACTAGCTGAGTTGCTCTCACATTTGGAGCAAACACCTGTCAAGCTTCAAATATCCGACTTTGAGGCACTAAGTAAAACCCCAGTTTTCTTATGTTGAACTTCACCCCTTAAAATCAGAAGCCTGTGGACAAACAGGTATCACTTCTCGTTTCACCGCCTGCCCAGAATAACTGCAGCAGGACAGGTTGCTCCAGACACCAACCAGTTCCCTCAGGACTGTACAGCCTGCTGAACTTCCCAGACACAACTAAGGGGAGCGGTGTACTTTACATCACCTAGCAGCCCTTCTCTTACGGATTTTCTCCAGACAACACCCTCTTCTGCACAATGCAGCATACTCGGCAGTGATTCTTGCATCACACAATCCATACCTCTGCTCTGAGCAAACCTCCTGGGACAGGGGCTGCAAAAATCATTAGTGTAGCCCATGTAATCACACATACAGCTGTAAATTCCAGCCTTGGGATTGAGTTTCTCTAAGGATGTGCCTGGACAAACATGCAACATACTGTTCTTCCTGGTATTTCAAAGGACTTGTCATTTGCTGCATTCTACATTTATTCTCTATTCTCTAGCTTTATCTATCAGCTGCTCAAAAAGCAGCTTGTGTCAACCTGGGATTATATACTGCAAATAAAGCTTCCTGGAAAGAAAAAGCCTGAGCTGATTTATGTAGGACAAGGATAACTGTCCTCAGTGTCTGCAATTAGGGAGAGAACAGTGACCCTGTACTCCAGGCCATCAATCACTGAGTCCTTTAGTTCCCTACAGGGCATCAACAGCTCTGAGGGGTTCTCCATAATACAATTCCCACTAAGCTGCAACAACAGCAGAATACATTAAATGCAAAGAATGGTCTGCAAAATTATTAGGCTTCATCTTGTTTACCACATTGCTGTGGACAGAAATACAAAAGAAGTAGAAAAGCGAATGCTAAACAAGGCCGTGTTGTTAAGACACAGAGTTTCAGGCTTGCTTGTGCACTGTGTTGTACTTCTATCAGTGCCAGAAGACTTTCGAAGAAGAGCATCAGCTAATCCAAAGCCCTTGCCTCAGAAATGCAGAATCTGGAGCACTCTTCAGAATATCTACTAACAGGTATCAAGGTGCCCTCTACATTAGAGTAGGTGCTTGAAGACAGTACTCCAGAGAACTCTCCTGGAACTTTGAAAATGCTGCAAATTTCTCCCCCTCTCCCCCCACACCAGCTATAGATTTGTGTGTTCTTTTTATTCAGTAAGTTTCCTTCAATAATTACGTTAAGTAAATAGTTTAACAAAAGGCTTTAATTGCACTAAAATGAAATATATTGCTAACAATTTCACAGAGTAACCCATATTAAATTAATACCTTGTTCCTCCTAAACTTCTCCTTGCTTGAACTATAAAATAATTAAGCCCTTTAAAATACTGCATTTTAATGGTTTAGTTTTTATTTCAACATAGTCACTTTCAAAGAGGGGGCTCCTTTAGAAAGGTGTGGTTTGGAAAAGTAGAATTGACAGCATGAAACACAATGACAAAGGACCAATTTGGAGAAGACACTAATTGAAAAGGAGATGGTATGTTGCATGTAAAGCAGCCTGCTTTCTGTAGATCACTTACTTGCCACATGATGCAGATCCCATCTTTCTAATCAGAAAAGACTAATACCTGATTGCCTCCCTACTTTTTCCTTATCTCAATTCCATATGAGCAAACCCTGATGAGCCAGCTCTGCTGATACCTATCAAGCTTCCAGCAGAACGTTACTTTTTATTAGGAAGGATAGTTATATCTAGCAGACATGCACGAGGGTACAGTACAGTAGATGTAGCAATCATCCCCAGATAAATCAGAAGAATGGTCTTCAAGAGCTTACGGCGTGATTTTTACAAGTACTTGAAGAGTGAAGGATAAATTCTAACTCATGATATACATTGTTCACTTTGCTTTGTTCTTCTAATTATGGAGAAATAGGATTTCTATCTTTAAGATAATGTAGAAGTGAATTGTTTCAGAGGGACTCTGTCTACAGAAAGGAAACTACCTTCAAGATAACCCTTGTTCATCCCCCCCAGCCCTATACAAAACAAGAATCCAGGAGGAAGAAAGTAGCCCCACTGTTTTCTCAAGCAAAGAAGCTAGGTGCCTAGGCCAATACTCCCTTTTACTTCACTAAAGCTAACTCTTTATCATCCACCTCCACAGTTCACAACTCCTTAAAGATACCTCAACATACTGCTATTTTTAACCACTTGTCTCCCTCATGCTGGTAAATCTGCTGTTGAAATGCTCTATTTACTTTACAAGCTTGTGAAACACAAAAGAGTTGCAGACTGAGTGTTAAGTAACTACACACAAAAAAACCAGTCTTGGGTCCCTTCCCACACAAGTGAGATAGTTCTACTCGCACTACCTCCTGATTTATAAGAAACCACTTCTCCAACACAACAACATCAGTTTTTATTTCTCAGGCTCAGTCTTCCCAAGTACCACAGCTTAAAGCTTTTACCTCACTTACAAGACAATAATTCTAGCTACCACTTACTAAACACATGAGTTTTTCATATAATATCTACTGATACTGACTTTCAATTATTCTAAGAACGTTATGCAATTAGAACAGAAAGTACATGAAAGAACAATACAGATTTTCACTGTATGACAAGAAGGAAAATAAGAAGCTTTTTTCCTCCCCTCTTTATGCATATAATTTCACTAAAATACACCTGAATTCAGAAGCTTTCATGCTTGATTATAGGCTTCACACCTTCAACTCAAATGACAAACACATTTGAAATAATTACATGTCATCAGATTCAGTCCAAAATAACATAACTAAAGTAAAAAAAAAGACAACAACTTACTGTTAGATGTTTATGTCCAAATCTTCAGGATATCCTTACGCACAGTATTTTTTTCCTTCAACGTAGACAGAAAGAATTCTCCAAAAGAAAGGCATTTGAGCCACAAATCCTTTGTTTGTGGTAGTGAAAAAGAAAAAGCAATCAGTCACACTATAGAAAGGCTACCAGAACAAACACTTAAA